>NC_141610.1:39491476-39797309 GCF_047967505.1 Dipteris shenzhenensis
CATGATGGTGGACATAGAAGCCCAGGTACTCAAATCCATGGACCTGATATTCCCATTGAAGAGAACGAAATAATAGATGTCAAAGCAAGCACAAGAGGTCAACAAGTGTTATTAGGTATGTGGTCCATGTTTAAGTTCATTCAATGGCTCTCTTTGTTTTGTTTTTGGAGCTAGAAATTATTTCTTACAAGGGACATCTAATCCGGATGGATCTCAACGACTGTCTCGGCTATCACAAAAGGGGAAGCGGAATTCAATCTCATCTATTGAGGAGAGACTAAAGGGAAGACCAATGAATGTGGACCTCAAAAAGTCTAGCTACACAAGAGGGAGAGCTCATATAATGCTAGATACCGCACATCTGAAAGAGACTTGCAATACTCTTTGTTGTAGTAGAATGTGCCTGGTCACTTTTGGGGTTGCAAAATTAAGGGTGTTACGGGTTTTTATTTAGCATGGTCTGTAAGACCTAGGGAAAACAATATGAACAAAATTGTGTTTGAGTATTCATTCGGTTCAAGGATTGTTTGTCGCAAAGCATATAGACTTGCACATTGTCTTGGCAACAACAGGCTAAAAAGATTATAGGCCCGCCTCTATAAAGGACCCCGTATTTGTACAGCAGGACAAATGAGAGTGCCTGGACCACATGGCAATATGGTATGCTTGTGGTGTGAAGATAGTGGGAGAGAGGGAAGGAGTCTCACTTGCGGCTTTCTCACATACACAATGGGGGAATACACACAAAGGTGGAGGCTAAAAACAGTTTTCCTCTTCTTAGTTGTGAAAGCCAAAAGAACTCTAGTACAAAGAAATAGAAGAACCCTATATGTGGGTCTCAAACCAAACTTAGCTAACTAAGGTGGCATACTAAGTGAGCCACGAACTAGAGTACATAAGGATAGCTATCATCCAGCTATTATTCATGGGCAGTGTACCAACCGCATCTGCAGCTAACAAGTCGGTGACATAAATGCACAACGGTCACCTTGGCATATCACGAGTGGAGCTCGATATCTCAACACTCCCCCTCGAGCTCAATCCCAATTCCTGCACACCAAGCAAGTCTCTGAACTTGCGTAGCTTCTCTGTGCCCAATGCCTTCGTGAATATGTCAGATACCTGATCCTCTGTGCTGACATAAACTAGATCAATAAGACCTAGTAAAACCTTCTCCCGCACATAGTGATAATGCACCTGAATGTGCTTTGTTCTAGCATGATAGACTAGGTTATTTGCCAAGTGTATACTGCTCATGTTGTCACCATGTAATTATGGGTCTACAAGAGGAAGATCACAGGTGATGATGTGCCTAAATGTACAAGGCCTGTTTGGTTGCTAAAGGGTTCAAGAAAGAGAAGGGTGTGGACTTTGATGAGATATTCTTTCCAGTTGTAAAGATTACCACACTTAGATGCATACTTGGACTTGTGGTAGTAGTAGAGCATATGGAGCTTATGCAGTTGGATGTCGAGACAACTTTCTTGCATGGGGATCTGCATGAGGAAATTTACATGGTACAACCGGAAGACTTTGAAGAAAAGGGCAAAGATAATTTGGTTTGCAATCTGAAAAAGAGTCTCTATGGCCTTAAGCAAGCACCTAGAGAATGGTAACAGAAGTTTGATGCTTTCATTCAGTCCCAAGGTTTTAGAAGAAGTGAGATTGATCACTGCCTCTACACTAAAAGGGCTAAGGATAATAGCCTGATACTCCTGGAACTTTATGTGGATGATAAGCTATTGGCTAGCAACAAGAACACTTATGAGCTCGATCCATTGAAGGCCAAGTTGCATGAGGCCTTTGACATGAAGGGTTTGGGACTTGCAAGACATATTCTTGATATACGCATCACACATGACCGGAGTAGGAAACTCCTTTGACTTTCACAGAAGGAGTATGTTACAAAAGTGTTGTAGCATTTCAATATGGAGGGGGGGAAGGCAGTAAGTACTCCATTGCCTCGATATGTGAAATTGAGTCAGGCAAATAGTCTGAAATCAGATGAGGAGAGGTCCATGATGGCCAAGGCTCCTCATGCATGAGCAATTGGGAGTTTTATGTATGCATGATAGCTAATAGACCAGACATTGCATTTGCAGTGGGAGTTGTTAGCTGCCGGTATATGGCTAATCTAGGAAAGAGGAATTGGGAGGCAGTTAAGTGCATCATGAGATACATGAAGGGTACCAAGGAGATGTGTATATGCTTTGGCAGAGGAGAGATGCATGTACTTGGGTACACAAATTTAGGCTATGCAGGGCATGTGGATAGTAGGAGATCCACTTCTGGTTATGTGTTCACCTTTGTAGGTGGTGCAGTGTCGTGGATGTCTTGAACACAAAAATGCATTACTTTGTCTACCACACAAAGGCCGAGTATGTTGCAACCACAAAGGGTCGCAAGGAGGCTATCAGCTAGTGGGAGATTTGGGGATTCATACATGTGTACCGACATTGCATAGTGATTCCATGAGTGCTATTCAACTAGCACGGAATCCTATCTTTCATGAAAAGTCCAAACACATTGAGGTTAGGTAGTACCATTTCATCATTAAGGTACTTGAGGACAAGCGCATAGAGCTTGTCAAGGTTCATACATATGATAACGTTGCAGATATGCTAACGAAGAGTCTATCAAGTAAGCGATTTGAGTATTGTCATGTATTGATGGTGGACATTGGATAGTATGTCCACTAGTTGTTCTCCCTTAAAGGAACAATGTTGGCCTTTAAGTGGGAGGTTATGGGGGTTAAATGCCACTGTACCTTAACCCCAATTATGTACAATAATCAAGCACACATATATATGGATGACATAGAATATTAGGGTGTTATGCACCCACTAAAACTTGTGTGGCTCTCTCTTATGGCTTTCCCGCTCTCTCACCTTCTTCCATTCTGCTTCCGTTGTTGAGATCTCTCATTACACTCTTTGGTAGGGGTTGCATCGCTTGATAAACTCAGCTATGTCTTCAAAGATAGTCTACCACCAAAGGCCATCTTGAAACACTTTACGTGCTATAATATCAATGGGCAAAGTGACTGCCTGCTATCTCAAAATGTGCTTCTTCAAGCACGTCGATGTATTCATGCTCGCACACACATCTGCACATGATGCCATCCTTGCCCATGGACTATAGCTAGTTTGCAACTAGCTAATATGGTGTTGCATACTTGATGAATTTATTGGCTCTGTCCCTCTTGAGGGCTTTATCTAGATGCAACCCGTTTGCCAAGTAGTGGCCTATCTCGACTACCCATTTTGGAATGATGTCAATGAGGAATAGGGGAGCATGATCATCCTTGAGTCTTGTTGGAGCTTCCCCATTGGGAATCCTTGAGAGGAGGTCAGCTGACGTGGGTCTTTCCCTTACACACTGCGACTGTGAAGTCGAACTCCAGAAGGATTAGCATCTACCTTGTGATGCATCCCATCATGCAGGGCTTGATAACCAAGTATAGTAATGCTTGATGCACCTTTCTAGGATGAGTTTCAAGTATCCTAGGTGATCATCCCATGTCGAATTCATGCACATGTCATCCAAGAATACTTCCACGAAGTCCCTAGCTACTATTCGATCATGCAAATTGAATATTTGTTACCTAAATTAAGTGCCATGTAATGAGTGAAAACACGTACTCAATTAATGTAGCTAATGAAAGCATCTCGTAAGTTATTTTTTTAATAAGCATTGAATCTTGAGTGCACCATGGTCCATCCGATGATGTTTAATCTGGTCACCTTTGGAGATGTACAGATAAACCCTTTGGTCACCATACAACAGTGTAACATCTAATTCGAGAACTATAACCTCAAAAAGAGAACTCTAGGGGAATGTTTGAAAGATTCCCTCTTTTTCATGTGAATTTCACGTTTATTTGAAAAAGATGGCCTTTTTGCACGACGGTTTTTGAAAAAATACATAAAAACTATGCTTTTATGAAATTTTGCCGACAGTTTTTTTGGAAAACAGGCAGAAACACCTACACTTGGAATACTAAAATTGTAAAAAATGCATTAATTTTTTAAAACCAATATAATAAGGGCCTATGCATCCAATGCACATAAAAGGACCATGGCATAGCACATTTCAAATCCGAAAAAGGTACAAATCACATTGTTGCACAAACATACATGCCACTGATCCCACAAAGAATAGTACTCATCCTCTGATCCTACACGTTCAAGTGTACTGGAGCCTAAGCTTTGTGCGGTAGAAGTTGAAGATCCTTCCTCCTCTAGGCTGTCCACTAGAACATTCCCCGAGTCAACCTTGGCAAGTTTAGCTGCCACCCTCTTTTTTGCATGGCATGTCTTGGCTTCCATTTGTTCACTACATCCGATTAATGTCTTTGGAATTTCTTGGGATATTATGTATTGTGTCTCCTTTGGCAAATGCCCGGCTTGTGTTGATTGAAATGCATATACCAAAATATCTACCTCATCCAATTGTAGACTATCAATTCTTGGACAATTCTTTGTCGCCCTCTTCCCTTTTTGGCCACGCTTCCTTGTTACCAGCATCTCTAGGTTATATCGACCCGTGAAAGCATCCATGGACTTGGTGAAAAACCAATGCACCTCTATTGACTTGGTGTTTGAACCTTCCTTTTCGACTTTCACAACTTTAGCAATCCAAAAAGGAAATCCACTAGGATCATCTGTTGCTAACACAGCAACCATCATACCCACTGCAAAGTCTTCGATGCTACCACTCCACATTTCTTAAACACTTTCCCTAGCTTTTTTGGACTTTCTTGCTCCAAGGTACATTTCTTTCTCCTCCCCAAGATAGTTCTTCTTTGAAGGTGCATGGAAATGCGCACTTGAAGAGGCATTCATACGTGCATTTACAAATCTTGTTCAATGCATTGTGGCCAACTAAAATCTGACACATCTTGGGGGTCATTTAGTAGGTGATAAATATTTGGGATGCAAAGAATGGATTCCACCATGTCCACACCACATCTTCAAAATATGTTGCAACATGCTGGATTGTTTCTCTAATCTCATTGATTGAACTTATAGGGTTTACATCTCTCCCCTCCTTCATGGCTCATCGTTGCAACTCCCTCACTGATTGTAAAGGTTGTAAGGTGCATCGTATGCCTGTGCGCAGAGATATTGGGAGTTAGAGAATCATCCTTATTGCCTATTGATGCAAAATCGTCACTAGGAAGTGACTGTGTGGTCAAATACCACTTTCGTCAATTTTATAGATTTGCCCTTATGAGGCAGAAGCTGTGTTTTTTGCAGTGACAGAATATTTTGCAGTGTTCTATAATGGTGTCTGATTCTCTTTCATAGATTGTCACTAAAAAGCTTGACAAGAACAACTTCCAAGCATGGAAGTTTAGAATGACGAATTTCCTTATGGGAAAAGGCTATTGGGAGTTCATTACAGGAAATGAAGAAGAACCAGTTCTTCCTAATGTTCCCAATCAATAGGAAATGTAGGCATTTAAAGGATGGCATGAGAGAGCCAAAAAAGTTATGTACTGGCTGTCTATCAGTATTTCAGATTCTATGATTGTGCATATTCAGGATGCAAGTACGCCAAAGGAGGCATGGGATACTTTGGCAAAAATGTATAGCACAAATAACAAGCTAGGAAAATGCAGCTCAAGTAGGAGTTGCACAATGTGCAGAGAGAAAATATGAGCATCAATGACTACCACATGAAGGTGAAGAAAATTGTAGATGCACTTGCTTCCATTGGATCGCCAGTGGAAGATGATGATTTAGTTTCTATGACCTTGAATGGTCTAGGAAAGGATTATGCACAGTTCCGGACATCCATTACCGTCCGTAAAAAATTTCCTGATTTTGAGGAATTGTTTGCTCTTCTAATTTCTGAAGAGCAGAGAAATGGTGGTGCATCTTCTTCAAGAGGAACTTCAAAAGAAACTATCTTCTACTCAAATGCTAGAAGAGGTAGAGGCAGAGGTAGAGCAGGCCAATTTGGAGGCCGTGGTAGAAATCAAAATATGCAGCAAACTCAAGAAAACCAGTCCTATGGAGGAGGACATGGTAACTCTAGAGGCAGGGGGAGCCAAAGAGGTCGTGGTGGATGGCAGAGAGGCCAAAATGCAAACAGCAATGTTGAATGCTACTACTATGGTAAAATGGGTCATATGGCTAAAGACTACTATAAAAAGCAGAATGACATCATGAATGGAAAATTGTAGCAAGGGAATTATGCATCTTCTAGTAGATAGGGTGATGACAGAAATGAGCATTTGTTTATGGTACAGCACATGACCAATTCTGTGACAAGTGCAGAAGAAAGCAATGATGTGTGGTATGTTGACTCAGGTGCGTCAAACCACATGACAGGTCATGCAGAATGGATGCAAGATGTAAGGAAAATGGAAAGACCGGGATTTGTGGAGACTGGTGATGATACTGCACATCCTATTGTGCAGATTGGTAAAATTCCTTTGTCTATCAAGATGGGAAAAAGAAATACCTGTCTGATGTATTTCATGTCCCGAATATCACCAAGAACCTGGTTTTTGTTGGTCAAATGGTTGAGCAAGGCTTGCAGGTCATATTTAATCCTCATGGATGCTTTGTTGAGGATATGAAAAATAACGGTCGCTTGATAGCAAAAGGAAAGAAGAAGGGTAGGATGTTTACGTTGGATGCAGACATGCCTGAATTGAGTGTAGCAATGTTTGCACATGGGACCGGTGTAGTTGCAGATATTGATATCTGGCATAAACGCATTGGTCATGTTAATGTAGAGCGACTTAAATCAGTGAAGGCCCAAAATATTATTGCATGATTGCCTAAATTCAAGGTTGCAGAAATACATAAGTTATGTGACACCTGTCAATTTGGAAAACAGGCAAGGAAACCATTTCCTAGACATGTTCAAGAGAGTAAGAAGCCATTGGAATCAATCCACTCTGATGTGTGGACTACTAAAGCTGCATCTATTGGAGGCTGTCATTATTTTGTCACTTTTATTAATGATTATAGTAGAAGAGTTTGGGTGTATTTTATGAAAAAGAAAAGTGAAGTGTTTGGGCATTTCAAAGCTTTTAAAACTATGGTTGAAAAAGAAACAGGCCTGCAAATAAAATGCCTAAGGTCAGATGGAGGGGGAGAGTACCTCTCAAATGAGTTTGCAAGGTTCCTGCAGGAGCATGGCATAAAGCAGCAATATTCATGCAGTCATACCCCACAGCAAAATGGACTTGCAGAAAGGAAAAACAGGCATATTGGAGAGGTATCTCGAGCCATGCTAAATGAAAAAGACCTACCAGATTATTATTGGGTTGAAGGAATTGCTACAGGAGTTTACATAATGAATAGGACTCCCACTATAGCAATACATGGCATGATGCTAGAGGAGATGTATACTGGTAGGAAACCAGATATTTCTCATTTGAAAATTTTTGGTTGCATTGCCTATGTTCATGTGCCAGATGAGTTGAGGTCCAAGTTGGATCCAAAAGCTAAGAAGTGCATCTTTATTAGTTATTCTCTACAGCAGAAAGGGTATAGATGCTATAACCCTTCTACTCGTAAGTTTATAGTGAGCAGAGATGTTGTTTTTTATGAGATGAGTAGCTAGTATCAACTAGTAAATGTGATTGATGATGTAGATGCACAAAATGGTAATGCTGCACAGAATTCACAGCAGCAATCACAAAATATTAGTGGATTTGCAGTGTCCTCTAGCAGTGGTTCACATACTTCAACATGGACAGGCAGATTGAGATCAGGAGAATCTCCTCAAAGAAATGTAGATAGTCGTATGCAGGTATCACGAAAAGGAAAAGAGAAGGTAGATCAGCCCATCTTTGATGTGAATGCAGGTCACTCTTATGTGGATGGTGAATCTAGTGGCTCAGAATAGAGCATTGATGATGAGTTGGGTATTCCTTCTGTTGTATGAACTTTGATGGTCCTAGGGACATTGTTAATTCAGCAGGAGTGTTTGCAAATATTTCATTGTTTTGAACTGTTGCTACTCTACTCTGGTCTCAAGTTGATTTGTTCCTCATTGGTAGTAAAATTTGCAGACTCCACCACTCCACTTAGGATCTCACCTATTCCGGCATCTATTTGAAGTGCTGCTACTCTGAGGCTGTTTTTAAGAGATAGAATGCAAAGAAAGAACTAGGAGCACTGACACACACACACACACAGAGATTCCATGTTGCATATTCAAAGCGGGAGGTTTCAGAAAGAGAAGCGGGATTGGTTATACAGTTTCTTTGTTAGTTATGCATCATGGATGTTGGACGTGCTTTTTATTTTTAAATTTATACTTCTGACCAATCTCACAATCAGTTTGAAAGATGCTTTTACAACAATAACTAAAAAAACAGTGTCCATGGGACACTGCTTTTTAGTCTAGCCAAACGTGCTATGACCCTGAGGTTGTAGTCAACATATTGCTATGCTTGGAGACTACTTTCATGGTTTTGCATGAGGATAGTGTCCTCCAAGCTCATGCCATTATGTTTGCACTAAAGGTTGCTAGTTAGCTTTATAATCAATAGCTCCAGATTTGTTGTTGCTTTCATTGTTGAGTGATCTTCTATATTGGAAAAGTGTTGCCCTTTTGGGTTTTTTTGCAAGTGATTATCTCATTTTGCCATTGTACATACCATTTGCACTCTCATGCTTAATAAAGCTAGAGATTAGACGTGCTACCTAGTATCTACTATGTATTAAAATATTTTAAACTTTAGTTTCAATTAGGCATGGACAATAATGAGATTTTGGATGCATATGACCTGAAGAAAAACAAAGCAGTTCTTCAAAAGAATGTGCACAACACAGATGTTCTTAAGTGTATCCATGAGTTGATTCCAAATTTTAGTTAAAATACTTTGCTTAATATTCTGTGCAACTCAATTTCCATGTCCTCAAACTTGACTACAACACCATGGTTTATGCTTGGAAGGATTACAATTTACATAGAGATTGAAAGCCTAACTCACCAGCGTGTTTCCATGTTTGTGCAAGTGCATCATACTCATTGACAGTAATGTTAGACTATTTGTAATGACTATCCAGTGAACTACAAGTCACATTCAAAGCCCTGCATCGCAATGCAGAGCAATTGGTGTAGGGGGGCTCAGTGGTGACTCACGTATCATGGGGATGTTGAAGATATGCCGACAAAGTCTCCACTCCTGGCTACTCCTAGTGGGAGCAATGCATAGCATGAGTCATTTGCAAGTGTCACTCAAGCAACCTCTGGATCACCTCTGGATCGTTGCAATGTGTCTCCATGCAAGAAAGGGGGAAGGGGAAGAGGGGAGAAGAGAGGGGAGGAGGGAGAAGGGAGGGAGATGGAGAAGGGAAGAGGTGTTGAGAGTTCACGCTCAACATCATGTGATCATGTGTGCATAGCACCATCACGTGATCATATGTGCACTAACCTTATAGAGTGCTATAAAGGAAAGGGTTAGATCCCCTAACCCTAACCCTAACCCTAAAAGGGTTTGTATATATTCTATTTTTTCAACTAATTCTAGTGTACAGTTAGTCATTTGTGGTGTGCTCTCTAGCTGTGCCCTCTCTCCTCATCTCCACTCTTCTCCTCTCCCCTCTTCATATTTTGTCATGGTATCAGAGCTCCATTGTCTTCCGTTGAGACATTGTGATTCTTGAGAGTGTGAGAGAGATTGTGAGATTGAGAGTTCTCTTGAGTGATTGTGAGATCCTTCCCTTCACTTCCGTTGAGAGAAAATTCCGTCCACTTCCGTTCATTGAGTGTCCATTTCTTTGAAAGATTTCATTGCTTGAGAAAAAGAGTATTCCTTGTTTATGAGAGAAAGAGAGATCTAGATCTTAGTCTTTGATAGAGAGGTCTTCAAAGGTTTCGTGAGAAAGATAGGGAGACTCTCTTCATAATGTTTTGAGAGAGAAAGAGATTTCTGTTAATTGAGAGGCTATCGGCAGCCTATCTGCAAGTTCATGGCTCCAACAAAGCTCCTTTGATCGAGAGCCTATCCACAGCAAGCAAGCAACCTTATTGCCAAAGCTCACCTTGCATCCACCAACTCGACCAGCCCTTCACGATCGACGGACTACAACAGCTACAACACTTGAGGCGGCTCAAGGTGACAAGAGGCTATTCCATCGATCGATCTCCTGGCTGCTCTCTCCATACGCGACTACTCCATCTAGCGCTCTCCATCAACAACGAAGCTATAGCCGACGCTCAACACCCGCGACCTGCAGCAAAGCCTCCATACGCAACGCCTCTCATAGCCTCACCTCCCAAAGCAATCCTACGGGCTTCAATGGACTCCTGCACAACGCTGACGAACTCCAGTTGCGCCAACCGTAGCTCCAAACCGACGGCTCCTCCGATAGCCTCGTCCTTCCAGCTGGACCTTCAACAAAAAGCTACCGTCTACCAACCTTAGCCGTCCGCTTCTCCAACATCGAGCCTCGGCCATGCGAAAGGCTCCAACGAAGCCTGCAAAACGACGCTCCAGTCGGCTCCAGCGCCCATGCCAACAGCCCACAATGCTATCACCAAACGACCAGCCAAGGCAGCGAAGAATAGCCAGCGCTCAGCTCCAAGGCTCTAAGCCCCAACGTCTACGCGGACCAGCTGCTCCAACTCCTCAACGAAGCCACAGGCCTCCAACGCTCACGCGACGGAATCACGGACGGAATCGGCATCTTCGGCCGAATCTTTAAAGATTTCGATATAGCATTAGCCGACACGTGGCCTTATCTCAATCTACCTTACCCTCACTGTCACTATCTGCCATGTCACCGAGGGTGACATATCAACAGCCATGTGAGGCTACCACATCATCATAGAATCTTATCTGCCACTTCATCACTGCCACATCATCTGCCACGTCAGCACTGCCATGTCATCTGCCACATCAGCATTACCACGTCAGCACTGCCATGTCATCTGGCCACATCATTAGTGCCACATCATCAGTGCCACCTCAGCACTACCACCTCAGCAGTCCAGTCACCACTGACCCTCTGCAGGCACAGTCCCTTGCCAGGCACACTGTGCACACACTGCATGTGCACACTCCTGCCACCTCAGCACCACCTCAGCACAGAGCTTCACTGGCACACCTCTTGCTAAGCACAGTGCCACATCATCACTGCATGTGACTCACAGTGAGACATCATCATTGAGCACCATTTGCACTCCTTTTGCCCCTCCACCTAGATCAAGTCATATCTCTTGATCCAGGAAGAATTTGAGGGTGCTCCAAAAAGGAAAGTCGCTCGATTTTTCATGCTCTACGCGCTCGTTACATCATGCGCACATTTTGGTGCAAGTTACACTCACATTTTAGCCTTGCCGACAAAACCACTTCCTTCACGCACATTTGCCTCTACATCGACGCATCTGACCCAGCACTTAAAAAGAACAAAGGAAAAGGAATTATTTGCTGCTCTTTCATCGAGTTTAGATCTAGATCAGAGTAGACTAGATTGCCATAGAGGGGACGCTTTGAATTCCCCAAGTTGCCAATCTAAGCCATGCCCGAAATTCCCGACTAGTACCTACTCGGAGTCAGTCCATACGCTCACATCCGATTTCACATCATTACATTACCTGAAACCTTACGTTCATCAGTTCAGTGAGCAGACTTCAGAGTTTAGAGGCATTGCAGATTGATTCAGTGGGCAGATAGCACTTGATTTCACACACACATGCCACCATTGTAAAGCCTATTTGGCTATCTCACGGCATCGTGCACATCATTTTTCAGCCTTGTAAAGCCTCTTGGCTATTCCCGGCATCATTGCCACAAGCCTTGTAACACAGGTCAGATCTTATTTACTGCAGTTCTATCTTCACCGACAGTACAGAGATTTCACTTGGCATCTTCAGTATATTTGCAGTTGATTCATACAGAGTTTTTTTCAGGACACTTTTGAGTACATTGTTTGCACCATGTCGACTAGCAACCTCAATCTGGAGGCATCTGCTAAGTTAGACAACTCCAATTACGGTACATGGAAATATCGAATGGAGACCATTCTTGTGCTTCAGGACAAATGGGAGTATGTCGATGGATCCATACCTAGACCATTGGCCGATCCAGCCACCAGTAGCTCTACTCCATCTGTTGTCACAGCACCAGCAACGGGATCTACATCGGGATCTACATCTACACAAACAGTTTCCGCACCAGTAGCAGATCCTGCCATTGCCCAAGCTCAAGCAGAATGGGATAAGAAAGACAAGTATGCCTATCACCTGATCAAGCAGAATGTGCAAGATGTCATGCTAGGACAGCTCAACACAGTTAAGACATCAAAAGAAGCATGGGATATGTTCGCAGCTCTCTACGAGTCCAAGAACACATCCAGGATTCTCACCCTGAGAAACCAGATCAACCAGAGTTTCCGCAACAGCAGTGAAACCGGTCATGCTTATGTACTCCGCATCAAAGACTACAACAATCAACTTGCAGCAGCAGGAGAGACTATGAATCCCGCAGAAATGGTTCAAGTAATCCTGAATGGACTAGGAGAAGGATATGAGAATCTAGTCCAGAGTATTGCCATCCAACAGCAAATTCCAACACTTGAAGAACTTCAGTCAGTTCTACTTGGTGAAGAACTCAGGACTCAGGCCATTCAAGCACATAAAGGTCATTCTAATGATCAGGCATTCACAGCTTCAGACAGAAGCAGAGGCAAAGGCAGAAACAGAGGTAGATCATATCAGAAAAGTGGTCATCATCAACAAAATCAAAGTCAGAATCAGCGTCAGCATCAGCAGCATCCTCAGCAACATCAAAATCAGCAAAGAGGAAATCATTCCAACCGAGGAAGATTCCAAGGACGAGGGAATGCATCCACCAATGTGTCAAACATTCAATGCAACTATTGTCACAAGTTTGGACACTATGAAAGAGATTGCCGCAAGAAGCAGTATGACCAAGGTGGTCAATCCAGCAGTAATCGAGGGAATTCTCGAGGAAGAGGAAATCATCGTGGTGGACATTCTAGTCACAGTCATTTTGCAAATGAACATGGAAATATGTTTCTTGCAAGTGAGGAATTGCATCAGACTAATACAATGCACCTAGACACTGATTTCAATCCCAAAGAGAATTTCAGCTATCAAGTCGACCAAGTGGAACAGGATCCTTGGTACATCGACAGCGGTGCATCATCTCATATGACAAATCATCAAGAATGGTTCACAGAAATGAAGCCATTAGAAGGTCAAAAGAATGTCATCTACACAGCAGACAATACACCGAATCCGGTTCAAGGGACAGGTGTTATCCCTATGAATAATTTCACTGGTACAAAAGGATTGGTCAAAGATGTGCTCTATGTTCCGAAGCTCAGCAAGAACCTTTTGTCAGTAGGTCAAATGACGGAACACAACTACAAAGTCATCTTCGACGGTGATGAATGCACTATCAGAGACAAATCCAAAAGAGGTCAGCTAGTAGCAAAAGGTGTCAAGGAAGGACGCTTATACAGGATGCTAGCTACAGTACCAGATAAGCATGCCATGTCAGCTCAAATGCAACAGATGCCACTATCTGCAAAATGGCACAAGAGATATGGTCATGTCAACTTCAAGTACTTGTTAGATCTAAGGAATCAAAATATGGCAATTGGGATTCCAAAGCTACAGTTTCTTGGAAAGGTTTGTGAAGCATGCTGCTTCGGCAAACAAAAGCGAACCAACTTTGTCAGAAGTACCTCTCGTGCACGAGGTATTCTTGATTTAATTCATACAGATGTATGGGGTTATGCTCAGACCCGCAGCATCAATGGTTCACTTTATTACTTGACCTTCATCGACGACTACAGCAGATATTGTTGGGTCTACTTTCTGAAAGAAAAATCTGAAGTGTTTGCCAGATTTCAAGAATTCAAAGCCATGGTAGAAAACCAGACAGGCAGAAAGATCAAGGTCATGAGATCAGACAGAGGAGGTGAATACATGTCTTCAGCCTTCATGAACTTTTGCAAAAATCACGGTATTCGAAGACAATTCACATGTGCAGATACTCCTCAACAAAATGCAGTAGCTGAAAGGAAGAATGGGACTTTAGCAGACAGTGCTAGAGCAATGCTTAGTGAAAAGCATCTTCCAAATCAGTATTGGACAGAAGCAATAGCTACAGCTAACTACTTGCTTAATCGGCTTCCTACCGAACCGATACAAGGTATGACTCCTTATGAAGCATTCACTGGACACAAGCCACGCATTGGGCATCTCCGCATATTTGGTTGCATAGCATATGCCCACATACATGATGATCATCGCAGGAAATTGGATGCGAAGTCACGCAAATGCATCATGGTTGGCTACAGTGAAGAAAGCAAAGCATACAAATTGTATGATCCCATCAACCGCAAAGTCATTATCTCCAGAGATGTAATCTTCGATGAGGAATCAGAATGGAAAACCTCACCTACACAGGAGATAGAAGCATCGACTTCACAGTCACCTACAGACCAGGTTGATGAAGAAGAGCAAGAATTGCCACCAACACCCCAATCAGCGCTACAGCAGCTCAGACAGTCTACTAGGGAAAGCAGACCACCAGCCAGATTGACATATGCTCAAAAAGGCAAAGCAATTCAGGTGGAAACCACCAACTATGCTCTTATGACTACCATCATGGCTACAGAGGAGCCAGTGTACTTCGAAGACGCAGTAGATAAGCCAGAATGGCAAACTGCTATGAATGAAGAAATGGATGCTTTGTATAAAAATAACACTTGGGAATTATGCGACCTTCCACCAGGCAAGAAGACCATAGCCAACAAATGGGTATACAAAGTAAAGTACAATCCAGATGGCAGTATTCAGAGATACAAAGCCAGATTAGTTGCAAAAGGATTTGCACAACAATATGGCCAAGATTATGATGAGACTTATGCTCCAGTAGCAAAGATGGATTCCATACGGTTCTTGATATCACTAGCGACACTCAGTAAATGGAATGTGTATCAGCTCGATGTCAAGAATGCATTTCTCAATGGTTATCTAGACGAGAATGTCTACATGCAACAACCAGCCGGTTATGTTGAACCAGGAAAAGAGAACAAGGTTTGCCATCTCAAGAAAAGTCTCTATGGCTTAAAGTAAGCACCCAGAAGTTGGTATAGTAGAATTGACACGTATTTTGCTGATCTGGGATACATAAAGTCCAATGCAGATCATACTCTCTACTACAAAGTTCAAGGGGAAGATATTACTATTGCACTTTTGTACGTAGATGATCTGATTGTGACAGGAAGCAAGGATAGCTTCATCAGAAAACTAAAACAAGACTTATCTGCAGAGTTCGACATGAAAGATCTTGGACTTATGCACTATTGTCTTGGAATTGAGTTCTGGAGAGATTCAGATAGCACATTCATGAGTCAGCTCAAATATGTTGACAGTCTCCTGAAGAAGTTTCATATGGCAGATTGCAAGATTGCAGCCACTCCCATGGAACAGAGTTTGAAACTTACTAAAGATTCAGAAAAGCCTACAGTCAATGACAGATACTACAGGCAACTCATTGGATCTCTTATATATCTGACAAACACAAGGCCAGATATTTGTTATGCAGTAAGCTCACTAGCACAGTTTATGGCAAATCCAAAACAGTCTCACTGGAATGCAGCCAAAAGAGTCTTGAGATACATCAGAGGTACAAGACAATTTGGGATAGAATATAGAGGAAGTCATCCACGGTTGCATGGATACTGTGATAGTGACTATGCTGGAGATCATGAGACCAGGAGATCGACACAGGGATATGCATTTTTCCTTGGTCAAGGTGCTATATCATGGTTGTCAAACAAACAGCCAACTATTTCTTTGTCTTCGACTGAAGCAGAATATAGAGCACTCACTACAGGTGCATGTGAGGCTATATGGCTCAGAAGACTATTGTCAGAAACAGATTACTTTGATGAGTCAAAGCCAACAACAATATACTGTGACAATCAATCGGCTCAAGCATTGGCCAAAAATCCAGTATATCACTCCAGAACAAAGCACATTGATGTCAGAGAGCACTTCATCAGAGAAAGAGTGTTACTTGGTGACATCACACTGCAGCATTGTGATAGCAAAGAAAATGTTGCAGACATCTTTACCAAACCACTCGGTAAAGAGCTATTCGAGAAACACCGACTAGCTCTTGGTTTGATGCAGAGGAAGGACATTCCCATTAAAGGGGTGTGATGGAATGTAATGCTCAGTCCTTCTTCGATTCCCCAGAATCATCATCTTGAGGGAAGGCCTACTTCATGATGTTGATCTTGAGGGAAGGTGTTGAGAGTTCACGCTCAACATCATGTGATCATGTGTGCATAGCACCATCACGTGATCATATGTGCATAGCACTAACCTTATAGAGTGCTATAAAGGAAAGGGTTAGATCCCCTAACCCTAACCCTAAAAGGGTTTGTATATATTCTATTTTTTCAACTAATTCTAGTGTACAGTTAGTCATTTGTGGTGTGCTCTCTAGCTGTGCCCTCTCTCCTCATCTCCACTCTTCTCCTCTCCCCTCTTCATATTTTGTCAAGAGGAGAGTGAAGGGGGATGGAGTGGCAGACACAAGGGCACTATAATGGAAACAAGAGAACACCCAAAATACTCTCTTGGAAGAGAAGAGGGAGCTTGTATTTCAAACTTGTGCAAACAACAATGAAGACTAGAGTCAACCATTTGGCCTTATTATACAAATCACCTTCTGAAGGGAGGGCCAACCCTTTTCCTTTTTAGCACTCTCTATCTCTTTACAACCAAGGGCTCTTGGGCCTATAGGGTGCCAAGGCATATTGCTATTCTTACCATCTCTCCCTACTAGCAGAAATAACGCTTGTGTTAACCATATTAGAGCACTTAGGGCAAGTCTGAAATTAGGAGGTGGTCCTAACCAATTCCCAAATAGCACTTCTATTAGCCTCACACCTCCTGGGCTTAGGGGATTTGGGGCTCAAACTCCCTAAGTGCCCTCACACCTTAACCTATTTGTGGTTTAAACCCCATGAATGCAGCTCAAAACTTGGAGTGGCGAGGCTTTAACTACCATGAGACACTCAACAATAACCCTACCTTGGGATATTTAGGGATCAAACTCCCTAAGTTTGAGCTGTACTCCTTTCATGGGGCTATTTTCATTGGCGTGGCTATTTCCATGGATGTGGAGCTGAAAATTACACGTTGCTTACACTCCGTGTACTTCTATGGACATGGACCTAAAGTGTGCATCTCCTTGGTCCTGCTGGTAGCTGGAACATACAACCTGTGCCTAGAATCCTTGAATCCTTGGACTTTGGAGTGGACTTTGGGTATTTGGGGATCAAACTCCCTGAGTTTGAGCTATACTTTTTCTATGTGCACATTGATTGTAATCACTAGCCTTGGGGGTATTTGGGGGTCAAACTCCCTTGAGCTTGTCCATTGAAGTAGATCATTTAGCCTGGTCACCTTTACTCACTGATTACCCTACATTTGGTGGTTGTACTCTATGGATGTTAACATGCCCCCTTTCCTATTGCTGATTCGTCCTCAAGTCACCTGCACTAGAGGAGGTTGGTGGTGAGGATGGATTATAGGATGGCGTAGTGGTCCAGCTGTTGTGACGTGAAGCGAGTGAGGTACATGCGCTACTTCCAAAAATGTGTGGCATGCATATCCTCGTAAGTGCAAAGGTGATGCCCGTGGAGATTGCGGACGCAGAGGTAGAGAGGAGGTCCTGGAATTGAGTCGGACTGACATCCGGGTTAAAGACAATCTGGTTGTTCAAATTGTGGATGCGATCATCGATGGGGCGAATGTGGGCAGGAAAATCATGGCAGAGTAAGAGGAGGTGGCAGTTGAAACGTACGGCGACGATGATGGCAAGATCTAGCTCTGAGCTATATGTGTTATTGAATGACTGGAGGCGGAAGCAAAATCCCTCCTGAGTCATTTCTTTGGGGAAGTTGTACTTAGGAAAATTGTACAACATGTTTGGGTCCTTCTATAGGAGCTCTTTGAATGTTGCCCAAGTCCATCATCATTCCATGGGCATGTAGAGTGGGTGGACATGATGATCGATGGGTGTACTACTATAGTAGCGCCAAAATTTCTCCAACTTTAATGCAGTAAGGAAGATCAGGGATGTTTTGAGAGCACCTGGAAGTGAGCCTATTTTGCGCAGGTCTACCAGAGCTAGGTATCCTATGGATAGGCTGAAATATGATGGATTTACAGCCATTCAATATGCCTATATGGTCAAAGTCATATAGGAACTAGAACCCACTTCTTTTGAGCAAGCCATGGGAAAAGAAAAATGGGAGAAAGCCATGGATGAAGAAATGGATGCCTTGGAAGCAAATGCTACATGGGAATTGGTGCCTTTGCCTAAAGACAAGAATGCAATTGGCTGTAAGTGGGTTTATAAGGTGAAGCACAATGCAGATGGTTCTGTGAACAGATACAAGGCAAGATTAGTTGTCAAGGGGTATGCACAGACATATGGCATTGATTATAAAGAAACATTCAGTCCAGTTGCAAGGATGGCAACCGTAAGAGCAGTCATTGCTATGGCTGCATCAAAGGGATGGTCTTTACATCAGATGGATGTAAAGAATGCCTTCTTGCATGGTGATTTGCAAGAAGAGGTCTTTATGGAGCAGCCACCAGGTTATGTTGAGTTTGTTTACAGGTTGAAGAAAGCCTTGTATGGCTTGAAGCAAGCACCTAGAGCATAGTCTGACAAGATAGGACAATATCTTGTCACTATTGGCTTTCAAATTTCCAAGGCAGATTTCTCACTTCATGCGAGAAAAACAGAGAAAGGTATTATGCTGCTTGTCATTTTTGTTGATGATTTGATCATCACAGGTGATAGTGATGAAGATATCCTTCATGTGAAAATGCTATTGAAGCAGAAGTTTGAGACAAAGGATTTGGGAGAGCTACGTTATTTCTTGGGCATTGAGGTGATTAGATCACCAAGTGGGATACGGCTCTTGCAGAGGCAGTATGGATTGGACATGCTGTCCAAATATGGGATGACAGGCGGTAAGCCTATTTCAGTTCCTTTGGAGCAGAATGTGAAGCTGAGCGCAGATGCAGGTGAGCTTCTGGAAGACCCTACTATGTACAGACATATAGTAGGAAGTTTGATTTATATGACTATTACCAGGCCCGATTTGAGCTATGCTATTGGATTGGTAAGTCAGTTTATGGTGGCTCCAAGGAAACCACATTTGGATGCGGCTAGATGCATACTCAGGTATGTGAAGTCCGACATTGCAGTATGGACTATTTTATGAGGCTGGGGTTCAGATACTGTTGCATGGATACACTGATGCTGATTGGGCTGGTAGTATTTTTGATAGATGATCTACCAGTGGATATGTGTTCTCTTTTGGGAGTGCTATAGTCACTTGGAGCAGCAAGAAATAGCCTACAGTTCCTTGTCGAGCACAGAGGCTGAGTACAAGGGTGCAGCAATGGCTGCATGTGAGGTAGCTTGGTTGCATAAGCTACTTTATGATATGCATAAGTCTACAGATGGGCCAGTTAATGACCCACACTTGGCACCCCTGGCCAAAACCATAGACCCCTTTTGAATTTCCAATTTTGAAAGCCAAAAGTGGTTTGAGAACCAGTGTCATCTAGCTAAGGCACTGAAATAAGACTCTTGGTCAGCTTAGGCACATGTCTTACATTTTTCAAAACAAATGTAGAACCATTTGCAAAAGAAAACTTTATGTCACTTGCTCCCACTATGTCACATGCATAGTTATTTCCAAGATGCACATAACCTGTCTTTCCACTGTCATAAGTGGGAAACCATTCCCTATGGGGAGTAACATGGAATGAAGCACCAGAATCCAAAATCCAATCCTAGGAATATGCATCATCGGAAGTGGTAAGCAAGTCTGCAAAGGTAGATTAGACATGAAGAGAATGTTATTGTCACTATTATCAGTGACTGCATTGATTTCCTCGATCTTCATTTTTCCTTGTGTTCTCCCTTGGACTCTCTCCCTTCTTATTTGCACTCCAATTTGTATTATTTTTCTTATCCTTTTGCTCTCTTTTCATCTTGTAGCAATCCTTTTTCATGTGGCCCTTCTTGCCACAATGGTAACACTCAATGTTTTGTGCCTTGGATTTGCTACGAGACTTCCCTCTTTATTAGGACTTCCCCCTGAATTGTGACCTACCCCTTTGCACATTTAAGGCTGCATCCTGCTTGTTGCCATCCCTATACTTCCATCTAATCACCTCGGCCCTCGGGGGGGTCACTCATCATATGTAACCCTATCACGTGAGTTCAACAGAAGGAATTTTTTTATTTCTAAAATTTACAGAAATAAATATACATAAGGGACTATTTAAAATAGTTTTGGAAAAAATTTACAGATTTGTATAGAAAAGGGGTACATTTTATTAATGAAATTTTTTACAGATAAGGGACCTTAAATATAGGCCTTGAACGCACGTGATATAGACGGTTTATACATAGTGACCCCCCCGAGCCTCGGCCAACAAGCTACCCACAACATCATCAAACTTCAGTACTCCACTAGGCGAAGAGTTACTGATGAACAGATGTACGAAAGGTATCCTATGAGGATGGCAATGAGCATAAGAGAAATATTGCCTTAGTCTCCACATCAAAATTCATCTTCTGAGCATGAATCTGGCTAAAAATAGTATTGAATTCATTCAAGTGAGAAGAAATGGAGACCCCTTTCTTCATCTGTAGCTCAAACAACCTCGTCATGAGGTAAACTTTATTAGAGGTAGTTTCCTTCTCATAAGTGGCACATAAGTTCTTCCACAAATCTTTCGCAGTTTGCTCATTTAGTTTGCTCATTTACTACTGTGAAATAAACTGACTCTGCAAGATGAAGTCTAGCTGTAGACTTTGGTAATGCATCCAACTCATTCCAATCATTGAAGTCTAGCTGTAGACTTTGGTAATGCATCCAACTCATTCCAATCATCCTTAGACATATCTGTAGGGTTACCTCCAATCCCTACCAAGGGTTTAATCTACTTGTTTTGAATAAGCACATCTCTAATATGTACTTTCCACAAATAAGAGTTTGTCCTATCAAACTTTTTAATGTTAAAAAACTCCTTCTCAGACATGAAAGAGGATGCCATGGTGCAAATAAAGCAAAATCCCAAATTCTAGTACTTACAAGAGAAAAAACACACCAAATACTAGGTGCATCCAAATGTGTATTCCAAAATGGAAGGTAATATCACCAAACCTCAAAGGTTCAAAACATCAAAATGCATCTAACTCATGTGCATATAGTGTGCATCCATATGACAAATTTGGCAAATCCCACATAAAGTGGACATGATGCCCTAATGGGAATATTAACCGATCAGCCCTTTGAGAAATGGGGGATAGAATTTATTGACTGATAATCCCAGCAACTTAAGGAATAGGGGCCGAATACATTATCTTGGCCACAAATTAAATGGGTGGATGGGCGAGCCATAAGAAAAGCCAATGCGCAATCCACAGTTAAGTTTTTATATGAGCAAGTCATCGCATGGTTTGGATGTCCCTTAGAATTGGTTAGTGACCAAGGAACTCATTTCCTCAATGAAACTATAGTGATCTTGACTAGCGAATTCATGATCATACATAGGTTGACACTATACTACCCCAGGGCAAATGGCTTGGCTGAGAGCTCCAACAAAACATGCTGCAAGATTATAACTTACATCGTTGAAGCGAGTAAGCCAGTCATATAGACTGGGAGCATAAGCTCATTGCCCTGCCGCAGCCTTGTGGGCCTATCGAACATCTTACAAAGTGGCCATGACTTGCACTCTCTTCAGCCTAGCCTTTGGGGTGGAAGCAGTTATACCAATGGAATCTATAGTGCCCACCCTTTGCATTATAGTCAAGGAAAGGCTCACTAAAAATGCCTTGGCAAAGCGCTCAATCAATCTCGAATGGCTAGATGAGACAAGGTTGCATGCAGCCTATTGCCTCCAGGTGG
Source organism: Dipteris shenzhenensis (assembly GCF_047967505.1). Classification (NCBI taxonomy): domain Eukaryota; kingdom Viridiplantae; phylum Streptophyta; class Polypodiopsida; order Gleicheniales; family Dipteridaceae; genus Dipteris; species Dipteris shenzhenensis. The sequence goes on from NC_141610.1 coordinate 39,513,451, forward strand.
AGAAGGCATGGTGCAAAAAATGGTTCGATCCCAACCTAAAAAACAAGACCTCGAGGAAGGAGATCTTGCAGTCCTCTATAGTGTCCGCAATGCCAAATGTAAACTTAAATACACAGGCATGGGTGTGGTGGAAATTGCTCTGCAAGGGGCATGCCAAATAGCTACCTAGGATGGATTGGAAATGGATGGCTACCTTAATGGGAGTAAATTGAAAAGATAGTACGGCCCCTCACCCTGTAGACCCTCCAGCCCATCCATAGGGAAAAGGAGCTTAAGGCCGACATGGCCCAGATGAAATGTCAGGTCATCGAAGAAGCTAAGGCACGTAATGCCAAAATCATAAAACGTTAGCAAATGGCCTTACTTAAGGCAACACTCAAACATCCAGGACTGATTGATGAAGTAACAGTAGATCTAGCTAGGTTGAATGTCCAATTGCAAGGCCCAAGCTTACACATCTAGGCACTCGTGGATTTGGTAGCGAGCCACAACTTCATCTCTAGTGAAGTATGGAAAACAGTGCAGGTAACCCTAAACCTTGTTGTGGCTTCAATCCGCACAATCAACAACCAACTCTTAAGCACATTAGGGTATCCAGACTTGAAACTCATGGGTGTTCTCTTGGAAGTAGAGATTCATCTTTATGTTCTCCCCACAGAGGCAACCGATAAACAGATGATATTAGGAAGGACTTGGTGCTACGCCATGAACTACCAAATCAACTAGAGGGCTAGAACAACATCTCTCATGAATGGGGGGAGTACTATAGTAATTCCTCTTTGTAAACTTCATCTTGGCACGCTCCCATAGTACCAGCACCCGCTACTAGAGGCAAATAAATTTCAAGCGAAGGTGATTCCAAGGCCCCAGCAACCCCCAACGTTCTTGGCCTTGCTGACCATCTAAAGGAAGTCCAGGCTCAGATAGAACAAATTTCTAATCATAGTGACAATAGGGCCGTGCTGCAAGCTACTCTACCACCCCTACCGCCCACCTAGAAATGCTGTAAACAACTGTTGCAAGAAGCCATTCTTTGCACGATGCCACTTCAAAAGAAGTCAATGGCTCGGAAGGACCAAAGTAGGGGAATTGTCTTCGATCCCTTCTTGGCCTACATCGACATGGGCAGCCCCATCTAAGAGAAGTCCTCAATGCGGTGAATCATCTCAACGATTGCTAGGATCGAATTTACTACTCCAAGTACAACGGCCCCACAAGCGTTGGGTTGCCACAAAGCTCTTGGAAGCCCAGGGCTCTACCAAGGTGAGCTGGCCGCTTGGGTCCGATAGCACCGAATACGCGATCCCAACTCACAGGGGTTCAGAAGGTAGTGACACAAGAACCTATGTCAACTCTAGATGCGATTCCATATGAACCTACCCTTGAGCCCGTTGCAACGAACATGCCCCCAAGCCTCCCGACTGCCATGATTCCACGAATAGTGCAACTCAATGAGAAGGTCGCCAAGGTCATTGAGGAAGCGACATAAGAACCGACCCCTAGAAAGGGGGTAATCACACAAGAACCTTCCTCTAGGCCCGTGCACATGCCATCAAAGGACTCCTTACTCAATAAAGCACCCATAGTGCTACTTGGACATAACCTGCCTATGTACCACAATAACCTATTTTTGCACCGGTTACAACCATAGAAGAACCCGTGTACCCTACCTCAAAAGAGTCCATCAGAGTAAACACCACATTGCCCATACACCCCTGACAAACAGGATGAGGCACAAACTCAGCAAGTGCTCTACTTGGCTGATGACATGGTATGCAGCCACTTGTCATTTGTCTCCATTGCATTCCACATAACCATCACGTCCAGGTCTAGGTGAGTCTGTACGGTAGGCATAGCACCACCATGTAGCCCACAGGTCCCTATATGCCAATGCAGCCATTCACATTCATGGTTAGCATTAGGTGAATACAGCCAGTACATTTTTGTGCATTATCTTCATGTTTTGCATCCTTGCACGCTGACCTCACAAGTTTGTTCGACACCTAGTACGTTCACCTCGTTTTTCCCTTCACACAATGCCCTTAGCATCCAAAGCCCCCTCCTTTTTCTTTTTTTTTTCCTTCTTCCCCGCTCTACCCTTCCCCCCCCCCCCCCTTCTCTCCCTCCTCCTTCCCCATGCCCCCCCCCCCCTCTCTCTCTCTCTCTCTCAAGTTTTGACAATTGCTATCCCCACGATCATCGCCTTTTGGGTATCCCCCACGGCCATCGCCTTCCTGGTAACCCACCAACCATTGCCATAGCTCCCATCCCGTCGACCCATCGCCTATCCTCCCGGCAGTAGGGATACCAAAAACTATAAAAGGCTCCCTATCCCCTCGAGTCGTCGCCTTAGCAAAAACAACAAAACTCTGCAGAATTTTTGCAATACCTTCCTCAGCCCTCAACCCTCTTCCAGCTTGCATTCCAGCCCACATTGAATGTCCTCAACCTCCTCCTCCTCCACCAACTCTTTTCTCACGCAACTACCCTCCTTTTTTCCCATAAATCTCAAGAACAAATTCTCGGAATTCTAGATAGAGCTCGGCCTCCACCCCCTAAATTCACAGCCCACCGACCCCTCCGAATCCCGAAGTACACCCTTAGTGACAATCCGAATGCCCTGTGACATTCCAGCAGAGGACCTACAAATGGAGGAAGAGATCTCGACGTAGCAAGTCACTCGAGATCCATCAATAGCAACTGTAACTACTCCCTCTAAGACATCCAGAAAGCTACTCCAGCTCCAACACAAGGGGAGTACAAGCTTGTAGGGTCCCAGATGCACTTGCCACTTGGAGAAGCCTAGCTGCAACAACTCAACGAATGCGCCATCCACTCCTGATATCCCTATGAGGGGCATGACTACACCCTCCACTACCACAACACGGCCACATATTAAGCCCTCGAGGAGCCAGAGGTTCAAGCCTCCTTAGCACTGATAGGTCTTCGATCTGTGGGTGGGCTGCCTCCCTTGTCACTTGGACATGAAGCTGCTCGAGGAATTCCTCTAGGCCTACAACTCAAACACCAACGTTGGCATCCTACACGACACAACAGGCACCCCCCACTTCTACCACCTCAACGTGGATGTGGTGCACACTGCCTTCGGCCTCCCCATCATCCGAGAGAAGTACTCTCAGAAGAAGAAGATTCACAAAGCCCTCGGTTAGATTTGCAACTACGACCGAAAGAAGCGCAAGGGCCGTATTCACTTCTCTGAGATCACCAAGCCAGAGTTTGAGAAATTGGCACGCGCTCTCTAGTGGGCTGACCCAGCAAGTCAAGCATACGGACCGCCACCAATCCATCGTGCCCAACGTTCTTGCATGATTGGCAGTGCCGCATTTCACCAATTTGGCAGAATACTTCTGAACCTAGATGCGGGAGGACCTCAAGACGCATGATAAAGTCCTCCACAATATACGCTAGTGCTCTACCATATGCTGCAACAACAACCGCCAATTGGATATGGGTTGGCTGACAAAGGAGCCACATGACCCGTGCTAGCCGAAGAGAAAGAGACAGTGGTGGTTGTACCTAAGCGACCAAGGATAGAGCCCAGTGCCACTCCTACCAGCTGTCCCTCTCAACCACCCCTTAACAGCCAGCTGCGTGCCCAATACGAAGACCGACAAGTGCAAGAATTTCTACATGGGCAACACTAAATCGAGCACTTTGATCCATGCTCCAAGGGCAAGGCTGCTACCTAGGACCCCATCAATGTCACAACTTCCCTAGGGATGACACTATTCACATTGACCTCCACCTCGGAGTCCAAGGCACTCAAGTCACCCCCTCTGCACCCCAAGTCTCGACCCTAAGAGACTGCCTCCTTCTCATCGACTCCTTGTCATCCCCGTGGGACCGACTCATAGAAGCCCTCCAATTTTGCAACGCACCCTAGTATCAGACCACAGGTGACTACAACACCATGTCAGTCGAGCAGATCTCGCGCGTCGATCAGATGGATCTCTAGCTGCTGCTATTGGGTGCGATGGCCCAACTCCTACAGGTGGTGCGAATGATTTTGCAAAGGAGGCAAGAGCACACCTCCCAACTATCCTCCACTCGCCTCCAGGCACAACTTAGTGCATGCACGATAGCCATACGCTTCTAGTCGCCGCACAAGCTATACGGCAAACCGTCCTCAACAGAGTGAAGGAGTATTGAAGATGCCTGGGGTGTACCTATCAAAATCTTAAGGATGAGATGAATTTAACAATATGCCATGAGTATAAATTATTCAAATTAGCATGGTTGTGTTCTATATTAAAAGAGCTTTACATATGTCTTTATATCTTAAAATTTAGGTAACACATGAAAACGCTACATTAATTTGAAAGGAGATGGGTTTTCATATTTTAGTACATTTTTTGTTTTACCCCCCCCCCCATCCAAAAGACCTCCCCCCCCCCCCCGGGCTTCACATATTATGAAAAATATGTACAAATCTTAAAATCTTGCATATTTTTAAAGATATATACCTTATATTTTATGGAAAAGGGACATGAGATTTTCATATTTTTCGCTTGCAGATTTGAAATGTGTTTAGGAAATCCATGTTTTTAGGAAACCATGCATATTCTATATGGGCCTTGTCCCCCTATACCCTAGATTTTGGACAAGGGTAGTAACATATTACACATTGAGTTGGCTCCCTAGGGCTCGAAGTTTCCATCACTAAGCTCAAGGATGATCTTTCTGCCTATGAATCCTTGGTCCAAACCCTCATGGACCAGTTGGACAAGGTAGAATCTAGCCTTCATACTACAGAAGAACGCAAGGTACAAGTCGAGGAGCAGCAAGCCAGACTCAAGGAGGGACCCAACATGCAGATCCAAACCCTCCAGGATCTCTTGGCATAGGAGCATGTCCTCACCGTAACCATGCAGGCAAAAAACGAGTGCCTGCATATCTCTTTGGCTACCTAGAGGAATCAACATTGGAAGACAGTTTGGGATAAGGATACATAATGTGTCCTTGTTAGCCCTGTGGCAACAAGGTCTAGAAGCATAGCATGGAGCAACGAAGATGAGATCATTGTGTTTGTAAAGTAGCGACGGCAAAGTTTCCCTTGAAATCTAAACGGAGGATTGTCAAATCCTTTCTAGAAGTGATCCAATCATACTTGCCAAAGCACCCTAACTAACATGGAGCTAATAAACGCAATCTTCCAAAACAAGACACACAATGGACTACATGTAATAGCAGCTCGAAGGCGAACTTTCATTGCTTCATCGAAAGGTTAGAAGACATCCTGGCACCAATAGACGCGAGCAACCTAATCATCATACTTGGCGACGTCAAAATCGACTAAATCCACGCATGTGTCGAGCTTTTTGATGGACATACTACGAGGAAAATCGTGCGCTCAAATAATCAACCAACCAACAATAATTTACCAATCAATAGTAGACCACATTTGGACCAACATCAAAGACGAAGCATCATTGTCAAGCAAAAGCCACTGTTACTGGTCAGACCACTCGAGCACGTAGATTCTGCTACCGAAGAATGAGCTCTAAACCAATGAATAGGAACAATCACTCCCCATGCGCCCACATTCACTCCACCAAGGACACAACCAAATGCAACTACAAACCCCAAGATCGTCTATCAACTAAAACTCAAAGGGGAACATGCAAGCCTAGTCTACAAATCCTCTCCTAATGGAAAGCCACCACCTTCTCTACTATTCTAACCCTGCCGCCACCTTCTCTGTATGTACACATCTCTTCAACTCTTTGGCATGAACACTGAAATTTTTACCCTGTTATTGGATTTGTGTTTCAAAAACTTACTATGCGTGGCTTTTTAGAATTTTAAAAGCACTACCGCAAACATGTCCACAATCCTCGGACATATGAGGTTGAAATTGACAAAAGGAAGACGTAAAAGGTATATTGTGTTTTTCCAAAGTTATTGCTCTAGAGGCAAACCACAAAAAGTTAGTATCTCACTCATGCAAGGAGCTGAAACATTTCAAAATTTCCTGGTGAATTTCATAGGTGTCGCAACAAATAATGAACCCTCTTGGCGATCATGCCTTCAGCAATGGACCTGCAAGACCAGAAATCGAGCACAAAAAGCAACAAAGGATCAAATCGAAGCTTATTGGAGTCTCAAAGTGACAGGATGCGGAGGGCACAGGATTTTTTGAGGGGCTTTTGCACGCTGAATCGTTAGCTATGTCCTCAAAAACCTCTTCTAATTTGCAGCTTCTTCGGCTTCATCTTCGTAGTCGAGCTCGTCCTCTGCACTGGCGTCCTGGTACTGCTGATATTCAGACACCAGATCGTTCATATTGCTTTCTGCTTCCGTGAACTCCATTTCATCCATCCCCTCACCTGTGTACCAATGCAAGAAAGCTTTCCTCCTGAACATGGCCGTGAACTGTTCGCTCACTCTCCTGAACATCTCTTGAATTGCAGTCGAATTGCCAATAAACGTGGACGCCATCTTCAACCCGGTAGGAGGGATGTCGCAAACGCTCGATTTGACATTGTTGGGAATCCATTCCACAAAGTAAGAAGAGTTCTTATTCTGGACGTTGATCATCTGCTCATCCACTTCTTTAGTGCTCATTTTACCGCGAAACATGGCAGAGGCAGTCAAATATCGGCCATGACGAGGATCAGCTGCGCACATCATATTCTTCGCGTCCCACATTTGCTGAGTCAGTTCCGGGACGCTGAGAGCCCGATATTGCTGCGATCCCCTCGAAGTCAAGGGTGCAAACCCCACCATGAAGAAGTGGAGGCGCGGGAAAGGAATAAGATTGACTGCAAGCTTGCGTAGGTCGGAATTGAGCTGGCCCGGGAATCGGAGACAACATGTCACTCCACTCATTGTTTCCGATATGAGGTGGTTCAGATCGCCGACTGTGCTACACCAGAAGATCATTATTTCTCACAACGAGGACACCAAGAAAAGCCTTTCAGACCACAGAGAGTGAATTTCATGATAAACAAAACAAAGACCACGAAACGTCAAGCGGCTAATGAAAAATTCGAAGAAATGCTCACAGGTCGGTGTGGTGAGTTTCAATGTGCGGAAGCAAATGTCATATAGAGCCTCATTGTCAAGAACCATGCATTCGTCGGCATTTTCGATAAGCTGATGCACGGAGAGTGTGGCATTGTAAGGCTCCACTACCGTATCGGAGACCTTAGGAGAAGGAAAAACGGAAAATGTGAGCATCATTCTGTCGGGATACTCTTCTCTGATCTTAGAGATCAACAACGTCCCCATGCCGGATCCGGTGCCTCCTCCGAGAGAATGACAAAGTTGAAAGCCTGTAAGGACATGCGCAACGACAGTACGGACGGATGAAGATCGATTGCGCAAATCAAGAGCAAATCAGGAGTGCAAAACTGTATGAACTTACCCTGTAAGCAGTCACAATTTTCGGCTTCCTTCCTCACGACATCCAGAACAGAATCAATGAGTTCCGCTCCCTCGGTGTAATGACCCTTGGCCCAGTTGTTGCCAGCACCGGTTTGTCCAAAGACAAAGTTATCAGGCCTGAAAATCTGTCCAAACGGACCAGTTCGAACGCTGTCCATCGTTCCGGGCTCTAGATCAACGAGAACGGCTCGGGGAACATAACGGCCGCCACTAGCTTCGTTGTAGTACACGTTTATCCTCTCGATTTGCAGATCGGAGTCACCCTGGTATCTCCCTGTGGTATCGATTCCATGCTCATCACAAATTACCTCCCAAAACTTGGCACCGATTTGGTTGCCGCATTGGCCAGCCTGGATGTGCAGAATCTCACGCATGGTTGACGGATCTGCAGAGGGGAACCGGGAGGAACAGCGACAAAATCAATAGAAGAGGCGGAAATCTGGACGGAAGAACCGAGAAAGAGCGTGATGCTGAAATGAAGAGACGAAGCAAGAGCAGATCTGCTGTTAGCCACCGAGTAGGAACAATTGAAGAGAGAAGGGGGGAAGAGCATCACCTAAATCACTGATGCGGCGTTCGACGGCGGATTAATACGGAGCAACAGCAGGTTATAACTGGCAGCCTGCATGAAAGCCAAAGGATCCGATGATAAGCGAGTAGAATATTGGATGTAGCTCAATCGCTGCTGATGCGGAGTTACTGTGATCTGATCTCTAAACGTGCAACACAGAAACTGATGCGGAGTTGGAAGAGCCTGTCTATCAACGCAAATTGAGCTTCCAGCCGATAATAACACAATCCGCAGCAAACTCGAAGAACGCCAATACAGCTCATGAGAAGCGTGCAAGATTGGTGAACGCCAAAAAGCTTGCAAGGCGAAAAGTTTACCTGACCGGATGCTATGCAGCTTTAGAGTGGAGGAAAAGGAGCGAGCCGCAATATTCTGGCGGAACAGCAAACAAGCTTCCTGGGCATGCGAATAAGAAATGATACTGCAAAGGTCGGACTGTTTCGAAACCGATGCATCGTTTAGCAGAAGAAGCAAATGAGCAGTGTGATTCATGAGATGAAGAATGTATGTGGAGATTAAGCAGAATCCGGAAGCGAAAGAGAATGTACCTGAAAGGGAGGGAACGAAGCTACGGTGAATGCGTCGAGGTGCCTGAAGCGAGCTGGTCTGCAAGGAAAAGAGGGGGGATGAGCGAGCAATTAGGGAGGGGGGATCAAACGGAATGAAATCGGTGAGAGAGCTAGATGGAAAGGCAAGCAAGGAAAATGCGTGAGGAAGATGAAGGAGAAGCTGGGGAGGGAAGCATGAGAAGCTTGTTGATGAAGATGAAATATGGTGAAGAAGAAGATGAAGTGAAACGGTGAAGAAGAAAAACCTGAAGATGAAAAAGACGATGATAATGATGCTGCTGATGAAGCAGCTTGGAATGCTAGCCCCAATGGCCATTATAAATCCCTTTTCTCATTGACCCTTTCTCCCTTTACTTAACCATACCCCCCTTCGGTTACCTACCCCCCCACATTGTTACCCCCCCCCCCCCCTCCCCCCAACATGCGGAAGTGTCGTCCTCCCATTGGCCCTCCATTATGTTGTGCATGTGGCAATCTTCTTACATGCACCTTGCCCTTGTCATGCCACCACATGACACCTTCTCATGCCCACTATGGTGAAAAATAAGTAATGGACATGTAGGCCATTGGGTGAATCTTTCCTCAATATATTACAAGTATTAGCCAATGTTACTAGTTTCAAGGCTCCCATGGGCCCAAACTTATAAGCTAGAATTTGAAAGGATGCCTCCAAATAACTTGTGCCGGTCTATTTGAGTACTTAGAGGGCTAAATTTAGGCATTTTTCCCTTGATTCTCAGACCACAATTCTGGCAATTTTCATCATCTCCTCATCTCACCTCCCCTTCATCCATGGCAACTCTTGTGCTCCCATGTAAGATGCCTTGTAATCATTTACCACCACAATCGAATGCATGGCATGTGCATAGGCTATACCATCTATAAGTCTTCATTAAGAACCCTAGGGCGCAGTTATGCACCCCCCTTCTAGCATCCATCCAACATATCACACTCTCGACAACAAAAGAATCCATGATCGCATCATGCATAAGTACACTTTTTGCTCAAATAGTGGTAGATTTGACCTAGCATCTTCTGAAAATGACAAGACCGCATCAACACTTTTCTATCTGCCTCTCTAATAAGGCTTACTCATTGCTACATACTCACCTTCTACAAGCCCTTCAAAGAAGAGTTTATTGTATAGCTCCCCCCCATGGGCATGCCAAGCTGTCTGCAAAGTGCCAAGGGTATAGTTGTCCCTTGAGGGGCCCCAAAAGGAGCTCATTGGAACTTGAAATATTGTGAGCCCTCACTCCTTATCTTTATATAAAAAGATCTTTTTCAAGTGGGTCCAAAATATGTACATGATAGCATGGCCTTTTGTCTTTACCACAATGTCTGACAAAATCAATTATGTATAAAAGGATAACCAAGGGTAGCTTTGCAGTCTTATTTAAAGCTAGCAATTGTGCTACTCTACAAGGCCAGATTTCACTTAGTGTGGGCCACACAAGGTAATCAATGGCAAATGTTGAAGAGCCCAACCCAAATATGTATGGACAAAACCAAATGTGAAAAAGTCATAGCTTTCAAAGGGAAGATTATGTACAAATGACTTCAATGAGAGCTAATGAAGCTAGGTGGAAAGAAATTGATCACAAGTACCAATTACTGAGTAGGGTGAAGCTACCTTCATGACACAACATTCCCAAAATAAATATATAATATCTTGGAGCAATATTGTTTCGCTTGTAGCAAGTTATAAATGTTGACTGTCTAGGTGTGAGTTAGAAACAAACCTATGTTCCATGGAAACAGGGTGCAAGGGATGAAATCTAAAAGATTTTCTTAGATTTGCCAGCAATATACTTCTAGGAATGTGATATTTTGTTGATGCAATCTTGGAGAACTATTTCTTTCAACAATAGTCCACTTAGTACATATACACCATGCCCTTGAATTTTAGAAAAAAACCATTCCGCACCTCTTGAAATACCCTTAATATCCACATTGTAGGATCATAATCCTCAATGTATGTATGGTAAACCCCTTGAAATGCCACCTATCCAACCCATTAAGTGTTGGAATAGGCCCAAGCCCCCAAAAGCCCAAATTTTTATGACGTTAGCTAGCATCGTTTTCTATTTGGTTAAAGAATTTCTATTAAAGGGAGCTAGAGAATTATAACAAGCACACTTCAATAAGGAAGGTTGCACATGCACAAAGGTATGTAGGCTAAAAATATATTTATATTAGCCTACAAACTAAATGTTTGATCAAAGATGCATGTGGGAGCATATGATTAATGATTTACTTTCTTGCAATTCAACTATTGTAGATATTTTCAAAGCATACACTTATTGATAGCTATAACATAAGGGATGTAACACTTTCCACCTATATCCAATTAATTATCAAGTTATGGTCCCTTAATAAATTGGCACCATTTCAACTTGCATAAGTATTAAGCTAAAGGAAACTTGTACACGTGCTATTCCACTACAATATTTATTATTAATACATTAAGATGCATCCTTCTAAAAGTAATAAGCGAAAGATCATGCCAAGGAATCATTCTTGACTTTAAACAATGATGCTACAAATGTCCCTTCACCTACAAATATACATGCTTTGAGGCTATAAATAGAATTTATTAGAGCATAGGTAGACTTTAAGCAAAGTAGGTATAGTACAAATGTATTTAAAATAATTCAACCATAGCTCATATCCCCATTATGAGAGCCTCCATGTTTTGAAGATAGAATTTCAAGCAAATAAGGGACTGCAATAATGCCTTCAGCTTCACTTAAGCATATCTAATAGCCCCCCCAATCGGATACCAATCGGAATAATTCTTAAATGGATAAATTAGTTAACGTAACTTTTGAAACATATTTGTTGTTTTGATAGGCAATTGATTACTACATAAAGAGACCCCTAGCGCCCCCCCCCCCTCTCTCTCTCTCTCACACACACACACACACACACACACACACACATGCATGCATGCACTCGCATACACACATGAATACTTCCCCAACTATCAAGTATTCTTTTATGTATCCCCCCCCATGAAATATCCCATTTACACTCTCTTTTTAACCCCCTCACACACCAAGCACACTAATCCTTTCATACCTCCACTAACCCCTTCTCAACCCATACACTCATTTGCTCCTTACTCTATTTGTGACTTAATCTTTTTTTTTTCAATTATCTAAGAATCCATATGGTTGTTTATATTCCTAGGTAAGGTGATAACAAGTCGGGGTAAAGAGGCATTATGTGTCTACCCAAATGTAGCTATGATGTTCTAACACCTAGTTTGTTTGGATGGTGGCAGGTTAGTGTACCCTCACCTCAAAACCTAGACTGGATTCGATACCTTTTTTCAATATTGTGTTTGTCAAACTCAATATTATTAAAAAAGTTTAATTTTGGTGGAAATTTTTGCAAACTCTAGTTGTTGCATTTTTCAACTTAGATGTCTTAAACATTTTGTCCTTATATGTTCCTCCTTTTTTAACTTTTTATCCAATTGATAGAATTAATTGTATGGCTCAATTATTGATGGGACTTTTTAATCTACACACACACACGTGCGCACGCATGCATGCACGCACGCACGCACACACACACACACACACACACACACATACAATAATCCCCTTTTGTGGAATTCTCCAATAGAAGCTTGGAATAGATATACTAAAGCTGCCTAAGGAGGATAAGATAATTATCCTAATTTGAAATTGTTTACATGTGATTATAGAGCACTTTAAAGTCTTGGACTAGAAGAAATAACTACCTACACATGGATAGGGAAGGAAAAAATACTAAGTAATGTTCAGAGGATTTAAAAGGTAGTTGGAAGAAGGTTAGTTACTGAATACAAGTACACAACTACCCCTTTTCCTAGGAGCTACAAACCCATATCTCTCAGAGGCACACAAAGGGTGGTTGGAGTTAGTAATGCAACTCCCCAAGCAGATTAATTAGAGATGAGAAATAGTACTAGATCTATGGGATATATGGCTATGAATACGGTGGGTTTTTTGTTATATGGACACAAGAGACAGAACATGATGGTACATGTAGGATATGACTAGAGATATGGTGTTGCTAAAAATTGAAAAAGATGAACATGGTTATACACAAGCACGGTTTGAGATGGTGTGTTGGGATTTAACCTGACCTACTAATATGCCCATGGGTAAGTGATATGTTGAAGGATCCTCAGATGCATACACGAGACTATATAACTTCATGCTCCTAGAAAGAGTAGGGTGTAGGCACTAATATTGGTAAGAACCTAGTAATAAGGGAAATTCTATGTTTTAGAACATATTCTATCTATACATGTGGCCTTTTAGTCTAACCACCCTTGGTGCCATGGCAATTGGGTTGATTAATTTACTACTGATACTTTACTGAACTAAGTAAATTGGCTTGGACATAATCAAAATCATTTACAAATTGAAAAGACGATATATGGAAGTTGTGACCCTTGGGATTAAGGGTGTTAACTTCTTGAAACTGGACAAGAAATTATTCAAATAATTTAAAGGAATTGATACATGGGAGGGTGACCCCTTGGAATTGGACAAGGAGGAGTATTCATAGCAATGTATGAAGAGCCCAAGGCGATATATACATAAGGGGCGAAATAGGGCACCCACTTAAGACAGGAATTAAAAACTTATCAACAGATGAGCTCACACAGTTGATTAAAAGCAACCATTGACATATATTGTATGGAATGCCCTAGGCAATTGGGAGAAACTATTATCTCCACACACACATACACTTAGACGATTAGAATATACTAAATGGAAATTGACTCATACAAGGGGGGGTTTATTTACGAGTGCCCCTTATAGGATTGGATTACCCTAATTAATTGGATTATTTATTAGATTAGGAGTGACTTTTTAGGTGCACTTGGGGATTGAGATCTAATCAAAAACCTTTATTTCACTAATTAGGCTCTTCATGGCTTGACATATCCCATGGAAATTGGAATGGGTATTTTGAATGGCAAGAGTGGGCTCAAAGACCTTCACACTATAAGGAATATAACCCTCAAAATATTGGCAAAGTTACTCATAGAATAGGACAATCTGCCACCATTGTAATGGGTAGTAAGTCGTCGATGGACAGAACTTTCATGTACATGCTCAACATATTGTGGCATGAGATGGTCTAAATAAGTCACCAATAGATTACCAATGGCGAGTAAAGGTTATGGACCCTTTGGTTGATTAGCGTATCACTAACATATACTGAACGGCATAGGGGAGTGATGCATAAGAAATATGGACATAGTGCAAGAATTGCACTGATGTACACAGTATAGCTGCCCTTGCACTTGAGAGAGGGAGGAGCACTTTGGTAAGAATCCACAATATTTGGGTGGGAAGTGAGGGAAAGAATATTATCCAAAGCATGCAAGATGAGGCAAATCACTTGGCACATTGCACAAGGCCAGCTACCAGTCTGTGAGTTGAAGCATTGAAGCAAGAAACGGCCCAATTTTGAGAGCCAAGGACTCCATGCGACCTAATATCTGACCAAGCAATAGTAATATTGGAGGTACTCGAATGAAGGATGGAAGGGCTTATTTCTTATGCCTATAAAGGACATGAACACAAGTCTCGAGGCCTTCACATTCAGTAATGACAAGACATTGCAAAATGGAAGTCACATAGGTGACTATATGGTTCAGACAACGTGTCTCCACCTTGTATCCTACATGCCTCATTCTATAACTCTGCTCTATTAAGGGAGGCCCCAACAACTATAACCCGAATGCATATAGCTTGTGCTCAAAGCTCTAGCATGGAATTCGAATAGAGTGGGGAGAGGGATGCAATACGCATGGTAGTGAGCAATCACTGGTGCTTTTGTTATGAAAGCATGCCTTTCTTCTACATTTTTCTATTGTCATGGCATGGTAGGCGACTAGTCTTGTCTCTGTATGCTTCTCCAACTGATAGAGTCTTTCTTTCAAGGATTCATGGTCTCCCATGCATTCCTGTACTGCTATGCGTAGGCTTGGTATTACAAATTCTAGTGGGACGACAGCTTCAAGGCCGTACACCAATTGAAAAGGTGTGTTCCTTGTACTGACCTTGAGTGTGGTTCTGTATGCCCATAAGGCTGCATTCAGTTTCTCTGCCCAATCAGAACATTGTGGTTCTCCTACCTTGGTGAGGATAATTCATAATATTTTGTTGGTGGATTCGGCCTTTCCATTCCCTTGGGAGTAGTAGGGTGTGCTTTTTCTATGGATTACCATAAAGCCAGACAAGAGTTCTTGGTTTACCTCATTGACAAAATGTGTGCCTCTATTCGACACAATTTCAATGGGGCATCCGAATCGGGTGATCACATTTTGGTATAAGAATCTTGTTGTGCTTCTGGCATTTGCCTTTTTGATTGCTTTAGCTTCAGCCCATTTTGTAAAGTAATTAGTGGCCACAATGATGTAGCATGCCTGTGTTCTACTGGATGGATGCATCCCAGATAGTCAATCCCCCATTTTTCAAATGGTTTTTGTGCAACAACTATTATTAGTGGATTGAAGTTTTTATGTTGTGGTTTAGTAGTCCATTGGCATACATCACAGCCTTTTACATATTCATAGGCATCTACCCACAGTGTTGGCCACCACCAGCAGCTTGCGAGGAGGACTTTTCTTGCTCTGGCTTCCCCTTGGAAGTGTCCTCCTACAATGCCTTCATGGACTTCACCTGGAATTGGCATGATCTCATGAGGCATTACACATCTTCCTAATACCTGGTACTTCCCCAGCTTGTACAGTTGTCTTACAATGAGTTAAGAGGGTGTAGCCTTTAAAATCAGTTTTTTGGCATCTATTGCTTTCCTTTTAGGGGGTGGTCTTCCTGCCATTAAGTACCCAATGATATCTCCACACCACTCTGGAACAGCATCTATTTGAAATAGTGTGGCATTTGGTAAGTCGTCTTCTACTCCAGTGGCTTCTTCTCTTGACTTGACACAAGACATGTGATCAGCAATGTAGTGTTGGGCACCTTTACGGACCACTATTTTGAAGTTGAATTCTTGAAGCAAGAGGAGCCATCTAGTTATTCTTCCTGTTGTACACAGACGGTTCACAAGATAAAGCAATGCTTGATGGTCGGTGTAGAAGACAAAATCATTTGCCAATAGATAGTGTCGAAACACTATACACCATTGCTAGGGCTTCTCTTTCTGTGATGGTATAGTTGATCTCTGCATCATTGAGTTGTCTAACTGGCAAAGTAGAATGGGTAGTCTTTCTTATGTTCACTAGGTTGACAAAGAACACTCCCTAAACCCTTAATCCTAAACCCTTAGCCTTAAACCCTAAAACCATAATCATAAACCCGAAACCCTAAACACTAAATCTTAAATCCTAAGCCCTAAATCCTTAACCCTAGATACTAAACCCTAAAATACAACCAAAATTTAATGATTTTTAAAAATTTTTGCAATAGGTTTGATATATCTCCCAACCTATTGCAAGTGGAACAGGTTAATGGTGCACCTAACCTATTGCAAAAATCAAGGATTTGTGCAATAGGTTGGATATATCCCCCAACCTGTTGCTTGAGCAATAGGTTGGGGGATATATCCAACTTGTTCCACAAGTCAAGAAATTTCTTGACTTGTGCGGAGCAACAAGTTGGGGGTGAGCAACAGGTTGGGGGATATATCCAACTTGTTCCACAAGTCAAGAAATTTCTTGACTTGTGGAACAAGTTGGATATATCCCTCAACCTATTGCTCAAGCAATAGGTTGGGGGTGCACCCCCAACCTATTGCTCGAGCAACAGGTTGGGGGGTATATCCAACCTGTTGCACAAATCAAGAATTTTCTTAATTTGTGCAACAGGTTGGAACAGGTTGGATATACCCCCCCCCCACCTGTTGCTCAAGCAATAGGTTTGAGTTGGGGGTGACCCCAACCTGTTGCTCGAGCAATAGGTTTTGGGATATATCTAACAATCAAGACATTTCTTGACTTGTGGAACCGGTTGGATATATCCCCCAACTTGTTGCTCGAGCAATAGGTTGGGGGGTATATCCAACCTGTTGCACAAATCAAAAAAATTCATTAAATTTTGGTTGTATTTTAGGGTTAGGGTTTAGGGTTAAGGATTTGGGATTTAGGATTTAGGGTTTAGGATTTAGAGTTTAAGGTTTAGGTTTTAGGGTTTAGGATTTAGTGTTTAGAAGTTTAGGATTTAGGGTTTAGGGTTTAGGGTTTAGAGATTAAATGTTTAAAGTTTAGGACTTACGATGGTTAAGATGTTTTGGTATTAATTGTTTAAAGTTTAGGATGTAGGGTTTAGGTTTAATACCTTCTCTGCTAGTTTTGATATAAAAGTTATTAAGTAATAATAAGCTCAATGATTATTTATTGTGTCTTTTTTTGAGTTGCTAATCTATTTTTGTACATAAAACAGATATTTACCCTAATAGAGGGTATGGATGTGGTGTTATATAAGAAGAATGAAGTGGTGGCTTTTGGATGAATTCATAGTCTTGATCCTATGAATGTGTGTCATTTCCAACGTTGTGGTGAGAGAAGATGTGTAGTGATAATCACCAACGTTGTAAATCCTGAAGTATATTTAAAATATCCACATGGAGATTTTGAAACATTAGGAGATATCTTACAATGTGACATATTTGATATGCAAGCACACAGAATGCTCTGGGACCAAGATGAAATTGTTCCAAAGGCATACTTTCAAGATATCAAGAAAACTTATTTTTAGGGGAAAAAGTAGAGATGTTATCTTGCTCCGGAGAAGTTTTAGAAATTGGCAACTTTAAGGGCTAATTAATTTTGGACTTGTCAATGTACAAATTCATTTTTACATATACTTTTGGACTAGTTTTCAGATAAAATTTAAGAAAAACCCAATCTTCAAAACACATATAAAAACATAAAAACAAGCATTTTTTTATATATTTTGTAAGGACATGAAACTAAAATTATAAAATTTAATGCAGCCTAGATAAGTTACATGAAAAAATAAGATTCAGTAGTTGTAAACTCTCTTAATATTTAATGGTGTTAATAAACACCTTCAAAAGTTATAGTATTAAAGAAACTCTCACCATATTTATAATAGAATTTGACAAACACCAAAAGTCAAAATACGCCTGAGATAAGTTACACAAAAAAGAGTGGTTCAGTAATTGTAAACTCTCTTAATATTTATAATAGTGTTTAGGAAACACTTTCAAAAGTTACAAGTGGAAGTAGCAAACTCTCACAATATTTATACAGGTGTTGAAAAACACCAAAAGTTACAATAAGCCTCTCACTGGAAGGCAAATCTATTTTCAAGACTGTAGCCTAAATTCAACCCATTCTGAGCTCATCTCATCCTCATCGATGTAGCTAAAATTGTAGAAGAGAAGTAAGGATTGATGAATTTTCTATTTTCAAGACTTTAGCCTAAATTCAACCCATTCAAGAGCTGAGCTCATCTCATCCTCATCGATGTAGTTAAAATTATAGAAGAGAAGTAAGGATTGATGAATTTTCTCCTGCATAACACTTTGTTTATTCCGAATGGCTTGCGCTTCCTAGGGTGGAAATCTTCCATAACGAGCCACACGCAAAGATATCTCACTTTGAAAGTCTATTAGCTCTCTCCTATATGACTGCAATTTATCTATTTCAGTAGTAGCCATACTTATTTTTCTTTTCTCTTCCTTCTCTAAGCCCTTCTAACAAGCAAAGTCATCCTTCTCGTACTGGGTTAATGGAGCTAGATTTCACTTTCTCTCCTCTCTCTTTCCTTGGTTCTCGGCAATCCATATTTTGATGCTGCTAATGGCTTGCTCGACAAAATTGATTACCTTAAAAAGATCCATAAAAATGAGAGGAGGAAGGTAACGAGAGTGAGGAAGGTAACTAGAGGAGGTAAGGCAAGATGAAAGGAGTATGCTTGAGAAGAGGAGGTAAGGCTGCGGGCAAGATGGAAGGAGCAAGCTTGAGGAGAGGAGTAAGGTAAGAAGAGCAAAGTGGAAGAAGTGTTTGCTGCGGGTGAGATATAGAAGACAAACGAGAGGAGGAAGATAACGAGAGTGAGGAAGGTAACTAGAGGAGGTAAGGCAAGATGAAAGGAGTATGCTCGAGAAGAGGAGGTAAGGCTGCGGGCAAGATGGAACGAGCAAGCTTGAGGAGAGGAGTAAGGTAAGAAGAGCAAAGTGGAAGAAGTGTTTGCTACGGGTGAGATATAGAAGACGAACGACTACTAGGGGATTTATAGAACTGCAGACTCATAATGTGGGATGAAAGATTTAGAATAAAGAATTGGTAGAGGATAAGATGACTAGATTATCTAAAGTAACAGATGCAAGACCGTATTGCGAGACATGCGAGACATGTAAGATAGTGAATACATTGAAATCTATAGAATACAATGATGGGATGCAAGACCGTAATGCGAGACATTTGAGACATGTAAGACAGTGATCAGTACATTGAAATCTATAAAATAAAATGATGGAACACAAGAATGATATAATTATTAGAATCTCATCATGAGATATTTTTTTAATATAATATAAGTTAGACTTGCTGATGCAAGACCGTAATGCGAGACATGTGAGATGATAGATTTTGAGTACATTGAAATCTATAAAATAAAGTGATGGAACATAAGAATGATATAATTATTAGATTCTCATCATAAGATATTTATTGTATATAATAAATTAGAATTTCAAAAAAGTAAAACCGATTTAATAAATTTAGAGACGTGAGTTGTTCATTGAGTGAAGTAAAAAATAAAAGACCATAAATGTGAGAGACACATGAGATGATAGATTTTGAATCGGTTTAAATCTATGAAATAAAGTGATTGAAGACAAGAATAATATAATTAGACTCCCTTCTTTCGTCCATCGTAGTCCTTCTACAAGCACATTCTTCGTTTATCACTCTTAATTTATCATCTCTCCACCCACCATGGATGTCCTTGGCATCGTCGGAGATGTGGAGTCTGGAATCGACAGTCTCAAACAATGGGTTGCTAACCAAGGAGCAAGGAGAGATGTAGGAATTCAACAAGGCTCTCCACTCACACGGATGGAGAGAGAGGAATTCGACGCAAAGAGGTGGATAGAGAGGGAGGAGACTCAGAAGATAGCAGAGAATGAAAAACTTTTACAATGTATTATAAAAGCACGACAAGATCTCTTGGACTTCTTAAGCAACCTACGTTATCGAAGCACTCGGTATGGCCGATTTGATCGGGATGCTGAAAGAACAATAAAGGCCTCCCAAAGAGATGATAAAGAAACAATCTGTGGTTGTTTGAATTTCTTCCTTCATTGTAATTATGTTGATGATACGAAAGTGGAGTCCGTGGAAGATTGGATTGTTGAGAAGATATTACATAAGAGATACTAGTGATGAGATCTTCTAGTGTGATCTCAGCCTCTATGGCCTGTCCAGTGACTGTTTGAATTTCTTCCTTCATTGTAATTATGTTGACGATACAGAAGTGGAGTCCATGGAAGATTGGATTATTGAGAAGATAAGAGATACTAATGATGAGATATTCTAGTGTGATCTCGGCCTCTGTGGCCTGTCCATCATGATTGCTTGAATTTCTTCCTTCATTGTAATTATGTTGAGGATATGGATGTGGAGTCTGCGGCCTATCCATCATGATTGCTTGAATTTCTTCCTTCATTGTAATTATGTTGAGGATATGGATGTGGAGTCTGTGGAAGATTGGATTGTTGAGAAGATTAGAGATACTAATTATGAGATCTTGGCCTCTATGGCTTGTAATAGATTTGTATTCTCTGCAACAAGTCTGGTAGGGCTGAGTAGATCATATTAGAATTGCTAATACAATTTATTTTTTTAGAATTGCTAATACAATAATAATACAAATTGAATAAATATCATAAGTAAATATCCTAATGTATTGTAACATTTAACATAAGTTTAAAAAACACTATCATTAGTCAATACAAACAAGATAAAATTCTTCAAGGACTCATGTTTCTTTCTACATGTTTTACAACTGAATAGAGTCTGATGAGTCCTCTTGAGGCTGTGATTCTCTAAGAGTACATTGAGTCTCTACTTCTTGTGTGGATGGTGTACATTGAGATTCTACTTCTGGTGCAATCGGGATAGACTCAATCTCTCTCTCCTTTGCAAGATGTGATGTTGTAGATGTGCATTGAGTCTCTACTTCTTGTCTAGGAAGAATGGATTGAGTCTCTAGAATTCAAGTGGAGACTGTAATGCTTCTACTTGAGGCTGTGATGCAAAAGGAGACTGAATTGTCTCTTGTTTTCTTTGGCTCCCTCAGGTTCTTCATTGAGTCCATCATGTTGTTTCCCAATACTAGCAGTTAGGTAGTGAACAGTCTTAGCCATAAAATCTTGTAGCTCGAGTTTTGTATATGCTTCAATTGAGACATGTTCAAAAATTTCATTGAGGAACAACATGAAGTTGTAGGCAATTCTCCACCTACTACTAAACTTGTCTTTCTGCTCCACTACGAGGCGTGTCTGGAAATTTGGTTGGTCTTGATGCTTCCTGATTTTCATAATCGTAGAAACTAACTTGTTTGCAGACCTATCCATCATGACATATGACAAAGTGAATTTGTGTAGTAAATAGTAAGATGCATGTTCATAATGATATGATAAAAGAACACTTACTTGAACACCCCATGAAAGCCTATAAATGAATTGACAAACCAACAATGGTTGTCATCAAGATCCCATACTATCAGGCTCCAATGTGAGCTACATCACCAATAAAGAGCGATAAGATTTATCACAATATTAAGTATTGATTGACACAATATTACAAATAAAAGAGTAAAAGAAAGATTGAGATGATACTTACTTCTCATAATATGGCATAAAGACAACTGGCATGCCATCCAAGTCTAAAGGTTATAGCATTGAACAAACATCATCTACTATCTTCTTGGTATCACTAAGTACAGCTGAAAGGAGAGAATCGAGCATACACACACGATTCTGTACTGATCTAGGAAAGTGAGATATAACCGTACTGCAGCGATAAATAAACAAATGTTAGAAGCAAACTGAATCAAATGATTGAAGTATCAAGCCAAGAGATGTTCATATCAAACCTAATGGCCATCATGACTTTGTCATTAGCCTCTTTCAAAGGGTCAGAGAGGATTGTAACTTCCTCGCTACCAAATGTCAAAACACCATGTTGCTTGCTAATGATAACCCTAACCTCAAAAGAGCTCCCCATTTCGTCCAATACAGCGGTTACATTAGGACAACTTATGGGCATAGCAACCAATGTTTCCTCTGGATGCTCCACCACATTATCAATAAATGCCTTAATGATAGACGACATAAATGCATATAGATGCAAGTCTGTATATGTTGACAATGAGGTTTCACCGCTGCTCAAAAAATCATTCAATGAAACTCCCTTGCATTCAACACTCTTTCCAGACTCTGAAATGATTTCATGTATGAAAAAACAGCCCTTGTTCAAAGTTTTTTCTTTTATGAGCGTGTGCTTATTGATGACTTTTTGTGTATATGCATACACATTTTCCGGAATGTCACTTGTCATAGAAGGAGTAATTTCAGATCCATCATCTTCTACCTTTACCCATTTATGCACCCAAGCCTTCTGTTTAGCCGACGGTAAAGCTAATGCCATCTGCCTCACAATGCTATGATCAATTTTACATTGGCTAATTGGAATATTTTTTTCTACCAACAAATATTCAATTGCACTCTTTACTACATCACGCTTAACCTGTTGGATGATGCAATCTTCCATGCAATGATCTTTATCCTTTTTGCCAAAAAACCATTCTTTGGACATTAATTTCTCTGCAGCAAGACTTGCGTATTTGTCTGGTAAGTTTCTAAGAGGCCTCCACATCTGAGCTGTCATCTCTTTTTTCTTAATCTTCTTTGCCTTGTCTTTAATCAATGATGGAGCCTCATATGTGACATCTCTCTTCTCACATGCAAGACACATGTCTTTGATCTGATGAAAAACTTCATCACTACGGAAAAGTATGCTTGTGTAGTCTTGATACCTATCCCTTATTGTCTTAAAGCTTGTAATCACCTCTGCTCTTTCCTACTTTCCCCTTGGTACAATGGCACTCAAGCATGTGTAGAAGTCAACAAGATTATCTGCTTCCACTTTAGTTGCAGTTCTTTTGAGAGTGGTCACAGAAGAATGAAAAGTTCTCCATATGGTTGAGCAACATCTCTAAAGTGGAGGTGATTTTTCGTAGTGCATAAATGTCATGATTAAGTCTTTCTGACTCAATCAAATATCTTTTCTCGTTCTTGAAGATACAAATGCATGTAGAATAGTAGTGAAATTGAGGCACACTCGTGAAGGTTTGATAAGTAATTTCTCCTTTGTTATATGCCTCTCAGATCGCTCATTACAAGCATAGGCATAGTGCTGACCATCTATTGCCTCAAATGTGCAATGAGCTAAGAAATTTCTCTTGGCATCCTTTATATGTCATTCTGGATCATTCACTGAACTCTGTCCTTCTTGAAGTGAGGGAACTTGTTTTCCGAGGAACTTAGTGAATTGCATCTCAAAATCTATAGGCTGAGAGAAATTGATGGATTGACTATAATCTCTTATGACTGGCCAAAATGCT
Organism: Dipteris shenzhenensis; assembly: GCF_047967505.1. Taxonomy (NCBI): domain Eukaryota; kingdom Viridiplantae; phylum Streptophyta; class Polypodiopsida; order Gleicheniales; family Dipteridaceae; genus Dipteris; species Dipteris shenzhenensis. Next base: position 39,536,631 of record NC_141610.1, read on the forward strand.
CTTGGACGGAGTACCAAATTAGAAACAACTGGTTTTTTTCCATCAATCAAAGCTTGCATAGACAAAGGAATTTTGCCAATCTGCACAATAGGATGTGCAGTATCATCACCAGTCTCCACAAATCCTGGTTTTTCGATTTTTCTTGCATCCTGCATCCATTTAGCGTGACCTATCATGTGGTTTGACGCACCCGAGTCAACATACCACAAATCATTGCTTTCTTCTGCACTTGTTACAGAATTTGTCATATGCTGCACCATAAACAAATGCTCATTTCTGTCATCACCCTGTCTACTAAAGGATGCATAATTGCCTTGCTGCAATTTTCCATTCATAATGTCATTCTGCTTTTTATAGCAGTCCTTAGCCATATGACCCATTTTGCCACAATAGTAGCATTCAATATTGTTGTTTGCATTTTGGCCTCTCTGCCATCCACCACCGCCTCTTTGGCTCCCCCTGCCTCTAGAGTTACCACGTCCTCCTGCATAGGACTGGTTTTCTTGCGTTTGCTGCATATTCTGATTTCTACCACGGCCTGCAGGTCGGCCTCCTCTACCTCTGCCTCTACCTCTGCCAGCATTTGAGTAGAAGACAGTTTCTTTTGAAGTTCCTGCTGAAGAAGATGCACCACCATTTCTCTGCTCTTCAGAAATTAGAAGAGCAATCAGCTCCTCAAAATCAGGAAATTTTTCACGGACGGCAATGGATGTCTGGAACTGTGCATAATCCTTTCCTAGACCATTCAAGGTCACAGAGACCAAATCGTCATCATCCACTGGCGACCCAATGGAAGCAAGTGCATCTGTGCACAATTTTCTTCACTTTCATGTGGTAGTCATTTATGCTCAAATTTTCTCTCTGCACATTGTGCAACTCCTGTTTGAGTTGCATTTTCCTGGCTTGCGTATTTGTGCTGTACATTTTTGCCAAAGTATCCCATGCCTCCTTTGGCGTATTTGCATCCTGAATATGCACAATCATGGAGTCCGAAATACTGATAGACAGCCAGTACATAACTTTCCTGGCTCTCTCATGCCATCCTTTATATGCCTGCATTTCCTGTTGACTGGGAACATTAGGAAGAACAGGTTCTTCTTCATTTCCTGTAAAATTCCCAATAGCCTTTTCCCATCAAGAAATTCGTCATTCTAAACTTCCATGCCTGGAAGTTGTTCTTGTCAAGATTTTCAGTGACAATCTATGAAAGAGAATCAGATGCCATTACAGAACACTGCAAAATATTCTGTCACTGCAAAGAACACAGCTTTTGCCTCACACGGGCAGATCTGTAAAACTGACGAGAGTGGTATTTCACCACATAGTCACTTCCTAGTGACGATTTTGCATCAGCAGGCAACAGGCATGAATCGGCAACCCCCAATATCTCTGCACACAGGCATACGATGCAATTTCTGCGGCACCTTTCCACCGACTAGCCGCGCAGTGGTCGCATAGCAAAAAACAGGGCCTTTTTCTGAGTGCCTGCGAAGAACTTCCGCCTTCAAAACGGGCCCCGAAACGGCCTCAAATCAGAAAAATAAAGTCACTAAGGGCTTCGCCTACTCCCGCAGCATATACTGCGCTCTCGCCACACCGCGAAGGGCGTCTCAATCTGAAACAGTGCACTCCTGCACTTCTAGCTGTGCTACCTGCAGAGATTTGCTCCCAAACTCGAAATAGGAAAGCAACACTGGTCCTCTTACCAGGACACCACGAACTTGGCTTGCTTTCTTGAGCTCCTTACCACGAACAAGGATCGGATACCATGTAAAGATAATCGGAGAGAGGGAAGGAGTCTCACTTGCGACTTTCTCACATGCACAATAGGGGGAATACACACAAAGGTGGAGGCTGAAAACAGTTTTCCTCTTTTTAGTTGTGAAAGCCAAAAGAACTCACGTACAAAGAAAATAGAAGAACCCTATATGTGGGTCTCAAACCAAACTCAACTAACTAAGGTGGCATACTAACTGAGCCACGAACTAGTGTAGATAAGGATAGCTGTCATCTAGCTATTATTCGTGGGCGGTGTACCAACCGCATCTCCAGCTAACAAGTCGGTGACATAAATACACAACGGTCACCCTGGCGTATCGCGAGTGGAGCTCGATATCTCAACATGCCCCTCTTTCCCTCCCTCTCTCTCCCTCCCCCCCTCGCACTGCGCCTCCCTACCTATCTCTCTCCTCACACTCTCTCTCCCCCCTCTCTCTCTCGCATGCTACTGCGGCAGCGTGCCCCTCTCTCCCTCCCCCCCTCACGCTACGCCTCCCCCCTCTCCTTCTCTCCCCACTCTCTCTCTCCCCCCCCTCTCTCTCGCGTGCTGCCATGGCAACGTGATAGCGCATCGCTCTCTCCCTCCCCACTCTCTCTCTCCCCCCCTCGTGCTGCGGCTCCCCCCTCTCTCTCTCTCCCCACTCTCTCTCTCCCCCCCTCTCTCTCTCTCTCGGCAGCAAGACTCTCTCTCTTATAATCTCTCTCTAAAAGTCTTTCCTTCACTTTTCTCTCTCTATAATAAAATTTCAAAGAATATAAATTTTAAAAAAAAGTACCTGGAAAAAAGTTGAGATCTATGCTTGTGCTTGCTTTTGCTCTTCCCCCTCTTTTTGCTTCTCCTCTTGCTCTTCCTTGTTGAAATGAGAGAATGAATGAGAGAAGGAGAGTATATATAAGAAAAACTAGGGTTTTAAGTGCTTCTCTCTCATTGGTCCTTCTATATCATTATCTCCTCTCCCATTGGCCTCTCCATTAGATTATCTTCTCTCCCTCTCCCACCCACTCCCATCCTCCCACCCCATTCCCACTCCCACCCCCATCCTCCCACCCCACCTCCCCCATTCCCACTCCCTCTCCCACTCCCACGCCCACGCCCATTCTCGCACCTTCCCCATTCCCACTCCCTCTCCCACTCCCATCCTCCCACCCCACCCCTCCCACTCCCACTCCCATCCTCCCACCCTCACCCCACCCCCACCTCCCCCATTCCCACTCCCTCTCCCACTCCCATTCTCCCACCCCCACCCCCACCTCCCCCATTCCCACTCCCTCTCCCACTCCCACTCCCATCCTCCCACCCCCACCCCCACCGCCCCCATTCCCACTCCCTCTCCCACTCTCCCTTTCTCCCACTACCACCCTCCCACACTCCCTTTCTCCACACTCCCACTCTCCCTTTCTCCCACTACCACCCTCCCAACTCCCAATCCCATTCCCACATTCCTACTGTCAATTCCACTACTACTTATAAATTCTAATTAAAACTATTACTTAAATAAATGATATTACTGAAAACACTCATAGGATTTAAGGTTTAGGATTTGGTGGTTTGGGTTTGGTGAGTTAGGGTTTAGGGTTTAGGGTTTGTGAGTTAGGGTTAGGGTTTAAGATTTGTGAGTTAGGGTTTAGGGTTTGGTGGTTTGGATTTAGGGTTTGGGGGGTAGGGTTTAGGGTTTAAGGTTTGAGAGTTAGGGTTTAGGGTTCAGGGTTTGAGGGTTAGGGTTTAGGGTTCAAGGTTTGGGGGTTAGGGTTTAGGGTTTGGTGGTTTGGGTTTAGGGTTTAAGAGGTAGGGTTTAGGGTTTAGGGTTTGGGGATTAGGGTTTAGGGTTTAGGGTTTAGGGTTTGGGGTTTAGGGTTTAGGGTTTAGGGTTTGGGAGTTAGGGTTTAGGGTTTAGGGTTTTTATTGGTTAGGGTTGAGGGTTTAGAGAGTTAAGATTAACATTTAGTATTTAGGGATTAGGGATTATGAGTTAGGGTTTAGGGATTAGGGTTTATGAGTTTAGGTTTAGGTATTAGGGTTTAGGGTTTAAGGGTTAGAGTTTAGGAATTAGAGTTTTGGGATTAGGATTTTGGGATTAGGGATTAGGGGTTAGGGTTTACAGATTAGGATTTAGGGGTATAGGATTTAAGATTAGGAATTAGGGTTTAGGGTTTAAAGGTTTAGGAATTAGGGATTAGGGTATAGAATTTAGGGTTTAGAAACTAAGGGTTAGAGTTTATGGTTTCAAGGGTCAAATTAAGGTTTAGGATTTGGGGGTTAGGATTTAGGGTTTAGGGTTTAGGGTTTGATTAAATTTTTAAACAAGATCTAGATTTTTAAATCATTAATAAAGTAGATTATTGAGAAGAGACTAATGTTCTTTATAATGGTTGTTACAGCTTGTTTACAAAGGAAACTCACAAAGGAGATGGCTACAAAATTTATTCCGGGGATGGAGGTGATTCTATGTTGCAAAAGAGAAGTAGTTGCATTTGCTACAATCCATGAAAGTGATCCAAATTCTATTTGTCACTTTAGAAGACTTGGCGAAGATAAGGTGGCGATTATCGTATCAAGGATTCTTAGTGCACATGTTGAGCTAAAGCATAAGTGTGGGGATATGGAAATCCTTGGAGATGTTATGCCCTATAATACTTCCAACAAAGCATTTATTGCATGGGACATAGATGAGACTTATCCAACACATGTCATCAGGAATACAAAGTGCATATCTTTGGATTTTAGAGTGGGAGATATTTTATAAATGTTATCATTTACAAATAAGAATGTAGCAGAAGGTCAAGTCTTGGGATTTGAACAAGTGGAACACTGGACATTTGCACAGATGAGAATTCAAAAAGTTACTGATGATGGTATGGATGATAACTCAATGTCATTGGATGGTCCCTACTATGAGGTAGGTAAGGATTTGAGATGGAGCATGCAATTTTTAAAGATTGGAAAGACTGGGCATGTGATTTTTAATGATAAACATAATGTATACTACAACATCAAAGAATTGAAAGAATATGCCAATGTACCAAGCTCTATTCCTTCAGAGATGGATGATTCCAATGCACTCAACTATAGCATCGACGTCTTATCAAAAGTCGATGAGTTCATTGGTATCGAGAAAGAAAAATATTTCACAAGTGATGCCTTATCCGGGGTGGATGAGTTCATGCACATTGAGAACTTGGGCAAAGATGTCAAAAGTGATATATTTTCAAGCATGGATGGCTTCATGGATACTGATAAAGTTCTTGGAGTCAAACCAAGTAACTATGGAATTATGGAAATCATGCACGATAGTATAATGAGTGATGTTCTCTTTGGAGTAGAGGAGTTTCAAGACTATGGAGTTATGAAATCCATAGAAAGTGCATCAATGAGTGATATTCTCTCAGGAATAGATGAGTTTGAAGATCATTCTAAACACTCTATTACCACTGACTATGGATTATGAAATCCATAGAAAGTGCATCAATGAGTGATGTTCTCTCAGGAATAGATGAGTTTGAAGATCATTCTGGACACTCTAATGCCATTGTGACAAGTGGTTCTACGATTGTATCAAAAGTAGGGATGAGATCAACAAAGAACTATTCGGTATTTGACTTTGATTGTGAAATAGTTAATGTTACAAATGGTTTGACGAATGTATTAAAAGCAAGGATGACATCAACAAAGGAATATTCAGTATTTGACTGTCAGAGTGATAAGATCAAGGATGCAACATCTCATGAAAATAACGTGACAAATAAATCTTATAAGGAGAACTGCACAAATCCAAATAAGAATGTACAGAAGGTTCCAAAACGGACATACAGATGCATGAAAAGACAACAAGTCCAGGCAAATCCAAAAAAGCAACCAAAGAGAATAAGAGTAATGGATGAAGATGTTATGCTAAAAGCAATGCGATCGACATGCTGTAAGCATATATGTATGCGATCCATTAACTTACATGACATCAAGGGCTGTAGAGAACATGTCTAGCAAAGGAAAGGAAGCAAAAGAAATGAATACCTACTCACGAGATTGTCTTGCTTTCTTGTAAATGATAAGAGAAGGCGAAGTTCAAGACAACAGATAACGCCTCTTATAAATGGAAAAAGTATTTGCAATAATGCATATCACATTATTATAGGATTATCACATGGCACATATTGGAATTTGGCTAATAAAGCAAAGTATGGAGTTAAATTTAACATTCATGGAAACATAGGAAGGCCCAAAACAAGAGCCTCAACGGCTACGGCAACATCAATTTTGAAAGATTACATTTATGAAAATGCTTTACCGCAACCCCATCTATTAGAAATGCATCTTCCGATAGGTTTGACAAAAAAAGAAGTATTTAACTCTATTGGAGAAACACAGAGGCAAAGAGGGCATGCATCGGCATCTTTTCATACTTTGTATACTCTTTGGAAAAAAAGCTTTGGACATGTTAAAATCCCAAAGAGGCAAAAAATGTCTAAGTGCAACGACTGTGATGATCTAAAGCGAGCACTTGAGAGTGCAACATCTCCAGAACAAAAAGAAGCTTACAAAAAAAAGAGAGAATTTCATCATGGACTTGTTCGACATTCTAGAATAAAATATGCAGTTTGGAAGGAGCAAGCTATTTCTCACCCAAATGAGTACATTTGCATTATTGTAGATGGTATGGATCAAAATACAACAACATTACCTCGATTCGTTAACATTCCACCTAAGCTACAAGGCAAATACTTTTTAAAGACACATCTATGTGGAGTATTAGTGCACAGATTTAAGTTGTTTGCAAACGTATGGATTGATTCCTTGCATCTACATGATAGCAATCAAGTTGTAACATATGTTATGAAGGCAATTCACAATGTACATGCAGAAAAAGGTTGCCTACTAGCAACTTTGAGAGTACAAGTAGACAATTGCAGACGAGAGAATAAGAATGTACTCTTCTTTGCATTTTGCTCAATGCTAATCGCTCATAGAATCTTCAATGAGATTGAAGTTGGGCTTTTGTTGGTTGGGCACACACATGAGGATATCGATTAGGTATTTAGCACAGTTTCAAGAGAACTAAAACACAAGGACATGGAGACGATGGATGACTTGATAAGAAAATGTGGGAGGCAAGTTGGTGGCCATAAGGAAGGAAAAATATGCTCAATGGTTGAGAGGATGTATGATTGGAAGAGCTTTATTCTACCTTTCATACAAAAAGGTGGTGATGCCCTAATAGGTCATAGCGCTCCACACTATTTTCGCTTTTTCTTAAAGGATGAAAAACCAGTGATGCAATGGCAACACTATTCTCTTGATACAAAATGGGAACCTGAAGAATCTTACTCTCTCTTAACTTCAATCTCGAGTAAAGAAATGCATCCAACATGGGCTCCTATAAAAGAGTTCAGCGAGAAATCCAAAGGTGAAATAGAAGGCTTAAAAGCTTTTATTACATACAAAGAGGAAATGCTCCAGAGATTTCCAGATTGGAAGCCCTCTTGGAAGGAACACACTACTGTTGTAATTAGCAAGACCTACCAATTGATAAAGGACCTTGCAAAAATGCGAGAAGATGATATTAAGGCAGGATGGCCTTTATTTTGGCCAAATGTTGGTAATGACTTGCGTCCAGCATGTGGTCTCTTTGAAAATGAGTTTGAATCGTTGCTCCCATGTCCATATTGTGGACCCAAGAAGAGAAATTTTATGCCACAAATAGACATAGATGTCCATTGTTTTGTTGCAGTTCGACCATCGGATGATGAACATGAGAACATGAAGTTTTGGGTTGCAAAAGTAGTTGACGTGAGCATGGATGACCGGGGGAGAGCTACAACATTTACAGTGGTATGGTATGAGTCAAGGGGTAGGAAGGAGAACCAAGATAATAGTACATTGTATAGTAGTCTGAAAAAGGAATGGGTCCCAAACCATGATGCAATTTCAAGACTTTCCACAGAGATAGTCATAGTATCCTAGAAATCAAGGTCTAAAAATAGCTCTTCCTCACGATCTGCAAATGCAGTTCGTGAGATGAAGTCATGGAATGCAGTTCTAGCTGAATCCATGGCAAATAGCAGTTGATGGAGGGAGTAACTTCTAAGGACGGGAGTTTCTATGGCTCTCTAAACGCGAAAGTGAGAATGTGATGTAAAAAGGGCTCTTACCCCTTAATATATATCAAAACCCTCAAAATTAAAATTAATCATAAAATCCCCAAATTTTTTGAAAAACATTTAAACCATGAACTGAAAGGAGAAAACATTAAAAGAAATAACATTTTAATTTAATTGCCCATCATCTTTTGAAGCAATCACTAGGATTTGATAGACAAAAAATTAAATGCTGCACTAGTCAAACACATAGTTAGCAATCTTCAAAGTTGCAGGAGGAATGAAATTGGCACTATGCATGCACTTCTCCACATGGCGGCTGATCTTACCAGAAGGACTCTGGCATGCCATCCTGCATGACCAATAGGTGTTCTCGCACATCCCTTAAAGTCCATTGCGATGTGACATTCACATTCTTGACATCTCCCTCTTCAACATTAATAGACAAATCTACCCCCGTATTGTCTTCATCATTAGAGTCTAGGGGAAGCCACCAGCCATTTGTTTTCTTCCAGTGCCTATACTGAAAAGCTAAATACAACATTTGGCATGACAAATGGTATCTAATAACCACATTGTCTTTACATGCGTGACATTGAAACACATCACCCTTTTGGTCACCTGACCTAGTTCCCCAATTCATCCCAAGTAGATCTTCAAGAGCATTTTCATCTACACGCTTGCAAGACCACATAGTTTTTGTTCTATGCATATGTATATTCTGAAATAAAGAAGCAAAAATGTGCAAAGGCATAAACCAAGATAACCTTGCCCATTTGGGTCCAAATTTAAACTTCATGGCCATGCCCACATCCTTTGCAATCTTGTCCTTGTACAATTACAATGTCCTTGAGTCCACATTGCTACAATCCATGTCTTGAAGTTGTGGTGGTGCAATGGTTTGCAGATGGCCATAGCTTGATGATGTCATTGGAGTGATATATGTTGCATTATACCAATACACATTCTTCATTCGCAAGGAGGTCAACTTCTCCCTGGCATGCATTTGCTTACCTAAATCCTCATGAATCGCAGTGAACTTGCCTATGAATGATTCAACTGGAGGCTCCCACTCCTCGATGTGCGAAGGAAAAACATTTGCCACTATGAATAAGAGCTCTTAGAAACCAAACACAAAATTTCCAAATGGACTCATTACACTTACAGGTGAAAAAGGTACATAGATAGAAAGGCTCACAGTGTGATGGTATCCTAGATTGATTGAATGATCAAGGAAGCCGCATATCTTTTCCCATGTAAACATGTAGCCATCCTTTCCAGGGTATTTGAAGGGCGGGTAGGTTGCAAGTACTTAATATTCCAAGATTCGATGGGTGGGAGGTGTGAAAATTTGAAGTTTGCAGGCGTAGCAAAATTTTCAGCCGCCGAGTTTTCTCCCTCCGATGATACACGTTAGCAAAATTGGATATCCCAAACAAGTGCAATGTGGCCTAAAATGCTTCAAAACACAAATAGGCCAAATGGCACGCTATTGGGATTGATGTTGTGTATTATTAAATGCAATGACCTTTGGCATGCTTATGAGCCATATAGCAAGCAAGTGCATGGAAAAAGAAACAATTAAATAGTGTTGGATTTATTAAAAGATATTTGTACATGCACAAATTGCACATTTTCAACTTCTTCCATTTTAGGGTGAATCTGGATAGACTCCCAACAAACACACCCTCCACAGAAGAAGCCATGCATCATGCTCCCCAACCTACAATCCCTACAACAACTTGCCCGTGAGTGCAAACCGCCAAAAAGACAATCCACAAAAGGAGCCATGCATCCTACTTAGCCAGCTACAATCCCCACAAACTCAACCAAACAACCAATAACAATTGCACATTAAATATTTCCAAGAATTCAAAAAAAAATCTTTTCGGAAAACCTAGAGTCTTCCTAAAGCCTACCTGCCCCCTAGGGCAAGCCAAAAACCTTTTTAGAACTCCAAATGTCCATGTGTCCGAGCAAGCTTAGTGTCTCTAATTGGACTCTAGGGCTGGCACTAGGATTGGAGTATCTTGAGGGTACACTCGCAAAAGACGAACCCTAATTTTGAAGAGCATCTTGTGGGTACACTCCCTGCCTATTGCCAAACCCGGACACTAATCCAACCTAACTTTGACTAGAACATCTAGCCTCTTGGAGAACTTCTTGGTGGAAAACTGTTGAAAGTATTGACACGAGTTCGTAAGCTCTACTGTTGAAAGACGTATTGACACGAGTTCGTAAGCTCTGTTGAAAGTATTGACCCAAGGCACGTGTGTTTTGCTACTATGTGTTTCCCGGCCTGTCTTGGTGCACGTCAGTGTTCACAGCAGCATTACTGCACATAGAGCTGCTGTCTTCGTATCTGCATGTCTCATGATCGAGCGGAACTCACACTGTACTTAGCAGCTTCCTTAGTGGCAGGCTGCTATGAGCGTTTCCCAGTACAGACAGTCTTTTGTTAAATCGCTCATGTGAACATAGAAAGATTCTGTCTTTGTAAATGAACGACTAATTAGCAGCTGACTTTGTTCACTGTAGTTTGGCTCGCACTTGGCAGTTTGGAGCATTCATGGCGTTGTTTGTCACGACAAGTACGCATAGAAAAGGCTGTGTCTTCGCAATGGGAAGGCTCAGCGATTAGGTCACACAGCATGACTCACTGTAGTTCAAGTTCCGCTTTGCAGCCTTACCGTCGGATCGATTCGACGCGTGGAAGACACCTCCGATAGTTTGCACATACTATGACAGGTTACGGAACGCCTTTAAATTCAAAGGAGCTACAACGGCTTGTCCAAACGTGTATTGTTTTGATATCGCGCTGACCTGCAATCGAGCTGAGACTGTTTTGCTATCGGGCTGTCCTGCAATCGAGCCCAGATTCGCAAGCATTACGAGCATGGCCGGAATACGTGTGATGGCGCTGCCATGTCTGTTGCTGCTCGTGTGGGTGGTGGTGTTATGTAGTGCCGCGGAAGATGAAAAGGTGGCTAAGGCGTCAAAGACCAGTGAGAATGGAGTGAACGAGAATGGAGTGAATGAGAATGGAGTCAATGCAAGATACGGGCCGGAGAGCAACGTCGGACCTGGGTACAACGGTGGAGGATACTATAACGGCGGAGGAGGTGGCTATTACAACGGGGGAAACGGATACTACAATGGTGGAAATGGATACAACAACGGTGAAAAGGGTGGATACTACAACGGTGGAAATGTATACTACGACGGTGGAAATGGTGGATACTACAATGGTAGAAATGGATATTACAATGGTGGAAATGGGTACTACAATGGCGGTGGATACTATAACGGCGGAAAGGGAGGCTACTATGGAAATTCAAAGCCGGATAACAAGGGCAACTGAGCATTCAAACCAGTCTCCCACACCATTAAATCTAAGCTACTAGCTGCAATGTAAGTTCTCATTGCAAAGCTTAAATTCTGGCTGTTGCAATTTGGAAGGTTTCAGCATACTGTATTTTACTTTCGTCGCGATTGCAAGACACTTCTATATTGTTGTGATGGGCTGAAACCGAGCTTGTTCGACCGTTAAATTAATCATTCTAGCTCTCTGGAAAATGCTAATCGAACGCTTTTGCAGGTGTGCGAGCATATTTCGTAGGCTGCTTACAGTTGCGGAGGATCAAATATGTATAGATGGTCTCAATATCTGTTGTTGCCTTGAAGGGTTGGATGCACTTCCTTTCATATTACCCGGGCACTGGGTTGACTATGTACCCAATAGATATTACTCGGCATTGGGTTGAATAAATTCTTCTTTATCACCGGTGATCAAATTGTTCTCTACAACTCAATAGTTGAGCGAGGAAAATCGTGTTCACATCGAGAATATCGTGAGGCTGCTTAAATCGATTAGTTTGATCAGATTGAAACTCGATCACCGTTTATGTTCATTAACATACCAGAATATGTTCGCATTGAGAATATCGTAAGGCTGCTTAAATCGATTAGGTGATCGGATTGAAAGTTACTCGATATATATGTAGTTTAACATCTGCTCCCTCAATCACCGTTTATGTTCATTAACATATCAGAATATGTATTCGTTCTTCTATGTCATCGTTTAAGCACATTGAAACTCGATCACCGTTTATGCTCATTAACATACCAGAATATGTTCGCATTGAGAATATCGTAAGGCTGCTATAATCGATTAGGTTGATGAGATTGAAAGTTACTCGATATATATGTAGTTGATTAACATCTGGCTCCCTCAATCACCGTTTATGTTCATTAACATATCGACAGAATATGTATTCGTTCTTCTATGTCATCGTTCAAGCTCTGCTCCGTGTGCCGGCTCCATTTGGTTCAAACAAGTGCCTATTATAGCCATGCACAGCAGGGGTTTTTAGTTATTCTTTTGGAATCAATATTGTTCTGCGGCATGATCACAAGTTTCGATCAACTCATCTTTTACTGTCGTTGGACCTCCTCGCTCATACGTCCTCTTGAATGAAACCAAATAGCGCCAAGCAATTCGTTAAATCCTCTGATGCTTGGTGGCCGGGAATAAAGAGTGCACATGTGCAGTGTGAAGAAGTCATGTAAGGACGTTCAAGGGGTTCCTTTCTTAGGTTTTATGGATGATCTAGGCTTGTGTGTGTTTTCGTGTGTGAGAGAGAGACGGGGGGGGGCCTTTTGCTCTTATACTCTTATAGTTGTACATATTGCGTCATCTTTAATCCCTCCAAATTATGCTCCACATCATGGAGAAGCTATTACAAATTAAGAAATACACCAAGAAGAAGCATAAGCTCCAACCTCTCTTGATGATCTTGCTCTACTTCTTATCCCAATACCTCACAGAGGTCTCTTAATGATATTGCTCTACTTCTTATCCCAATACCAGGCAACTTGAAGACATAACTATAGTGAGGAAACAATGTCCAATAAGACATGACTATAGTGAGAGAACAATGTCCAATAATAACTAAGAGAGTGTCGAGCAAAAGGATGAAAAGTTAAGAAGCAAATCATCTTGATTCTACCTCATAAAATAAATGGAAGAAGGGTCATGAAGACTAAGAAAAATCATCTTATACATAAAAGAGATTCTTATACCTCAAAATTGGATAATAAAGTGTAAGCTGAAGGGTCAACACAAGAATCATCAACACACACTCACTTAACATGGATGAAATTTTCACACAACTAATCCCAACTACTCACTAGTCCCAACTACTCACACAATCACTAAGGTTAAAGCCATTTTCACACAACTAATCCCAACTACTCACTAGTCCCAACTACTCACACAATCACTAAGGTTAAAGCCACTCACACTTCTGCAACAAATAAGAGTCACTTGGATATAAATAAAAGTTAACATGACTAGTCCCAACTACTCACAATATCCATCACAAAAATGTCATTATTGGGATAAATAGCTTTTAATTTCATCTACAAGGATGAGGATAGTTAACATTGTAATTATGTCTTTCGAAGCTTAGGATTGCAATTAAAGATTCTGCTCAACGACTCGGTAGTGCTTTAATGATATCTTCATGTTGTTCTTCGAGATGCTTCTCCATGTCCAAGGTTTATCTTCCTCCCAAATCTCCTCCCCAATCTGATGCTTGCTGCAACATTTCATTTTGTTTCATTAAACTCCAAGATGTACTCAATTTGATGCCAATGCTTAGCTTTAAGTTCTTCTACCTTTAGTTGTAATGCTAATCATGTGCAGAAGCAGTACTTGATCTCTTTCATACTAGGATTTGCCTTTAGCGTGTTCTCTTAGGTGTGATCTCTTAGGATTAGCGCTTGATTCATTTGCCTGATGTGGTGGTGTAATTTAAGAACCAATTTGTTGCATTGCGATCGTTTGACTTCTTGGCATTGTTTTCATTGCTTAATCCAATGGCTTACGATAGTTTGAGGTATAGCTCATTGTGTTGTTCTCATTGCATGTATTGAAAACATCGAGATAGTTTTAGGAGCAACTTGTTCCCTTGCTTGTGAGAACAATGATCATCGGTAAGACTAATTCAAGTAGAGGAACTTGCATCAACTGGTTCGCCCATTCGTCGCCATAGTAGAATATATCCACCATCCCTCTAACCTACTTCCCAGCACAATCCAATAATCCAAACCACCTTGCCCAATCCAAAATGTTGAGCTACTATACTTTGCAAAAGAAATTGAGGAGCAATTTTCATTATGCGATCATTAAAATATTGCAACGTGCTATTGTTTGAGCATTACATATCCACAACATTGGGATAGTTTCAGGACCCTTTTGTTGGATAATTTCCATTGCAAGATCCAAAATGTGGCTACTATCTATGTAGGAATTATCGCTTGAGTTAATTACCATTGTCAGTGAGACTTATGTTTGTTTCTTAGTCTAGAATTGGCTGGGATACATCTAATGAACCCTCTTCATGGATTGCGAACATAATTAACGATTGAGCTATTTTGTTGATATTGACAAATATATAACTAGTCTGCATAACTCGAATGGCTCTTGGTTCTACAATCTAAAATCGTTTCTTGGGGTTTCTCAAGTTTTGCTTTAATGGTCACTTATACTTAGAATTGTGGAATCAATTATGTTTGTTCTTGTATCTGTATACAAAATGACTTAAGAGATTCTACACTAATATCAAAATAAATTCTTGATCTGAATTAATGATGTCATAATTGTTGTAGTAGATACATGGCATTATTTTAATATTAATAATTACATTGTGTTCCAAATTTCAGCAAGCAAGCTTGTATCGATAAATAAGCAAGGATACAATAAAGCCATGTCCATTGCACCATCCAAAGAGAGACAAAGTGGTGAGTCTCCCCTACACAATTAGATTATAATCCATGTGCCATAGTGCCTGCTAGTGAGGACAATATTGTAGGGGAGAATGCATAACATTACTTCCCATAAGCAAGCTTTTTAAGTTTCTTTGCCATCAATTCACATTTAAGGATAGTGTATCAGTCAAGTACAGTACCCTCCAAGGTGAGGGGTGCATCATACCTAATATCTCTCTGAGATGATTTCATTGATAAGCACAATTGTGACACCGTTACATTAGTCATGCCCCATGTATACATCCAATAATTCATAGATTTCCTTGAGATAGATTCATATTATTGCATCAAGGGCACAAGAGTAGTGCACATTAGGTACGGGCAAGGGTGGTAGCGCAAACTACTCCTTGCATATCAACATGACTGATGTCACTGATGTATCTCAAGATTCTTTTGGCTACATTCCAATGAGATTGTTTTGGATTTTCTGAGACTATTTTGGATTTGCCATAAACTGTGCCAGTGAACTTACTGCATAACATATATATGGCCGTGTGATAGTCAAATATATAAGAGATCCGATGAGCTGCCTATAGTATCTGTCATTGATTGTAGGCTTTTTTGAATCTTTAGTAAGTTTCAAACTCTGTTCCATGGGAGTGGCTACAATCTTGCAATCTGCCATATGAAACTTCTTTAGGAGATTGTCAACATACTTGAGCTGACTCATAAATGTGCTATCTAAATCTCTCTAGAACTCAATTCCAAGACAATAGTGCATAAGTCCAAGATCTTTCATGTTGAACTCTACAGATAAGTCTTGTTTTAGTTTTTTTATGAAGCTATCCTTGCTTCCTGTCACAATCGGATCATCTATGTACAAAAGTGCAATAGTAATGTCTTCCCCTTGAACTTTGTAGTAGAGAGTATGATCTGCATCGGACTTCATGTATCCCAGACGAACAAAATACTTGTCGATTCTATTGTACCAACTTCTGGGTGCCTGCTTTAAGCTGTATAGACTTTTCTTGAGATGGCAAAACTTTTCTCCTTTCTTGGTTCAACATAACCTGCTTGTTGTTGCATGTAGACTTCTTCGTCTAGATGAACATTGAGAAATGCATTCTTTACATCGAGCTAATACTCATTCCATCTACTGAGTGTCACTAGCTATGATATTAAGAACTGTATGGAATCCATCTTTGCTACTAGAGCATAAGTCTTTTCATAATCCTGACCATATTGCTGTGCAAATCCTTTTGCAACTAGTCTAGCTTTGTATCTTTGAATGCTTCCATCTGGATTGTACATTACTTTGTATACCCATTTGTTTGCTATGGCCTTCTTTCCTGGTGGAAGGTTGCATAATTCCCAAGGATTATTCTTATACAAAGCATCCATTTCTTCATTCATAGCAGTTTGCCATTCTAGCTTTTCTACTGCATCTTTGAAGTACACTGGCTCTTTTGTAGCCACATGATGGTAGTCATAAGAGCATAGTTGGTGGTTTCAACCTGAATTGCTTTGCCTTTCTCAGCATATGTCAATCTGGCTAGTGGTCTGCTATCCCTAGTAGACCATCTGAGCTACTGTGGCTCTGCTTGGGGTGCTTCTGGCAATTCTTGCTCTTCTTCATCAACCTGTTCTGTAGATGACTGTGAAATCGATGCGTCTATCTCCTGTGTGTTTGAGGTTTTCCATTCTGATTCCTCTTCAAAGATTACATCTCTAGAGATAATGACCTTGCGGTTGATGGGATCATACAATTTGTATGCTTTGCTTTCTTCACAGTAGCCAACCATGATGCATTTGCATGACTTCGCATCCAATTTCCTGCGATGATTATCATGTATGTGGGCATATGCTATGCAACCAAATATGTGGAGATGCCCAATGTGTGGCTTATATCCAATGAATGCTTCATAAGGTGTCATACCTTGTATCAGTTCGATAGGAAGCCGATTAAGCAAGTAGTTTGTAGTGGCTATTGCTTCTGTCCAATACTGATTCAAAAGATGCTTCTCACTAAGCATTGCTCTAGCACTGTCTGCTAAAGTACCATTCTTCCTTTCAGCTCTTGCATTCTACTAAGGAGTATTTGCACAAGTGAATTGTCTTCGAATGCCGTGACTTATGCAAAAGTTCATGAATGCTAAAGACTTGTATTCACCTCCTCTATCTGATCTCATGTCTTTGATCTTTCTACCTGTCTAGTTTTCTACCATGCCTTTGAATTCTTGAAATCTGGAAAACACTTCAGATTTTTCTTTCTGAAAGTAGACTCAACAATATTTGTTGTAGTCATCGATGAAAGTTAAGTAATAAAGTGAACCATTGATGCTGCGGGTCTAGGCATAAACCCATACATCTGTATGTGTCAAATCAAGAATACCTCATGCATGAGAGGTACTTCTGCCAAAATTGGTTCGCTTTTGTTTGCTGAAGCAGCATGCTTCACAAACTTTTCCAAGAAACTGTGGCTTTGGAATCTTGATTAATGCCATATTATGATTCCTAAGATCTAGCAAGTACTTGAAATTGACATGACCATATCTCTTGTGCCATTTTGCAGATAGTGGCATTTGTTTGCAATTGAGATGGCATGGCATGTTTATTTGGTACTATAGCTAGCATTTTGTACAAGCATCCTTCCTTGACACCTTTTGCTACTAGCTGACATCTTCTAGATTTATCTCTGATAGTTCATTCATCTCTGTCAAAGATGACTTGATAATTGTGTTCTATCATTTGCCCTACTGACAAGAGGTTCTTGTTGAGCTTCGGAACATAGAGCACATCTTTCACCAATCCTTTTTTACTAGTGAAATTGTTCATAGGGATAACACATGTCCCTTGAACTAGATTCAGTGTATTATCTGTTTTGTAGATGACATTATTTTGACCTTCATTTCTGTGAACCCTTCCTAATGATTTGTCATGTGAGATGATGCAGTAATGCTATCGATATACCAAGGATCTTGATCTACTTGGTTGACTTGATAGCTGAAATCCTCTTTTGGATTGAAATTTATGTCTAGGTACACTGTAGTAGTTTGCTGCATTTCCTCGTTTGCAAGAAACATATTCCCATGTTCATTTGCAAAATGATTATGACTAGAATGTCCACCATGATGATTTCCTCTGCCTCAAAAATCCCCTCGATTACTACTGGATTGACCGCCTTGGTCATACTACTTCTTGTAGCAATCTCTTTCATAGTGTCCAAACTTATGACAATAGTTGCACTGGATGTTTGACACGTTGGTGGATGCATTGCCTTGTCCTTGGAATCTTCCTCGATTGGAATGATTTCCTCTTTGCTGATTCTTATGTTGATAAGGATGATGCTGATGCTAATGTTGCCTTTACTGATGATGACCACTTTTTTGGAATGATCTACCTCTGCTTCTGCCTCTACCTCTGCTTCTATTTGAAGCAGTGAATGCCTGATCATTAGAATGACCTTTGCATGCTTGAATGGCTTGCATCCTGAGTTCTTCACCAAGTAAGACTTGCTAAAGTCCTTCTAGTGTCGATATTTGCCATTGGATGGAAATACTTTGGACTAGATTCTTGTATCCCTCTCCTAGTCCATTCAGGATGACTTGAACCACTTCTGTTGGATTCATAGTCTCTCCTACTACTACGAGTCGATTGTTATAGTCTTTGATCTAGAGTACATAAGCATGATTGGTTTCGTTGTTGTTGCAGAAACTCTGGTTGATTTGGTTTCTTAGTGTGAGAATCTTGCAAGTGTTCTTGGACTCTAGAGAGCTACGAACATATCCCATTCTTCTTTTGATGTCTTGATGGTGTTGAGTTGTCCTAGCATGACATCTTGCACATTCTTCTTGATCAAATGATATGCATACTTATCTTTCTTATCCCATTTTGCATTTGCTAAGGAAATGGCAAGATCTGCTACAAGTGCTGACACTGTTTGTGTAGCTGGAGATCCCGCTGTAGATCTAGCTAGTGCTATGACAACAGGTGGATTAGAGCTACTACTGTGGCTGGATCATCCAATGGTCTAGGTGTAGACCCATCGACATACTCCCATTTGTCCTGAAGTACAAGAATGGTCTCCATTCAATATTTCCATGTGCCCTAATTGGAGTTGTCTAGCTTAGCAAATGCCTTTAGATTGAGGTTACTAGTCATAGACACGGTGCAAGAAATGTACTCAAAGTGTCGTGAAAATCACTATATGAATCAATCGCAAAACATTGACTGTGCCAAGTGAAATCTGAACTGTCGGTGAAGATAGAACGGCAATAGATAAAATTTGATCTATATTACAAGGCTTGTGGCAAATGATGCCGGGAATAGCCAAGAGGCTTTACAAGGCTGAAATGATGTGCACAATGCTGCAAAATAGCCAAATAGGCTTTACAATGATGGCATGTGTGTGTGAAATCAAATCATGTGCTATCTGCCCACTGATCAATCAACAATGCATCTGAATAACTCTAAAGTCTACTCACTGAACTAATGAATGTCAAGTTTCATGTAATGTGATGATGTGAAACCGTATGTGAGCATATGGATTGACTCCAAGTAGGTACTAGTCGAGAATTTCAGGCATGGCTTAGATTGTCAACTTGGGGAGATTCAAAGCGTCCCCTTTATGGTGATCTAGTCTACTCTGATCTAGATCTATACCAAGCATCAATGGATGAAAGAATAGCAAATAATTTCTTTTCTTTGGTTCTTTTTATATGTTAGGTCAGATGCATCGATATAGAGGCTGATGTGTGTGTAGGAAGTAGATTTGCAAGCGAGGCTCAAAAGTGAGTGATACTTGTGCCAAAATGTGTGTGTGATGTGACGAGCACGTAGAGCATAAAAAATTGAGCGACTTTCCTTTTTGGAGCGCCCTCAAATTCTTTCTGGATCAAGAGATACGACTTGATCTAGATGGAGGGGCAAAAGGAGTGCAAATGTGCTCAATGATGATGTGGCAGTCAGAGGGTCACATGGACTGACTATGCCTATCAGGGACTGTGCCTATGGAGCCCTCTGCTGAGGTGGCACTTGTGTTCACATGAAGTGCCTATGGAGCACTATGTGTGCTTGTAGAGGGTTAGTGTGCCACGTGGCACTAATGATGTGGCAGCTGATTGGGATGCTGATGTGGCAATCTAGTTGAGTCAAGGTAACTTGACCCATGGTAAACTTGACTAACCCTTCAACCCAAGGTCTGATGATGATGTGGTAGATGATGTCAACAATGATGATGTGTCAACTAACGTGGCAGTGTTGACTGGTCACAACTTGGTCAATGATGATGTGGTTGCCACCGTGGTAGATAATGTGGCATATGCTGATGTAGCAAGATGGGGTGCTAAATGACGTGGACCTGTGGATAAGGTGTGATGTGGCAATCATGCCACATGTCAAAACTGTGTGAGAGCCTTATTTGCCATTTGGCAATTAAGATGACATGGCACATGGGCCACGTGTCACCTATCTAGCCACCAAAATCTTTAGAGATTTTGATGAAATCTAAGAAGATTCTATTGGCCTGTGGATTTTCATCGTTGGAGTCCGTTTCGTGGGAGCGGCGGTCTTGTGAGCTGGTCCGCGTTAGAGCAGAAGGGTCGTTTGCTATTGCTTTGCAGATCAGAAACACCATGCTACGGAGCATTTTTCAAGCCCATTGCACACCATTTCAACATCCCTAGCACTCGCACATTCCTACCCCGCGTGGGCCTTGTTTTGCACTAATTCACTCATATCTTTACGCCGTGACCTCCGATTGATGATCATGCACTGACACATTTTCCTACACACATGGGACAATCTTAGGCACATTATTAACATGGCAATCCCTATAATACTAACACATCTCTAACCCCTCTAACACAACTACATCAACACCCGCACTTGCAAGAGAGACATCCTTTGCAACTCTCGCCCAATTTGCATGCAGCTACGCTCTAGCCAATGCTTCCAATACCAATGCTCACCAAATCTATATATACCTTTGCTCCAGCCAACACCTTCAACAATCCTCTACCCTGATTCCCCCCCTGAAATTCAAAAAATCCCTTTGACTCCTCCATGCTACAACATGGCTAGGCACCATTGATGATGATGAGGATATTAACCTTGATGCGGAGGGTAACAATTCCTTTAATCATAGAAATAATAACAATCAAGGTAGGCGCCCCTTGGGCAAACTAAAACTTCCCAAATATAATGGTAGGGGCGATCCAACCTGATTCCTCTAGCATTTTGATGCCGCATGCCCGATGCAAAGTACCTATGGCCTAGTTCATTGCAAGCCTAAGGAAGAAAATCCGCAAAGATAAGAAAAAGATTAGTAGTTACAAAACGTTCAGTGCTACTCATGCGACCGCCATTGACATCGAGGATGGCATGACCGACTCTGACACCAACAGTGATGATGGAAGATCTAGTGCACGGGATAAGCACTCTAAAAAGGGAAAATCCAAGTCCACTGCTGAAACTTCAAATGAAGATCGCCTAGATGCCATGACCATGAAGCTAAAAGATGAAATGATTCAGGCCATGGAACAAAAGCTTCACTTGTCTCAACCACCAATATCCACGACGAGAAAATGTATGGTGCCCACACTACATGGCCAATCACACAACAAATGAATGCCCGATCCTAAGAGCCAGAATCACTGCACAACGAAATCCACTGCCAAGGTTGTGGTGCCATATCGGCGTTGTCAATGGCCATGATGAAAATAGTTGCATCTTCAACATGCACAACAACCCGCCCCTCGACCTCAACAATACCAACCGACACCCATGATGGCAGTGTACAGGCAACCAGCACTTGTACAAGCAAACCCAGCTCTGAGGCTAAATCACGTTCCCATTCAGACACAACTCCCGCAATTACTTAGGAATCCTAATCCATGACCATATCCAAGAGCGCCTAATCCAACTCCTTAGGTAGTTCCAATACAACAACTACAAGCTGAGGAAGTAGACTCGCCATTCGAGTATGAAGTAGAGCACCCAGTGTACTATGTAGAACATGCAGAATGTTTAATACCAGTCTATGCAAATCAAGTACGACCCAACACATATCGAGCGCCAATCAAGTGCTATGGTTGTGGAGAAAATCACTAAATTGCAGAGTGGCCTCATCATGGTAACCCCGCTACTTTCCAACCACTCTGTAGAGATTGTGGCATAGGACATGCCTGTATGGATTGACCCATGAAAAATAAGGTCCTACAACAAACACAGGTTAATCCTAACGTCCCAATTGGCATCATTAGGGTGGACCATCAAAGTTTGGGGCCCACAAGCATAATAATTGAGACCATTGTTGTAACTGTTGGCTGTGATGTTGTATGATTTGAAATGTGCTATGTCCGTGCTTGTATTGGACATACATTTGACACCCATGTGCCCATGTGGAATTTTGATCTATTTCTTGAATAGCAGTCTCTTGTATGATGCCACTAGAGACATTTGGGGGTTGTGACTCTAGAGTCGTGGAGTCGTCAACATAGGTGACTTGTGATTCCTAGAAAGGCATGCTATTTGGCTCTCTTGCAAAGTCATTATGTGGCATGGTATCCTCTTGGATTTCCACGTTCGATTCCTTCTATTACAGAAGCAAGACTGAACTGTGTTGCATTATTCTTTGGTAGAGTTCCACATTGTCATTCTCTGGAATCTATTTGGATTGTTACCCATCCATGTTATCCGCATTGAGAGTAGGTGGAGGGTCTAATTCCCATTCTGGCAATAATATCAATGTTTCAAAGTCCTCTATATCTTGTGGTGAGAGGGGTGTAGAGTCATCCTCTTGCTCTATTGCAAACCCAATTATTATGGCCAATAGATGGGCAATGTAGCTTTTGCCATTATGTGTAGTGGATACATAATTGGTCAGCAGTAAGGATATGCATTGAGCGCAGTCTTGTAGTTTTGCTCTACCAAGGAGTGTAAGAGTTTTTACTGACATATAGTTTTTTCTCACTCCTGTATGATTGGAAATGTTAGCCAAAAACTTAGCTTCCTCTTTGCATATGGGATCCAGAATCATATCATGGCATATTCTCCCGCTTTGTGACTTTGTGTTAGGTGGTAATAAATCCTGAATTTCAGAGAATCTTGCATCTAAATGTTTCTTTGGATATTCTTCTTGTGCCTCTGGAAATGAGAAAGCCTCTTGCATAGTGGATCTACTGAGCTAAATCTGTAAGGGCTTTTCTTTATATGTAACTATGCCATACTTATCTTTCTCCGACACTCTACTTTTATATGACGAGTAACTTGACCCGTCTACAATGGGCTAGAGATCCACACTGCTGGGTCTCGATGTTGTAATCTTTAATAAAATTCAAGGTTTCATTTGTAAAGCTCAAACTTTAAGCAATTTAAGAAAATTCGTGGAAAATTATATGTGCATACCAACACGCGGGCACGCACATGCCTACACACATTCAAGAATTTTGAGTTGTTTTTCAGTAAACCAAAATTCCAAATACACACACACACACACATTCGTTTAAATATATATATATATATAAATACATATTTATATATAATATAAATATTTTTGTTTATATATATATATATAGAGAGAGAGAGAGAGAGAGAATGGGGGGGAAGAGAGAAAAGAAGAGGGGGGGGAGAGAGAGAGAAAGAGAGATGAAGGGGGTTTAGAGAGAGAGACATAGAGAGAGAGAGAGAGAGAAAGAGATGAGGGGGGTTTAGAGCCCCTCATCTCTCTCTCTCTCTCTCTCTCTCTGTGACTCTGCCCTCTCTTCTCCCTCTGTCCCTCCCTCCCTCTTTCTAATAGGTATTGGAGCTATTAATTTATACATGCAATTGAATTACTTATCAAAATCAACAAGCACGATCAAAGCAAGAGAGGTGACATGATATGCAAGCCAAAAAGATCTATTATCTCAACTATCAAATCAGAGATCAATCACCTATCTCTACTGAGGATTTTTGGCATACAGAGATCACGAGGATTGATTGTACTACAGACCCTAACTGTGATGGCAACTGCTAAACACTTATTGTTTGAGAGCTAAGCCTATGCTCAAAGCTCATGACTCTAAGACAAGCAAAACAGCCTTGGATAAAATCACCGACTGCAATGTTCTCATGCAATTTTGTAGAGGTAACGGTGCCACCTTCACTTGCCACCTCACGCTCTAGAACCCATGAATGCACACGGTTGCATGGAAGTTGCCAAGTGTGTGCCATGTAGTGGCCAGCTTGCATGGCCCAACCGAGATCTATGCCAGCATAGACTCTCCAATCACATGCCTCCTTTAACCTTACGCTTCAATCCTTAGACCCAAACTAGCCTCCCCATGAGTATTACTACCAACTCTCTCTCTCTCTCTCTCTCTCTCTCTCTCTCTCTCTCTCTCTCTCTCTCTCTCTCTCTCTCTGTGCATGTGTGTGTGCATGTGTACGTGTGTTCATGTGTGCGTGTGTGCGTGTGTGTGCGCACGCACGTGCACACGCATGCGCATGTGTGTGTGTGTGTGTGACTCTGCCCTCTCTTCTCCCTCCCTCCCTCCCTCCCTCCTCCTCCCCCTTCTCTCTCTCTCTCTCTGTCTCTCTCTCTCTCTCTCTCTCTCTCTGCCCTCTCTTCTCCCTCCCTCCCTCTCTCTCTCCCTCGCTCTCCCTCCCTCCGTCCCTCCCTCCCCCCCCCTCTCTCTCTCTCTCTCTCTCTCTCTCTCTCTCTCTCTCTGCCCTCTCTCCCCTCTCTCTCTCTCTCTCTCTCTCTCTCTCTCTCTCTCTCGCTCTCTCTCTCTCTATCACTCTGTCCTCTCTCTCTCTCTCTCTCTCTCTCTCTCTCTCTCTCTCTCTCTCTCTCTCTCTTTTTCTCTCTCCCTCCCTCCCTCTCTCTGGCTCTCCTCTCTCTCTCTCTCTCTCTCTCTCTCTCTCTCTCTCTCTCTCTCTCTCTCTCTCTCTCTCTCTCTCTCTCCTCTCTCTCTTACTCTATCACTCTCTCTCTCTCTCTCTCTCTCCCCCCCTTCTTGTAGAGCCCCTTCTTCTCTCTGATTTGCTTCAGAAAGCTCAGGAATCCAATTCTGAGCTTGAGATATATCTTCTTGAGGTCTTATGTGAGGTTCAATTCTTCTCAGTTCTTTGAGAGGAATTCATTTAGTGAGTTTGAGTATTCTATAAGGTTGGTGATTCTCAGGTGTTGAGGTTTTAGTCCATTCCATCTTCTACAAGAAAAGATAGAAGCATAGAGATGTTTAGCCATCTTGAGCATTGCGGCTCTTGATGCTACCAAAGTGGCAAAAGCTAGATCTTCAAGGATTGGCTTGCAATGCCCAAAGGCCTGGACATCAACTACTTCTAAATCCTCAGCCTCGACTCCAACAAAAACCTCAACTCGGCCTGTAGCAACAAAATGGATTTTAGTGCACCGACTTTCTGAGCTCTCGGGCAGAAACGGGGCACCTCACAGAGCTCCAATGCAAAATAGCTCCACACAGCTAGTCCTAGCAACCTGCAGCAAGAGCCCGGCTGTTGCAAGCAAAAGCTCTCCAAACGACGCCCAACATAGAGCTCCAAAGGCCAATCCAAAGTTTACAAACTGCTGGTAGAAACTGTGTACACCCTTGCTATCGGCTTTGACATGCTCCTGCGACTAAAGCACCAATGGTCTGCACAACAGCCTCCTCATAATGGATGAGCATAGCTGCCCATGTAGTGCACACATGACCTATGTGTAGCAAGCACATGACAAACCAATGACCATCTATGACAGGTCCACCACGAATGAGCAGTCTTTCTTCAACAAGCCTCAACGTCCACTGCTTTGAAACACCTAAGCCATGGAACCTAAAAGTACTAAATGCGGCTCATTCAAGAAAACGAGTGGCAAAAAGCTCCAGCTCCATGCACCCAGTCTCTAATGAAGAGACAACAAGCTCCTACACAATGGCCAACCTCCAGCTTCTCCAATAGCTCCAACGGCTCCAGCTTCAGCAAACTCCTACAAAGCCATAGATCTGCTAGACGGAATCTTGTGAGATTCTATCAAAATCTTATAAGGTTCCGACAGTCCCACGTGGTAGAGGAGGGAGGATACCCTTATCCTCTACCTCACCACACACTGAGGTGTGGTCAACTAAATGACACATGGCATGCTACCACATCAGTGCCGTGTCACACATCCAAAGTATGCCACCTCATCATCCTACAGGTCCATGTCACTATCCAAGTGACACGTGCCATATTGCCACGTTAGCATCCACATTCTAGCTACCATGTCATCATGATGACACATGGCAATGCCATGTCATCAGAGTGCCAGCAAGGCACACTTGTCTATCCCCAGGCACTCTTAGCCCCTCCATGTGAATAGGCAATGCCACATCAACGTGTGCACTCTAAGCACAGTGCCACACATGCACACTGTATGTGATCTCCTCAGCCACATCATCATTTTTGGACCCATCAAACTTTGGCCATCCTTTTGGGAGCCATAACATTTGATATAGGGGGAATTTGGAGGTGATCCAAAAAGAAAAAATGATTGCCAAATCATTATCTATGCATTGAGCACCTCACATCTACCATCCAATATTTCCATAGGCCAACATCATTAAACATCGGAACCACCTCCTGATCCTTTGCAGCATACCCAGCACTTAAAATGAATCAAGAAAAAATTCATTTGCTACATTTATGGCTTCGACGTGTAGTCTAGTTGTAGACTAGCACCGCCATAGAGGAGATCCAACTCCAACAACCTAAGTTAGCCATTGCCACATCACCCGATTAGTCCCCATCGATGTTAATCCCTTCTAATCTATCATCGGATACACATTCGCACACTGACACCAGCTCAGTCTCTTGGCATTTGGCACTTTAGCACCTCATCATGACACTTGGCAAAGTTCTCGTTCTCAGATTCAAGAGTGTTGCATTCTTTTTGCACGCACACATGCCACCCATGTACAGTCACATTTGTTGACTATTTTTTGGCATTGGTTTCTGCACACATACATCAGCCTTGTACAGCCTCTTGGCTATGCCTGACACTCAGTTATATTCATTTTACAGGCTTGATCCTTGGCACATAGACATTCTCACATGACTTGGTTTTGACCGTTTAGCAAAAGCCCCCCAATGGCAGCTCGCACACAGTGTTCTCATGGGTAAACACTCTCGCTGGTACACAGGTAAGCCTCTTGCATAGAGCACTAGACCCCGCCTCCAGCATGGAGTTATTCTCATCATGTAGTTGATGATACACTAGTCATGACTCCGGATGAGATCTGTGAGTGGAAAGAGAACCTTCTTCGACAATTCATTACCACAGGGTATGTACCAATCTATGATGCAAACTCGAGCCTCATTGGCCTTAACAGATTAGATGCAGATGCATATGCTTCAGATGTTAGCATGGATCAACCCGCACTTTCCGATCATGCACATTCCTTAGTAAGCCCTTAGCATGAGGCACATTTGGCAGTAAGCCCCTAGCACAAGGAAAATTTGATAATAAGTCCTCAATATGAGGTAGTCCCACTCATATCAGTACAATCTGATTCTCATGATGCACAACCATCATCTTTATGCATGGATCCGACTCCATCCTTTGCCACAGATGCATATACTCAGTAGGAGTTCATCAGTGATCATGTAGTTATTCAGTAGGTAAGTCCTCAGTACAAGGCACTCACATCTTCTATCGCATTCAGAGATTTATGCCACAGTGCATGCATCTCTTCAGGTGATTCAGCATCCATCACTGATGCTTTCACCTCTGACACAAGCATACTTTGGGCTCAGTTCCCTTTAGCAATTCAAATCAGCAAATCAGTCTACATGACATTCTAACATCAACTCAGTTATCCACATTGCACCCTTGGATCCAGTGATCAGCACCTCTTTCAATTAGCAGATCATTCCTCAGCACGAGGATACCTATGCATCAGTGTGGTCCTGCCTCAATGCAGTTGACATCATCAGGTTCATCCATACTGCAACCTAGGGAGACTCAATGTTTCATCATGCACTTATGGCTATCATATACAGTCCATACTTGTTGCACATCAGTGGTTGGATCTAGGATTACAAATTAGTCCCTACATCAACATTCGGCACCTCATTCGCCTCAGGGACTTCTTATGCACATTCAATTGTACTTCAGGCTTTTAGGTTTACACTATCAGCTCCACCTTGAGCCTATGGCAGCCACTACATCCCATGCCGATGATGGATGTTTAGCTATGCACACATCAAACGAGACCTCTAGCTCATGACAGTTGAGCATACAGGTTGGACAGGTTGCCATACCTTGTCATTTGTATGGACCTCTTCATCAACAGAGCAGTGTATCATACTTGCACCTTCGGCCCGAGAGGTTCAGCCCATGGATCACTCTGTCCACATTGACTATGCAGTCCTCTTCGACCCCGCATCATTTGACAGAGATTATAGTTCTACTACAGCATACCTTCACCATTGCTATCAGTTCTTTTGGGTTGGTGACACTCTCGTGTGTTATAACCTACCGGATTGTTTCTCCATAGCTACATTGACTAGCCTCACATCCAGATGCCTCTTCTTCAGAGCAACTGCATAGTCCACGGTGATGTATGACATATTCAGCCTTGACATGTTTAGCATGCAGCCATACATGCAGTCATCTTTTGATCAACTAGTCTTTGATCCAAGTGGACTTGACTTTTGGCATATTTCCTTCCTCTTCCTTTTGGCCTATCTTCTAGGTTTTATTCCCAAAGGCGAAGGATGACATAGAACTTAAGAGGGGGAAATGTACATCTTGTACAGGACCACATAAGTTGTACTCATTGTACATGTTTTCGCTACATAGTCACTCTACTCACATATGCACATACTCGTCTGATTTTATTTCAGTTTTCTTTTCAGTTTTGGATGCTAGCATACACACCAAATGAAATCCACAAAAAGATCTTGTGCATGTATCCTCTACTTACTCATTGCAATTTAAGAGGGGGTGTTAAAGATAGTGTAAATTGCACTATCCACATAGGGCATAGGGGCAAACCCTAACCCTAACCCTAAGGGGTTCACATGTATATCTTCATGTTCTTTGTCAATACACTTACTATATAGGTAGCTATATCATGTGCACTCCTCTCTCTCTCCCTCTCTCACTTCCGCTATCATGTGTGTGTGTGTGTGTGTGTGTGTGACTTTGCCCTCTCCCTCCCTTCCTCCCTCCCCCCCCCCCCTCTCTCTCTCTCTCTCTCTCTCTCTCTCTCTCTCTCTCCCTCTCTCCCCCCCCCCCCTCTCTCTCTCTCTCTCTCTCTCTCTCTCTCTCTCTCTCTCTCTCTCTCTCTCTCTCTCTCTCTCTCTCTCCCTCTCTCTCTCTCTTCCCCCTCCCTCTCTCTCTCTCTCCTAAGTCTTGAGACTATGGGTTAGATTGCCTGCGTGCCAGACTGGCGGTGTGCATGGTCAACATGTGGTGATCGCATGTCCCACAGTAGATGCCGAATATAGTCAAATATATTCAGATAAATGCTATGCCACATTGGTGTTCCATGGCTGTGCGCATCCTATCTCATATCCTTTTCTGGCCTCCTTGCATCGCAATGTACTCCCCCTTTTGATACTGCCTGTGCCGGTCTTGTGTTGCCACGTGCAACTGCTTCCTCCTAGCCAAACCTCCACTGCGGATCCTCCTTGCACATCTGCTAGTACCCGATCCTCCTTGTGCATCTACCAGACCTGTTCTAACAGCAGCCACGGTGGCTGATCTCATATTCCCATCTTGATCCAATGCTCCAAAACCTTCCTCATCCCAAAGCTCCGCGAAGGTCTGCTAGCCTCCACCGAAGCTCTAGAAATCGCCCCGAGCCACTCTTGCCTTATTAGATAGTATATAGATGTTATGAATTGACAATGTATTCTATCATAGCAAGTGTTGGTAAGTAGGATTTTAGCTTCTTAAAAAGACTACCTAGTCCCTTTGACTACAAGACGCTTTAAGCATCGGGTGACATGGCGAACATTGAGACTCGTGGCCATACAAGCTGTATTGTTCCATCTATTGTTAGCTCTTTGTTGGTTTGCTCATCAACGTGTTCTACACTGGCATTCTGCGTACTCAATTGCTCTTCCTCAATTTCTCCTGCCTCTAGGATCCCCTGGTGAATCTGTGGCATTTCTTATTGGCATGTTGAATTTATTTGATCATCAATATCACTGTCCAAGACCACTAGCCTTAGTCGTTTTGGTGCTAACCTCTGGGGCAGTGATTCTAGACCGTGTCCTTCTTTAGGTTGGTGATTTGAGGGGGGTTGTTGAGGTTGAGGCTTGGGCAGTTTGGCATGGTGTTTCTTTGTTGATGGCATTGTAGGCCTTTTTCCCATCTTATTCGACTATCTTCACCCTAGCATTGCACACATGAATCGGGTTCCAGTTTGACAGTTGCCAATATAGTGCCATGTGCTAAGAGTGCATGTTTCTTTTGTGAGTGGCTAATGCATGTTACTCTTTTTGTGATGAGGGTGCCGTGTGTGTGGATCAAAACAAGTATCTCTTGGGGCTTTTATTTATGTAATTTATTCGTGGTGCTTGAAATGTGTGGGAGTGCTATGCATGACTAGTGAGGTAGGCATTCCTCCTATATGCTTAATTTGCTAAGGGAATCATAGGGCAGCTAGGACACCTCTCAACCCTAGGTTGAAATTGATTGAAACTACCTATA
Organism: Dipteris shenzhenensis; assembly: GCF_047967505.1. NCBI lineage: Eukaryota > Viridiplantae > Streptophyta > Polypodiopsida > Gleicheniales > Dipteridaceae > Dipteris > Dipteris shenzhenensis. The sequence continues at coordinate 39,566,953 of NC_141610.1, forward strand.
TGTGCAAAGGTGTACATATGCCAGTGAGTGCTCATGAAACAATCTAGTCCTAACTATGGAAGACTTGGGGTCCCCATATCTTCATTATTGGCATAGATGGCTTGCATGTTGATGTAGTAGCACTTCAGTTGGCTTTCGTTTATTGTTGTTGTGAACTAGACTCCATCCAGTGTTTCTAGCACCACAGGTCCGATGGGATTCATTTTTTTGACTCTATAAGGTCCTTGACCTAGAAATTTGAGCTTGCCCTTATGGACTTTGGTATTGTACAACAAAACCAGGTCACCTTCCTTGTTGTCTGTGTCGTTGAGGTTTCTATCAAACCATGCCTTCCTTCTTTATTTTTCTATTGTCATGGCATGGTAAGCAACTAATCTAGTTTCTGTATGCTTCTCTAATTGGTAGAGTCTTTCTTTCAACGATGCATGATCTCCCATACGTTCTTGTACTGCTATGCGTAGACTAGGTATTACAAATTCCAGTGGGACCACAACTTCAAGGCCGTACACCAATTGAAAAGGTGTATTTCCTATACTCACCTTGAGTGTGGTTCTGTATGCCCATAAGGCTACATTTAGTTTCACTACCCAATCAGAACGCTTTGGTTCTACTACCTTGGTGAGGACAATACATAAAATTTTGTTGGTGGATTCGGCTTGTCCATTCCCTTGGGGATAGTAAGGTGTGCTCTTTTTATGGATCATCACCCATAAAGCTAGACAACAGTTCTTGGATGATCTCATTGACAAAATGTGTGCCTCTATCTGACACAATTTCAATGGGGCATCTAAATCGGGTGATCACATTCTCATACATGAACCTTGATGTGCTTCTGGCATCTACCTTTCTTACAGCTTTTAGCTCCAGCCCATTTGGTAAAGTAATCAATGGCCACAATGATGTAGCGTGCTTATGTTCCTTTTGCTACTGGATGGATGGGACCCACAAAATCAATCCCTCATTTTTCAAAGGGTTTTTGTGCAACGACTGTTGTTAGGGGATTGAAGTCTTTGTGTTGTGGTTTAGAAGTTCGTTGGCATACATCACACCTTTTGACATATTCATAGGCATATGACCAAAGTGTTGGCCACCAGTATCCTACGAGAAGGACTTTTCTTACTATTGCTTCCCTTTGGAAATGTCCACTTACAATGCCTTCGTGTGCTTCGATGAGGATTGGCACGATCTCATGTGGCATAGATAGTGTCAAAATTTCTTCACGCTATAGATCATTGCCAAGGCTTCTCTTTCTATTGTGGTGTAATTCACCTCCGCATCATTTAGCTGTCTGCTTGCAAAGTATACTGGATAGTCTTTGTTGTGTTTGCTAGGTTGACCTAGCACACTCCCTACTGCATAATTGGAACCGTCAGTATGTACATGAAAGTCTATATCCCAATTTGGTGCCACTAGAACAGGGGCTGTGATCAATCTCCACTTGTGGTTTTCGAATGCTTGTTTGCATTTGTCTGTCCATATGAAGTTGACTAGGAGCATATATAGCGGCCTTGCAATCATGGCATACCTCAGTATGAATCTTCTATAATATCTGGCATGTCCCATGAAGACTTGGATTCCCTTGGCATTTAGTGGGGGGAAAGTTCCATGATGATCTTTATTTTGTCCATGTGAGTTGCAATCCCATGTCAAGAGACTATGTGTCCCAAGACTACTCCGTGTGTGACCAAGAATTGGCATTTTAGAGGATTCCATACTCCCTGCAGGTTTTAAGGACTTCTTCAAGGCATTTCAAGTGATCCTTTTTTCCTAAGTGTACGCACAAGTCATCAAGGAAGACTTGTAGGAACTTGTTGAGAAATTCCTTGAAGGCGATTTACATTACCCTTTGAAATGTAGATGGGGCATTGCATAAGCCAAATGGCATGACTCTGAATGCAAAAATGCCCCATTTTGTGGCAAACATTGTCTTTCCCTAATCTTGAGGTACCATGTAGGCGGTTGTATCCGTTGAACCCATCCAAGAAGCTATACACTTTAGATCCTACTACCCTTTCTAAAACTGTTTCAATCAATGGTAGGGGATAATGAGCTCTAATTGTTGCTGCATTGATGTTCTTGAGATTCACACATATTCTGACCTTCTTGTTTTTTTAAGGCACAATCACAATTGGCGACGCCCAATCTGTATGCTCGATCTCATAACTGAAACCATCATCCAGTAATTTTTCTAGTTCTTCATAGACATGGGTTCCATACTTGGGATTTGTCATGTAAGGTCGAGATACCTTTGGTTTGGATCCTTCCCTTATTGGTATGGTATGTATTGTAGCTTCTATTAAATCTCTTTCATTTCTTTGTAGGACCAAGCCATGCAATCCCTATATTCCATTAGCAATGCTTTCAATTCTCTTTCTTCTTCTAGAGTGAGCTGTTCACTAATGTATACAGGCTTTTCTTCTTCTCTGTCCAAGGCAAGATTGAGTTTCCTTGTCTTGGCTGGTCCTTCATAAACTAGGGTGTCCTCGATATTCTCTGTTTCTTTAAGCTCTGATTCCTTAACTAGCCTAGGCATTGCTATTGTTGCTTCTCCTCTAGTGTAGTTTTTGAAGTAATCAGGAACTTCCCTTAGGCCTTCATGGCACTTTGAGGTGCTTGCTTGGCAGCTAGCTCCACTGGAAGATATTTGGTCCAATTCATCTGTGTTTCCTTATTCTTCTTTTTTGTTACTATTCACCATTTCACTTTCCATTCTCACATTGGGTTTGAACTTTCTAAGCTTTTTGCTTTGTGAGACCAGTGATGGATTTTCAATAGGAGTCGCACACCCAAAGAGTGGTTCTTCAGCCATACAAACACCTTCAAAGCCCTTTAGGATCCCATTTAAAATTTGGGGACTCATGTGCTTTTGTGGGCTTAGTTAAGTACAATCCAACCACTCTGGTCTACATTCTTTCAAATTGGTTGAAGTGCTCTATCTTGGCCTTTTGGCACTATACACCCTCCTTTTTTTTCGTGGACCGATTGCTATTGGATTATGCTGGAGGGTCGATCTTGGGGTATTCAATGGCCATGAGTGCCTATAGGATTGCCAAGTCATTGTCAAATACTTGGCCTTCCAAGGTTGCATTATCAGCTTTTGTTTCCATATCCCACTCTATGTCGGCACCATAGCCTTCTATTATGGACTCTTCAAGGCCACTATCCCATTCAATGCCTGTCATGAAGACTGGCATTTCCACTACTTCTAATTCATCGTCCCAGATTGGTGCTTCTAGTTGTATCATTTGTGCATCCACATCTGGCAACATTAGATGTGTTGTTTTATAATTATCTATTATAGCCAACATCAGTATCCAATTATTAATGTCACTTTGTGCATCCCCCTCTATGGGCTTTAGTGCATTGGTAGGTACAGGGGATGCATGACTGGTGGCTATAGTGGAAGAAGGGTCTTCAACATTTCTAGGAATAGTGGGTTTGATTTCCCATGTTCCTAGATTTATCTTGTTAGCAGTTTCTCTATTTTGGATAGTGATCCTATCGGTGCCCCAATCATGGAGTACCGATGCTTCCCGAAGCCATGGTCTTCCCAACAGTATCTGGTATGTTGTGGTGCCCTTGGGAAGATCCAAGATAGTAAACTGGAGAATGAATCTTACTCCAACAATTTTTGTTGACACATTGTCAACGATAATCAATGGCTTCATTTTTGTGTGGTCGGCTAGGCAGATCTTGAATGTGGCCTTCTACATTGGAGGTAGGCCCCATTCTTCATATGGCTCTCTTGCTAGATTGTTTACTCTGGCTCTATCGTCTACTATTGCCAGGTATTGACCAAAGGCTTTATGCTCCAGCGAGATGGTTACATTTTTTATGTCATCCCTACCACCGAATTTTACTGAAATTACCTTTTCATCTTCTTCAAGTGGGGGGAAGTATTGAGAAGATTCTATCCATCCCTTCAAACTTTCCCACATTGTAGGGCAATTTCTTAGTAAGGTCCCAATTGGCATTGTGACTAGGTAGCTTATCAAGCTTGCTAGTGCGGTGCCATCCAATTGGGGATGTTTTGCATGTTGCTCTATTACCCATTGGAAGTTGTTGGAATCAATCACTGTGTCAATGCTGGGTGCTGATGGTGCTCTGACCTCTACTGCTACCATCCTGTCTACCTCAAAGTTTTCTTGTTCTTGTCTCGTTCTTGTTTTACCCATTGCTTCAAGGCTTGGTGACATGTCTTTTTAGTTTCAGCATTGGGGTATGCTTCCTTGGCTCCTTGGGTGGCACTTTTCATGGATGTGCTAGGCATGGTCTCACTGTGAATGTGCTAGGCATGGTCTCACTATGTTGTGGGATTGGCATGACTTGTTTTTCCAAAGGGCTCTTTGCTTTTTGAGCGGAAAGGAGTTTTTGCCATGCCACTTCTTTTTGTTGTCTTGTTATGATCAAGACTGGCTGTGATGCCACACTTTTTGTTGCCACACTGTGATTTTCCACACTTATCATTCCCAAGGGTACATCAAGTTTTACTTCCGTAGTTGGTTGAGGCTTTATTCGTAGTGGGCAATCCATGCAAGAATGCCCAACTCCACATTCCCTGCACACAGGTTGGAATGAAATGGGGTTACCCTTGTGTGGGCATTTTGCTATGCGGTGGTTTTCTCCACAACCAAAACATTGATGGGTGTTCGATATGTGGTGGGCCTTACTCGATTAGCATACACCGGGATGAGTCCTTTGGAACCATCCATGTAGTACATAGGGTATTCTGTTTCATACTCATAGTGAGGTTCTATCTCTTCAGGTTGGAGTTGTTGCACCAAAACTACTGGAGCAAGATTAGGAGCCCGTGGGTATTGCGGGGGATTGGGATTCCTCATTAGTTGAGGCACTTGTGTTCTCATCGGGATTGGGTTGAGACATGGCACTTGTGCATTAGGTGCCAGTGTCGGTTGTCTGTACACTGGGATTGGCAGCTGTTGGTATTGTTGGGGCGGGGGTTGTGCTACCCTCATATTGTAGAAACAAGTATTTACATCATGTCCTACAACATTGCAAATGGGACACCATAACCATGGGGGTTGAGCCACTTCTGGTGGGTTTAGTCTATTCCTTAAGATTGGGCATTCATTGGCTGTATGGTTGGCCATATAGTGTGGGCACAAAACATTTTTTCTCCATGGATATTGTGGTGGCTGAGAGACATTCAACTTTTGCTCGATGGCTTGCATCATTTCATCTTTTACTCTTAGGGCCATGGCTTCCACTCTACCCTCGGTGGTGCGATCTTTGTGGGAAGTGCTTCCCTTCCTTAAATATTTCTTATCGTGTTGACTTGATTTATAGCCATCACTGTCGCTGTCAAAATCTGTCATGTCGTTCTCAATGTCAATTGCAGCTTCATGAGCGTCGTTGAAATGTGCATAGCTGTTGACTTTTTTCATGTCCTTGCGAATGGATTTTTTCAGGCCAGAGATGAACCATGCCATGAGGTACTTGTCGTCTGGACGGGGATCACACTTTGCTATTAATCTTTTCATTCTTCCTAAATATGTTTGGACATTTTCTTTCTTGCACATATCTATATTGCCTAGTTGTAATGCGGGGTCATCTTGCAGCCTTTTTGTTTGGAATCTTCTTTTGAACTGGTCAGATAGCACTGCCCATGTGGCTTTTTCCTCTACGAGAAGGTCGAGGTACCATTCCAAAGCCTCATTGGTTAGGGCCATCAGGAACCACGCAACTTTGGTTTCACTTGATTGGTCGCCTCTAGCACAACATGCTACGTCAAAGAGTTGAAGGAACCCGGTGGGGTCCCCCGTCCATTGTACTTTGGCATTTCCAATTTACCAAAGTGTCGTCTGCCATTGTTGTTGTTGTTGTTGCGGTTGGGTTTTTCTTCAAGGTGTTTAGAAGGATTTTGATCATCGCTACTTATTTCTTCTTCAATTGTTATGTCCTCCATGCTGCTTGTCTCGATAATGAGAGATTGAATTCTTGGAGAGCGTCGAGGGCTGAAGAAAGCTCGTGAAAGTATGCAGGGGCTAGTCTTCATCCAGATTAAAGGTGCATACACAATGCTTAAGTGTATCCTTTAAGTGAGTGCTTTTGACTTTGAAATTCGCAATTGATTTCGACCTTCATAGCTCAATAATGGCCAAAAATATGCAATCGATGAGTCGAAATCAGTGCCTACATAATGGCGACTATCGAGATTAAAAATGATGATGAAAAGACTTGAAAATTATCGTTTGAGATTGTATGTTGCGTGAGTGGAGCTTGGTGTCAGTTGGTGGGTGCAATTTGGTCTTCAAACGACAATGAGACGGGCTCCCAAAGGAGTGAAAATTGTTAGGGGGGTTAGAGATGCGTTAGTGTCGTAGGGACCGTCATGTTAAAAATGTGCCTAGGATTGGTCCATGTGAGTGGGAAAATGTGCCAGTGCAGACGGATGTCAATCGGAGATCATGGTGGAATCTTATAAGCGAAATAGTACGAAAAAGGGGCCCACACGAGGGTGCAAATTGATGAGTGTTATGGATGCCTAAATGGTGTGGGATTGGCTAGAAAAAGTTCCCATAGCTCAATGGTTCCATGTGTGAATTTATGGCTCAATATGGGTCCAATTCAGGTCCCAAATAAGCAAGTTATGGACCCTCAAAGTTAGGGGAATTTAGGAGCCCTTTGGTCTTTATGTCCAAGTGTGAATGGAATTTAAGTCTAGTTGAGGGGAAGTAACTGACACAACTCAATTGACCTAACTCACCCAATCCAGTTAATGTAACTAGTAGTTAGCCACTAACCTAACTAACAGTTAGCCACATTTAGTGCTTTTACTCTAACCTGGTCAGCTCAGCTCAGTTAGTTGAATTAACTCAGTTAGTCTACTAGCTTAACTGTAGTTATTACCTATGCTAAATTAACCTAAGGTAAGTCTAACCTAACCTAGGTTAGGACTAACTTAGGTTAGAAACTAAGGTTAGTTTAGGGTTAACTAGGGTTTTTTCTTTCTTTTTTTTAAAAAATGTGGCGATTGTGCTCCATGGGTAGGAAATTCAATTGGGTCAAAATCTCTATTTTTTGTCCTATTCAATTTTTAAATTTGCAAAAGTTTAAGGCCATGTAAGGGCAACTTATGAGGGCACACTTAGACATCAAAAGGCACTAGAAAGAAATATATTTTCACCTAGGATTAAAAATCTAGTGTCATTTTAAATCAAAGGGAAAAACTTAAAATTAATAGCCCATTTCCCTCAAAGGCTAGATTTGAACAGAGTATGATTACAAATTTTACATATTAATTGTCAAGTATTAACATCCATAAGCATTTTTCATCCATAAGGTGATCTTCTTGTGGTAAATTTTCATGTGCCAAAGACCTTGTTCTTTGATGAGAAAAACTTTTACATGTGGAGATGGAAACTATTACACGTGTGGAAAACATTGTTGTCCCAAAAAAAAATTATGTATTCTAGGAGACTTCTAGGAGATTTGGATCAAGTTGGCCATTACATGCTTGAATATGGCCCAATGATAGATGAAATCATGATTTACATATAGTTTTATAGCCCACTAGATTGATTAAGGGCCCTTGAATGATGAGTGTGTGCACTTTAGCTTGGACATATGAGCCTGGAGTGGATGTAGTGTTGATACATGAAGCTTATCTTTAACCTATTAACTAGGGACAAATAAAAAAAGAAGCAAGGACACGTGGCAGCTTGGAGGACAAGAGGATGCCACGTGTCCAAAATTTGTGGATCATACCTTGAAGAATTGGAAGCGTTAAGAATTGAATCATTCCTTTGGCAGACCCTTGCTTCCTTTTGCACCATAGTTTAGCTTGCTTCCTTCTTAAACCACCATGCCTTCGAAAGCTCCCCTCCCCCTTCTGCTTCAGCTTTTTACCGTGTTTTCTTGCTATGCCTTTCCCTTCACAATTCTCTGTATTGAGCTTCTATGATCCCCCCTTCTTCCGCTTCCTTAGGATTTCGATTGTCTCGGAGGTGTCTCTTGAGGATTTCGATCATCTCAGAGGTCGAAAAACCTTCTTTGCGCGCGGTGGAAGAAATTTTGTGATGGTTTTTCCTCCTCCAACAAATTCAAGGAGCCCAATCCCTACATCTTTCCCACTCTTAATAGTCTCTGCTCACCACCCAAAGTTTGCCCTTCGAGCTACCGTGCCCCCTCAAAAAGTCTGATTTGCTCGCCAATCCTTCTTTCAAAAGTGGCCAGGCTTACCTCGCTGCCCTCACCCATTCCGGCTTCTGTTTCAAGAACCACCATCTCTTTGCCAGATCCTCTGTCTACTTAGAGACTCATGGCATCTGAGAGCAAAGAGCAAAATCCATGAAGAAGGCATTCAACTGGTGGGATCTCACGTAATTTGGCAATGGAGCCATTATCAAGATGTCTTAATGACCCTGCTATTGAATTGATATTGCAAATCAATCATTTTCTATGTTTTTTCCTTTCACACCCCAAGTTAGTAGTCACCCAAATTATCCATCGTCCGTTTGATTCATTTGCTTTCTATGAACCACGAACTTGCAACCAAACAACATCACCAGAGACATGTCTGCTACAATATCGGACTACTTCCAAACATTTGTGTGTAGATATAAAGTTGGCTTGCTACTGATTGATGGCTCCCTATTGATCGACATTTACTTTTTGATTCATTGGGCTACCCTTGAACTTGGCAATGAGATAAAATGTATGCTTGCTTTGTCATGGCTTTCTGTTGTTCTCTTGTGGGCGATCTATGCCAGTAGCTGGGATTTGTTCTCTCTTTCTATCACTTTGACTATTGCGTAGTGCATTCCACTGGGACTTTGGACTATGGCACTAATTGGATTCCAATCTAAGGGACTATGGGGAACCCTTGAGTTTCAAGCTCGGACAGGGTTTGTGCTGCAAGAACGCGGTGTGATATGAGCACCCGCTCCCACCGCCCGAAGAATACGAGAGACCAGCAAGATGAATGATGCTGTGGTTGCTGCTGCTACTACTGTGGAGATGCTGGAAGAGTAAAGAAGAGAGAGAGAGAGAGAGGAAGTCAAGTGAATTGCGCCCAGCCAACCGCGAGCAGGTGGAGCGAGTTCGACAGTGTTTGGGAGGACGAGGGAGAGTGAATTGTGAGAGAGAGAGAGCACGCAGTTGTGAATGCAAGCAAAGAGTGCATGCATTTAGGAAGGCGAGGCAATAGAAAGCTAAAGAAAGAGAGGGAGAGGAAGAAGGGGAGAGGGGACGTTAAAAGCTTGCAAGGCCCCAAAAGTCATGGAAGGGTAGCTTATCGCCACATCCCAAAAAAAGAGATGCGATTGTGCTCTCTTCTTGGACTTTTCTTCCTCTTCTTCACCCCTTGCTTTCTTTTGCAGATCCTTGCTTCCTTTTGCAGATATATAAAATGAAAAGAAAAGTCTAAGTGGGAGCCATGTTTTATGGCATGTTTTCTTTTTCGATATGTCTGCAAAAAGGAATCCATTTGATTTTTGATTTAGTGTTGATTTCTCTAAAGTGTGACAAGAAACCTATGGAAAATTAAATGTATGTTGAAGTCTTTTACATCTGCAGCATAGCGCAGGTTGTGTACTAGTTGGCTATAAAGCCCTACAATGGCATGCCCTGATGGCTGGGGACTGTGAAAAGTTTCCTAAATGATTGATTTAAGGAGAATTGAGCTTTGTGAGGCCCAAAAAGGTCAATAGGTAACTTGATTTGCAACCTTGGCTATTGTGAAGGTAGTTCTTCACAACGATAATGCCTTGGCTTGTTATTTGAGGCACCTCAAAGATCCATGAAGTTCTTTCATGGTTTAAATGAATAATTATGCAATATACCTTAGCGAAGTCCCGTGTGAAAAAGGATTAATTATTCTGTTTTGCTTGTACACTTTGAGGCTATATTGCCTTGAAGTAACCTTCAAAGTTCTTAAAGAGCCTTGAAAAACCTTTTCAAGATTTGTGAGCTCTTGGAGGACCCATAGGATTTTCATGTTAATGCCTTTTTAGCCATTTAACTATTATCTCCTTAAAAAAATCAAAAGACACTCTCCAATCTCCCTAAAGCTTCATAAGCTTCATAAAATCTAGATTTCTTTGAATCCACTACATTTTCTTTATACATACCTATGTCAACCATGCATTTTAGTATAGATGGAATTGATTATTCAGGAGTTTTTACATGTGAGCCTTTACCTATACATCATTTAGTTTTTAAAGCAAAGAATAACAAAACCAAGCAAATAAATTGTAGCTCCCTCGTGGAGTACAGAATAAGAGAATCAAGAAAATAAATTATAATCAATTTCTAAAGCAAAGAAGTAAAGATCCTTAGTATGGATGCTCAAGCTTTTGAGAATTGGAATAAAAGGCCACGTTTGCAATCATATAGCAATACTTACGACATCATAGGGAGCTCTATGCATATCTAAATATTATCCCCAAACATATTTAGATGAAATACATATGAACAAATAGAAAATGGTCATGTAGACTTATAACAATGCCTATGTAAACATCAAGAGGTCACTACTTGAAAAGCCTATATATCATGTGCATTCAAGGTATATTATTGAAAACCCTTACTTGTAAGTCAAAAGGCTTCAAAGCGACCCCTCTTTCGAGATATACAAACTCACAATTTTTCAATTAAAAAACCATTTCTGCTATGCAGTTATATTCAATTTAAAAAAGAGTGAAATTTTTGCTATTGAAGAACCCCTTCTATTGAATTAACGTGCTATATGTAATACATATTATGAGTGACCCCCCCCCCCCTCGCCTTTCCCATGTATCCATAATAGGTACAAAAGATTGGGACTTTCTAGTCTAGAGCCGGCCCCATTTCAAGTCTGCATTACAAAATCAAAGAGAATTCAACCGATAGGCATCATACATAATCAAGTGATTCATAGGCAAGGAACGGTGTTCTGTATCAATTTCATGGTTCTTCATATGGAGGAAGAAGATGTGTGGTACCATAAAATGCTATTGGGTAGGCCATGGTTCAAATCCACTAGAGTAAAGCATCGTTGGGGTTCCTCAATGATTTTCTTATGTAAGTGTCATTTTGAAAAGAAATTCTCGTGAATTATCTAATGAAAATCCCCTTCTAATAAATGCATGTAGTGGACCCCTCACGAAAATGAGCTACAAAGTTTTAAACAACGTATGAAATGCATGTGTGCGCACTCCACACACACACACACACACACACATTTTTTTTAGTAAAAGCGTGCACGCACGCACACACACATGCATGCATGTGCGCATGAGAGAAAGAGAGAGAGAGAAAGAGAGAGAGACAGAGAGACAGAGACAGAGAGAGAGCGAGAGAGAGAGAGGGAGGGAGGGAGGGAGGGAGGGGGGAGGGAGGAAGGGAGGGAGGGAGAGAGAGAGGGAGGGAGGGAGGGAGGGATGGGGAGAGAGAGAGAGAGAGAGAGAGAGAGAGAGAGAGAGAGAGAGAGAGAGAGAGAGAGAGAGAGAGAGAGAGAGAGAGAGAGAGAGAGGTAACAATTTAAGGAGAAACTTAAATTTTCACCATGTCATCAACCAATTGATTCAATTTGTACCACATGCAATGCTTCAAGGGGGGAACAAGAGCGAATTTTCTATATTTATGAAAACGTTGATTAAGAACAACATCCAAGTTGTACTTGTCATATTATACATGGCACCATGTGATGTTGATTGTAATTGTGGGCTGTGATTTCAGAGGATAGTGATTTTCTAGATGCTTTTGAGATGGACTAAGTGGGATAGCATTATGTACGGTTTTGGGAGTACATCAATTGAAGGATTGAAGATTATACTGCACTTTTAGGGAAAGCAAACTATGCAATAAAAGTATTTCATTAAAGTATCATGCCTATGACAAGGTCTTGTTTGTAGCCTTAATATTTATGTCTCATCTTATTAGGATTGTTCACATTCTTTGAGGATCCTAAGTGAATAGTGATTTTCTAGATGCTTTTGAGATGGACTAAGTGGGATAGCATTATGTACGGTTTTGGGAGTACATCAATTGAAGGATTGAAGATTATACTGCGCTTTTAGGGAAAGCAAACTATGCAATAAAAGTATTTCATTAAAGTATCATGCCTATGACAAGGTCTTGTTTGTAGCCTTAATATTTATGTCTCATCTTATTAGGATTGTTCACATTCTTTGAGGATCCTAAGTGAATGGACTTAGTTAGGCCTTGGATTTTATTTAGAACCGATTGAACATCATCTAAGTTGCACGATGTGCTTACAAAAAGAATAACTCTTAGACGTTGTATGTTGAATTATCATTAAGAGCATCATTTGAAAGATTAGAGTCATATAGCCAATATCATGTAGTAAAGAAATAGCCAAACCAATAAGAAAAGACTACGTTGAATTATCAAGAAGAGAATAATTTGAGATGTTATAGTCATATAGGCCAATATCACATGGTAAAGAAATAGCATGTTGTTGATGAGATCCTTAAAAAGTATTTTCATAACAAATATTTGGAAAAGGAAAAGAGCTATTAGTTTAATGGCTTTTTATAAGAGTTTAAAATTTCCTTGCCTTTTAATTATCGGGAATCTTATGCAAACCTGTAGCACTAATCTCAAAATGTCATATCAAGTCATTAGAGCTCGACGTGGAGCTATAAGAGCTCCCCCACCTCCATCAAATTAAGGGAATGCCACGTGGAGCTATAAGAGTTCCCTTGTGCATTACAGTAGGGGAGATAACAGGTGGTCACATTCAATGAGAAAAGGCTTCATTGAAACTTGCCAAATGCACTTGTCCCTAGTTGGTTCATCTCTATGTGCCCAGCCCCCCGTCCCCCTTGACCGCCTCACACACGCATGCACGTGCACATAGGTGCATTTTTTTGTGCAATCACAAGATATATGTGCACATGCTTTAGCTATACTTTTTTAGGTGGCACACAAGGTTACGCATAGCATACACAATGTTGCTCTATGATCAATACTTGTGATGATGATGTTTGAATCCATCTTTTGCTCTTTCTTTGGAAGAGGTAATAGCAGCTAGGAGTCTCATTTGCTCACTTTGTCAATCTAAAAGATGGCCTTTTTATAGCAAAAATGGCCTTTAGTCAAATGGAAAATAGTTAGCCTTGAAAGTGCATGTGTATGGCTTGCATGTGAACATGGTTGACTAGCAATCAAAGAGGTTCATGCATGTATTCCATTGTGGGCTCTGGTGTCCCATCAAAACGTGGGCCCTTAAATGCATTTTTGAATGACTAAGATCGACAAACCCTAAGGGGATTTTCACAAGAGAGTATATGTGGATGTCTAAATTTCAAGGATGGTAGCGTGTGAGAACTTATAAGGGGCATATGTAAGCATCAAAACAGGGTTGGTACGAGAACTTATAAGGGGAATATGTAAGCATCAAAACAGGGTTGGTAGGAGGAAACGTATCTTGCTAAACGAGAGAGGGAGAATAAGATGATGTGGGGTTACATCTAGCAAGTAGGGTAATAGAGCCAAACCAAATGATCTCCTTTGCCAATGATGCATAGAGGCCATATAGGAAAATACAATTGAAGGTCAACTATTGCATCAAGTTGAAGGTTAGCTAGGTGCAATTGAAATAATCTAGGATGGATTGCTATCAAGTGCCACTAATGGCTATTTGCATCCTAGTTAGCTAGTTGCATCATGGATTGCTACCAAGTGCGACTAACGGCTTTGAAGCCATTTCTTAGGGCATATGGAGGTTATAAGGCTAGATAAGGCCCAGTACAGCCCAAAGATGGCACTTGACGTAGCCCAATCTAGTTTTTAAAATCTTGTTGGTAGGTGGAACTCTCAGTGGCAAAGTAGATTGGTGCACAGTTGGATACCCAAACTTAGACACCCACTCATCAACTAATCAAAGTCAAGTAGAGTTTCAGCCCTTACACTTAAAATTGTTAACAATGCACTAACACAAACTTTAAAAAGGATCTTTATGCTTGGACGGTGTGTAAACATCCAACTCCTAAATTCTTGTTGGACATCTTACTACCCAACTCAAGGGGAGCTACAAAACCGAACTAAAGTTGCAGGCAGGGTGACATGAGGGAAATGCCGATGAAAGGCACTTCCCGAAAATCAAGGGGCCATCGACCGCCACCTTGACTTTTGAGAAATGCCTCACGTGGGCATTTCTTGAGAGTCAAGGTCCTGGGGATTGACCTCAATTGCGATAGGAGACAGATTCTTTAGGCTACCAACTCAAGGATTTTCGGGTTCCGAGCCAACTTCGAGGATCAATGGTGGTGACCTAACGAAGGAGGGAGACTGCTTGCTTGTGATGATGCAAATTCCGAAGAGGGAAAGCGTACCCAATCCGAAGGTTGGGAATAAGTTCCAGCCACAACGAGACCTTACCTTGATAGGGTAGGGAAGGTCACAATTGGGAAGTGGGTAAGCGATCGGCTCTTGTCTCAGTCGGGAGCCTACTGCTCTGACGACGACTGATGGGTCTTCTCGACCGTCAAGGTCAAGGTCAAGGTGAAGGAGTGAGGACGGGTCTTCATTCTGCGGGTGATAAAATGACGCTATTTGCACCGATGAGGACAGGTCTTCATTCTGTGGTCTTCTCGGCCGTCAAGGTCAAGGTCAAGGTCAAGTTGAAGGAGTGAGGACGGGTCTTCATTCTGCGGGTGATAAAATGATGCTATTTGTGATGATGAGGACGGGTGTTTGTTCTGTGCCTTCCGACGACGAGCCAGAGGTGAGACAGGTTCTTGGTACCGAGGAGGAGGTGAGTGTAGCCTGGCATGAACCCAGGTGGGGGGGTCAACCAAACACCCTTGGGACGTGGAACCACAGTTGGCAAAGGCATGTGGTCTGCCTTTGAAACATTCTTCTTCTTCTCCGTAACAAAAGCTTTCCCTCGCCATAGCCAGCCATCACTCGTTCCTCTTCTTGCCCATCCAAGCTCCATCTCCATCGCTCCCCTCCCCAATGCCCCCCCCCTCAGCTTCTCTCCCTCCCTCCTTGCATGGCGAAAATTGAAGAATCCTTGGCTGTCCCTGTCCAGCTTACCGATTCCCTCCGCCGCCTCGCCACTGAGGCTGATTCTTACCGCCAGGAGTGCGCCGAGCTCAAGGCCAAGGCTGAATCCATCGCCCACCTCCTTCGATCCGTTGCTCGCTTCTCCTCTGATGGCCTCTACCGTCGCCCCATGCGTCGCATCATGCAGGAGCTCGAAAAATCCCTCGGTAAGGCCTTGATCCTCGTCCGAAAGTGCAAGCGCAATGGCGTGATCAAGAGGGTCATCACTATCACATCGGCCAACGACTTCAAGCGAGCAAACGGCCTGCTTGACAACGCAATTGCGGACATTACCTGGCTCCTCAGCATATCGGGAAGTGGAGGGAACAGAGTGGAGCTCAATGGATTGCCGCCCATTGCCTCGTCGGAACCGATGATGAGCCTCTTTTGGGAGCAGATTGCGCTTCTGCAACGTGGGACAGACGAGGAAACGGAGGAGGCCGCGAATTCATTAGGTCTGCTTGCGCGAGACAACGATAAATTTGCGAGAATTATAGTGGAAGAAGGCGCTGTGGCGCCCATGCTCAACGTGCTAACGGATGGAACCCCAAAAGCAAGGGAGGCTGCAGCCAGGGCACTCGGTCACATGGCCAAGGATGCAGACGTTGTCAAACAGATGATCGAGGATGGAATTGCTCCTGTATTTGTGAAGGTCCTCGTTAGCGCGCCCATGAAAGTTCAGGCAGCTGTTGCTTGTACCTTAGCAAATGTATTGACTTTGTATCCAGCAGCACAAGATCTTTTCCTAGAGCACCTGGCCATCCGGCCACTGGTTGGGCTTCTTGGCGAGTTCCTCGAAGAACCCGGAAAGGTGCTGCCGGTTGTCACCATGCACACGCTCGTGACGAGTATGACAGCTCGTAAGGCTGGTGTTTATGCTCCCGGAGTACATCAGCGGTCTCAGAATACAGGCCAGTTAAACCCAACCACAGAGCATAAGACACCTCTGGGCCACAGCCCGCTGAAACCAGGCAGTGCGACTGGAACTAAAGAACCTGCTGAAAAGAGGAATACCGCTGTGGCTGTTAAGCCGAAATCTGTAAGTATAGATTATGGACGGGGACTCACTCAAAGGGAAATCAATCGGAGGGAGAGGGAACTTGAGGATCCAGAATTGAAGGCAGAACTCAAAGCAGAGGTGGCTCGTGTTCTGTGGATGCTGGCAAAAGATAATCCCAAAACCAGCAAAAGTTTAACTGAGACTAAAGCTCTTCTGTGCTTTGCTACGTTGATGGAAAAAGGAAAGGGAGCCGTGCAACTCAATTCTGTCAAGGCTGTGATGGAAATTGCTGTTGTGGCTGAAACCGATGTTGATATGCGAAGGGCAGCTTTTAAGATGACCTCCCCAGCTGCCAGGGCCGTTGTGGAGCAGCTTTTACGGCTTGTTGAAGAAGGGGAGCCTGAACTTCAGGTGTCTTGCATTAAAGCCATCGGTTGCTTGTCTCGGACTTTTCCTGCCAGGGAAACGAGGGTAGTAAAACCCCTTGTCAAAGAGCTTGAAGGCATAGATACTGTGGCTGCTGCAGAGGCAGTAATGGCTTTAGAAAAATTTGCATGTAGTGATAATTTTTTGCACACGGAACACTCTCGGGCAATTATTGAAGCTTCAGGTGCCACTCACCTGGTGCAAATGATTTATTTTGGGAAGGGTCAGGCTCAGATTTCGGCAGTGACTCTCATGTGCTATCTTGCCCTACATGCTGGAGACAGTGAAGTGCTTGCCAAAGCAGAGCCTCTGCCAGCATTAAGAGGGTTTGCAAAGAATGCCTCTTTGGCTCAGCGCCCCTTATTGGAAAAGTTATTGACACAATCTATAACCCATTTAGAGATCTTCCAGGCCAAAAGCGTCAGAAATCATTATAATCATGACTATGATAAGCATTTTTAGCTCTTTTTATCTGGAGGATCTTTATCGACGTGGAGAAAGGAGAAAATTGGACCTTGTTGTGTCATATGCTGTCTGCCTTGGTGAAGCCAAAGCAGGTTGCCATTGTGAAGCACTCTTATCCCTTAAGAAGACAATTAGACTTTCTTGTGCTGTTTCGTGCACACCCTGGTGAAGCCAAAGCAGGTTGCCATTGTGAAGCACGCCAAAGGTGTTGAATTGTTTGGGGTTCTTGTCCGTCAGGTTGTAAGTTGTTTCATTTGTGCAGATGTATGCAGCAGAAAGCATAGACTCGTTGATTGTTGATTATAGAGAGATGATGTGGAATTTGTGCTATTATCACTTCAAAGATTTAAATTTTTTCTTCATTAATCAAAAGTTCTGTTTTTTACTGGTATACACTTCATTATAGGTACACCCTAGTCTATAGAGCTTGCGAGTTGTGGAGAAAAATATAAGCACATCTATCAAAGATTATTTTTGGAAGACTTTTAATTTTGATGGTCTCTGGTTGTGGATAGGGGAACGATTCAACTTTTACTTTCACTCTGAGATATCCTTAGGAGTTCTGCCTAGAGAAGGTGGTACAATTAGCTACCTTAATTGGTTTACACCTATCCTTGGAATTGCTGAGGTCTGCCATCCACTTATTCTGTTACCCATTGCTAAATCAGTGCAGCTGAATGGTGGGGTAGAAACATGCCCTGCCCACATTTGGAAAGTGACCAATTCTGCATTGTCAATCTTGCTGGTCTGCAGATTTTCTCTGATTTTCTACTTATTTAAGTCCAATTTAAAGGGAGGCTATGATAAGTATAGATTGCGCTATGCAAAGACCCAGCCCTATGTGCCATGTATATAACTTATTCTCTCTTTGTTAATGCGAAGCTGCACATTGTAGATTATCTTTCTCTCTCATGTCGGTGTGTGTGTGTGCGCTTTGTGTAGCTCACCTCCTCTTCCTGATTCTCTAACAAAAGTGCAAGTGTGTGGTTAAAAAGCAGTTCACGTGCTTGTTACGTTGAGTCCTTTTGTTTAAAAAGAGCACAAACCTCATTTGCATGAGAAGCCAAGGGGAGGATGCATTACATCTTTTGGTTTTTACTTTCAACAAGGAAAACTGGAAAATTAAAATCAGAACACACAAGTTTACTTTTTGAGGTTTAAGTCAATAAATAACTTAATCGTTACTCTTGCTATTTAAGTCGTTATTTGTGTTGACAGACTCCAAATTGTTCTTTGAAGTGGGAGAATTTGTGGGAGTAAGTACAGGTTTGGTGGTGATGTTGGCAACCTGTTCTTATATCAAACTTTTCATTGATATAGTGGTGGCGCACTTAAATATTCTGTCATGGCATATTATTTGCTAGTTGAATGTTACTTATGCCGCACAACGCGATCTCTTGATAGTATTTTAAAAGTTTCTGAAACCGTTTTCCTTGCCTGCAGCACATGACGTGCCATGGAATTGGAAAGTTAATAGGTATAACTTGTTGATCTTCTTTCACCAACAATTCCTGTCCTCTTCACATCTATACGTATATTCAGATTCCAAATAGATGTGGATCTGATAGTCTATCATGTGTCAATCAGTGATCCCATGTTTCTTGTACGAAGTATCTAGAAATTCTGCAGTCTGCTTGGGCTTCTGCATAAGGTGGTGACTTACACTACTGACTATGTATGATACTTGGCCTTGTTATTTTTAGACTGACCACTAGCTGTAGATCTACGTTCTGTGATAAATGTGTCGGCCGCATGTCCTACAGGGATTGCTTACCCACACAGGTGGAGCCATGTGTGGGGTCCCCAGACCCACCACCAAGCTACTCCACCATGCAGTGGTTACACTCTTGACCCTTTTGGCCATTATATGGATGGGTCTTTTCATGTCCCTTTTTATGTGGGACTAAGGCCTATTGGCCTTGACATGTGGCCTTCAAGGGTGAGGGGCATTTTAGCCCTCCCTTGAGCTCTACCACCCTCTTTTGACCCTAACATGAGGGGTAAACAGGAGAATCCACCTCTTTCAATTTGGAGGTGTAATTGTATGTGGGACATTGCCACGTCTTATTCCCTGCAGGTTGCCACATCCCATCAGAGGGTCATTTCAATGCTTGCCATGTGTCTAGTGTGTTGCTCGTAAGGAGCCACCACCACTGCCGTTCTTGTCTGTGCCAGCTGCTGGCTCTGAGCAGACTGGACTGTACACAATCTTCTTTGTGTGGCAGTGCACCACATGTCTCAATGTGGGTCCTAAACCTGCTGTTCAAGTCGCCATGTATGACTATGCCTGTTCCACCATGATTTGTGGGCGGCTTCTGTTCTGGCCTGAGGAACTCTGCCAGTGCAGTGACGTAGCGGCTGCGCCAACTGTCCACAAATGTCACACCAGGATCACCCCACTGCCACATGGCACATAGGCTACATATGCACGTGGCTGCTTTCTAATACCATGTTCAAAATTTAGTGGGCTGTGTGTTTTTTATGGACGGCCTAGCTGCCCATGTGTCAAGGAGCAGTGTATGGGGGTCCACCCACCCCCACTACCTAGCCACTCCATAGTCCATAGGAAGCACTTACCTTCCTAAAGTCCTAGGAATGGTTTGAGTGCCCTTGACCCTTATCTTCATGTCCCTTTGTATGTCGGAATAAGGCCTATTGACCTTGACATTTGGCCTTTGATGGTGAGGGGCATTTTAGCCCTCCCCATATGTTCCAAGATTCTGTGCATTTTGTTGTATGCTATTAATTTCAGATTACACACAATCAGTGTGGGGAGTGCCTTACAACTATGCATATAAAAGTGTTTTGACACTTTTTTAGTGTACGTAAAGCCTGAGTAAATAGAATGCCATTTTCATTTCTTCCTACTCAAATGAGAAGTCTTGATCCCAAACGCAATGTGCCCTCAATTCTCCACTATAACCTATGAATACATATTTGTTGATATTGCATGTGGGTTGTTTCCAAGCATGAGAGAGTGACACCTGTAGTGAAATAGGGGGAAGGATGAAAAGGCTGCCATGTGGGCAGCACACAGGCTGTTACATGGGTGACATACAGACATCCTCCTTAGGTCGATTATACCCTCCCCAGCAGGCTGAACAGTCCATGTGGGACTGCCATGGAGCTGCTCTTGTTTGGGGCTGCTCATGGGCCTGGAGGAAGATCACACAGGCTGAGACAATGCTCAGTAAGCAGCCCCAAGAGGCGAGGGAAGTAAGATGCATTTGGACCCGCAGGATATCTTGGAGATGTTTACTTCCTTTTATTGATAGCTCTTTTAGGCAGAGGAGAAGACCCCGGAGGTGTTTACAGCGCGGGTGGAGGTCTCCGACCACATGCCCTCAGTGAGCGCCCAATTCTGAAATGGGGTGAACCAGCCGACATGTGCTATTGGCACCCAATCACACTTTTGAGCAGAACCTACAAGATGTTAGCCATGGTCTTGAGCTTGAGGCTCTGCTCTGCCCACATTTGCTCCACCTCATTTATGACATCCAACAAGTTTTGTTCAGGAGAGGAGTGTTAGAGATCACTGCCTCACACGTGAGCCTCGAGATGAGGGGGGACATCGAAGCAAGTAGTGGGCCAAATTCGGACTTCATTAGCAAAGTTGCAGCGTAGGCGATATTTGGACTTAATGCTAACCAACATAATACTTAGACTCTCTTTGACAAGCTTGAGTCAGAGGGAGTACAGCTCGATTGGTTTACAGTCTCAATGAAGTCGAATGACAAAGACTTATTCGGCCTTCTTAGCAAAGTGGAAGTTCGAAGAGGTATTTGGCATTCTCAGCGAAGCCGAGGTATCCACAGGCATTTCTGACTTGGTTCTGAAAGGCAGGAGTCTCGGATTGGATCCAAATGACAAGTAACCTTGCCAGCTTCCTGGTCTAGATTTCGGAAGGCGGGGGAAGTTGGACCCGGAAGACAGGTAACCCTACTGACAATTAGGACAAGGAATCATAGCATGGATTTGGGGGTTGACACATCGGTTGGAAATCAAACCGAATCTCCGCAATTGTCGGTACTGATTCTAGGCATCAGTCACGGACTAACACTACCACCATTGCAAAATGGTGGACACAAAGTGAGGCTAGGTTGTTTCTTGGATTGCTGGTGGGAGATAAGACTTAAAGCCGTGCAAGAAGTCGTAAGTCTGTCATCTAGTGAAGAGAAAGATTAGTTGCAAGTTAAGTTCCACAGACAGGATGCTAAGCTAGTCTTAGTACATGAAGTTGGAGCGGCGTGCTAGAAGCCACACAACTAGAGCAAGAGAACAGAAGCTGGACCTGCATGCCAGAAATAGCACAGTGAGAGACCTTGCGAAGGCGAGTTGGAGCAGCGAGGGAGCTGCGAAGTTGAGCAAGCACACAAGATCCTGCTGAAGCCCTCTGAGGAGGCATGTAGGATCTACACCATTCCTAGCTGAAGTGTTGTGGTGTACTCTGGCATAATCAAGGAACGAAGTGGTGTGATCTTTGGTTAATGAATTTGGCATTGTTTCTTAGTGTCCATTGATTTGTTGGTC
The DNA here is from genome assembly GCF_047967505.1 of Dipteris shenzhenensis. NCBI lineage: Eukaryota > Viridiplantae > Streptophyta > Polypodiopsida > Gleicheniales > Dipteridaceae > Dipteris > Dipteris shenzhenensis. The sequence goes on from NC_141610.1 coordinate 39,588,389, forward strand.
TAGTGTAGGACTAGAGAGAGTCTTTCGTCTTGATTGTCCCATGAAGAAAAAGAGTTTCCGTTGCCCTAAAATTCTCAAACAATGGGCATCTCAGACATCTTCACTTTTTGGGAGGTAGTGGATTGGGCACGAGAGGAGGCCTAGCCTCTCATTTTCCTGCTGCTGGCTTTTAAGAAGGCATACGACAGGGTGGACTGGGGATATTTCTTGGAGGGCACCATGCGGAGGATTCTTGGATTAGTGGGTGCAGGGCATTTTCATAAATGATGCAGGTGACCCTAGCCAGGTTCTCATAGGGGGCCCATAGGGGAGGCTTTCACTATCCTGCTCAGTACAACAAGGCTGTCTCCTAGCCCCTTCTTGTTTCTCTTTGTGGTAGAGGCGATAGGGTACTTCCTCTGCTCTCAGGTGGCTGGCCTAGTGGGTATGTGCCTTCGGATTCATCAGTAGTAGTAGTTGATGAACTTGAGCACAATCCTATTAATAAAGGGCTCACTTGAGAGCCTAGAGAGGGCTTGGCTCTCCTTTTGGAGGTGCACTGTTTGGCTTCGGGAGCCAGGATCAACTGGAATAAGTTACTGGGTCTTAGCATCGGCTTTAAGGAGATCCAGTTGTGGGGCGTCGACCTTACTTTCCCCAGGGGCAGGCGGCAAGATACCTGGGATGCTGGGTGGGATTGGATATTTTAGGAGAGCAGCAAATTTCTTAGCGCTTGACAGTGTCTAGTGCAGCAAGCTCCTCTATTGGAGCTTTGCTAGGCTCTTTTTGGCAGGGAGAGCTTTGTTGGTGAACCAGGTGGGGTCGCCAATTAGTGTGTGGTGGCACCTCTCAGGCAGCCTCATCTGAGCCACCTCCTAGAGCAGGGATAAGCTTGATCAGCAGCCCTAATTTGGCACCCACATTAGCTTGCTTCTCTTGATCCGAAGGCCCCCTATCGCTGCTGGCCTTCTTCTACACCACTGCCCTTTTTTCTAACACAACCCACATTGGTAGACAGCTTCAGCTGGGTGCGGCAGCATGGACTCCCTCCATTGGAGCAGCACTTGCTAGAGCAGCAGGTGCTGCATGAGGTCCTTACCAGGTTTTATTGCCGCCTTTGGACTGACCTCCACTCAAGTAAGATATCCTGTTTTTCTGTGTGGTAGCTCATGGAGGGCTGTCGGTAGGACCATGGCTCCAGCAAATGAGAGCAGATGTGGCCTTGTGACTGCTGTGATGCCGGGGACGGGCATGACAGCTTGTTTGACAGAGGGACAACATGCTTTCCGCATTTAGATGGTCTCTCCAGCCTAGAGGATAGATGGTCTAAGCCTCACTCGCTCAGATATCCAGGACTCGGTCCCTCTCTCGCGCCATAGACCTGAGGACGTCAGTTTGGATGTCATAGTAGCTAGTCCCTGGTATACGTGATGTAGTTTATGGTTTTCAACCTTATGAGTGACTATCACAAGATTGAAACTGCACCATGTAGTGTTTTTAGAGGATAAGCTTGGGCATGTTCCTGTCAAGAGTGGCAGCGGAAGATGTAAGCAAACTGAAGCTACAGAATCACATAGATAACACTAGAGACAACACGATGTGCCACAAACAGATCTGCTGTAACTTAGCCCATAAACCAGGGCAGCAACTGTAATACAAAGAGTCCTGAACAGGATGAGAAACAGGAGCTGCAGAAGGGGCTGAACTGGAGCAGAGGATAGGGGCACAAGGAGGCTGGAGCCTGAGAGCACAGAGGCTAGAGGAGCCTTGAGCGAGGAGGCTGGAGGAGCCTGGAGTGAGGAGGCAGAAGCCTGAGGCGAGGAACCAGGAGCCTGAGGCGAGGAGCCTGGAGCGAGGAGGCAGGAGCTGCACCAGAAGATATGCAGAGGGAAGGGGGAAGACCCTTTTATAGAGAAGGCCAGGAGGGTCGGCCAGATGGCCTAGACCGACCAGCCTGGTCGGTCAGCCAACTGGGCCGACCAGCTGGTCGGCCAGAGCCTGGTCGGCCAGGGGCTAGTCAGCCAGCCTACCCCCTCTGGCCCCCCCCCTGCTGCGTGGGAGCTGGTCGGCCAGCTTCGGCCCTGTCTCGTGGGTGCCCCCTCTGAGTGCCTCCGACCGATGGAAAATAGTGTCAGATACAAGTGTAGAACCGGGAATGAAAGAACCTCACGAGGGGCGGGCACACCCACAAAGAAGCCCTCACTCAGAGCAGTGTGCACACAAGTACACTGTAGACAGGAGATGCATATAATGCTAACAGTTCCTGGACTCATCCAGGTATATGTATTCAATGGGCATCACAAGGTTTTTGAGATGATGATGAGCAGGTTATGTTGTCCTTGTTTTACATTGGCTATGCTCGAAACTCTCAAAAGAATCCAGATTTAAAAGCTCAACCAGGGCATTTTATCAACAGGCCCTATCACCTGCATTTTGAAATTAATTCTGGGGAGATTTACATCTGGTTAGTGTGGGAAGGCTCAAGGCTCCAGCAGGGTTGTATCCAAGGGTCGGAGATGTAGCTTTGCATCAGCCCCACATTGCTTCTCATGCATACGGACAACTTGTGTGACAGTGGAAAACTTTCTATGCCTTGGCATCACAAAGCACACAAAAAATATGGCTGAGCCTCTGGGAATGAGCCACTGGACTGAGGATGCACTGCTGCAGTAAAGACTCAGTTCCTTGCTGAGCTTGGGCCGTATCCAAGGGTCGGAGATGTAGCTTTGATCAGCCCCACATTGCTTCTCATGCATGCGGAAAACTTGTGTGACAGTGGAAAAATTTCTTATGCCTTGGCATCACAAAGCACACAAAAAATATGGCTGAGCCTCTGGGAATGAGCCACTGGACTGAGGATGCACTGCTGCAGTAAAGACTGAGTTCCTTGCTGAGCTTCTGATCTTGCCTGCCACTGGCTGAGTGGCAGAATGTGGTCTCAAACACTTTGGGTTTTAGACTGGGACCCCCTCTGACTGAGTTGAGGTTGCCCTTGTGCCGCCGCTCGGCCAAGCTTTATGCAGACAGTGGCTGGTTTGTCTGCCTGTGACCTATCCAGGCTCTCTGCTTGCTAGATCCGATCTGGTCTCTCAGATTTTGCTGCCTGTAAAGGCTCTTGTGCTGCTGCTTTGCCTGCCCTCCTGCTCTTGATGTGTCTGCTTGGCTTCCTGACAATCCTCATGCCACAGTAAGCACCCCTAAGCTAGGGTATGCACATGAGGTCCCCTTCTGCTGAGATTGAACTGGTTTCAGGTTGACAAAGTCTCCTCAGTTGGCTCTCGTTGAGATGTGAGCTGCTACTAACAATTTGGTGCTGCTTGCTATTCGAACTAAAGGTACCGGACTGAACAGGAGGACTCTGCTGAGTCTGTGGAACCTCTTGCATTGGCTGAGGAGCCTGCTGGATTTGCTGTCACGTGAGAAATTGTACACTCTTGCTCTAGTTGGTAACACCAAATCTTACCCTGCTTGAATTTGGCATCCATCAATGCATCACATTCCTCTCATGAAGCATACTTCTGTTTGGTCAGGAGCATACGTGCTATCAGCTTTTGGGTCCTAAGAACTTTGTATCATCCTCTTGTCTCTTTAGTAGATGTGGTCCCGTCTTGCCAATCCTCTCGTTCTTTGTGGTCTACAATCTTGGGATGGCATCTGTGGTCCTAAGGTGGTGGTGGTGGTGAACATTTGTATTTTCTTCATTCCAGTGAAAGTGTTTCTTGATATCTAGGGCCATCGTAAGGGTGCTAACTGGATGCAGTGCACTATGCAACTGTAGTACCTTTCTGGCCTGCTTGACTAGGTGACCATGTGTCAGATATGCCACGTCAGACTTGATTGTACAACATTTGTGTGTTTAAACAGAGAAGACATTAAAATTGGTACCATCCAATCTGAACATAGCCCATGAAGATTCTTTTACTGTTTGACTTCGTTGTTTTAACTGATCGAAAGAACCTCTTGTGTCAAGAATAGTGCCAAACTGAATCCGATGCAGTCACCAGAAACATTTCTAGACAGTAACCTAGAAAATCAGAAACCTGAAGAGATGAAATGTTTATGATTATATGTTAAAAGTTCAATTATAATGTTTCAATGGTCATGAGAAGCTTGTTCAATGTGCACTATCGTGCAATGTGCATAATCTCAGGAGAAACATTGCATGATAGTGCATATTGCACAACAGTATGGCATTTTGTCCAAGCTGAGCCCTGTTCTGATGTTTCGGAGGTGCTCAACACCCAAGATGGGCTTTGTGTTTCTTATTTACTGAATGCCTTGACTAATCCCCTTCCGTTGAGAAGCACCTCACTTGTGGAGACTGTTCTGGGGTTGTGCTTGCTAGGGTATGTAGGTGAGGACAATGCCTCTTGTTGTGGCTGAAGCTTGTGGTGGTAACAAAGATGCTCCTTGTGGTGCTTCTATTTTTCATTTGGATTGAGGAGACCACCATGCTATGTTTTTGTTACTGTCTCTTGGGACTTTTGTTGCCATTGTTTCCGTTGCCTGATGTATTATACAGAGGAAGAATCGCTTGAGGACCCTGGTGTCAACCTCAATCTTTATGCATTAGCTCATAGTGTTGGGAGAGCTCATACATTGAGTTGTAGTCCTATGGCATGAAAATTTTGATGCTTCATGTATGAACTTGGTTAGCTTGTTGCTATATTCTTTCTGCAATTGAATTATCAAGTGATTGAACTGATTTTTATGATACTGAGTCCTTTTGAGTACACCACATATTGGATCGGAAAGAAGCTACAATGGATTTCGGTGACACACTCACCCATTCATATATCGAGTGACACACTCACCCATTTGTATATCGACTGTCTCGACAGTTGATCTATGTGATCAATATCTTTTATGCCACTTCACCATTCAGCCAGGTTATCATTCAGGTGCATGGAGGCACATTTGTTACCCCCAGAGCACTAAAGGCCATATGAAGAGATCCAAGGCTTGGCCCTAACCTAAGTAGACCTTAATGTCCCATATCACATAAGCTCCATCCATGAGGCATGCGTCGAACTAGCTTGCCAACCACTTTTAAGTTAGAAAATAGGGAGTGTGTGAGAGAGGGAAGCACCCAAGGTGCTGCACCTTGAAGCTCAGACCCAACTACCACCCCTCTTCAACAACATGAATTTGAACATGGGTACCAATGGATTATCTTTTCTATAAAAGCAACAAAGTGAATGATCCACAATAGGAACCACATTCCATCCCACTTTCCCTCCTCTTCTCTTCCCTCTTTCCACATTCCCTCTTCTCTTCTCTTTCCCCCTTTCGACATTCCCTCTTCTCTTCTTTTCTTTTTCCGCATTTCCTCTTCTCTTTTCTTTCCCTCTCTTTCCCTCTTCTTTCTCCTAGACATGATTTAATAAGTTGCACACCACATACTATCTTTATACAACATTCCACTAAAGAAAATTGATAACATATATGTGTGTTTACCTTGTAGGACTAGGGTTTGTCCCTTGTCCTTTTGGAGTCCACTAGGTGGTGCATGGAGCACATGGTGCTCTTATAAAAAATATTAATTGAAAGAATAAGTGCATAAAGTGCAAAGAGTAGTGTGAAAAAGAATATGCATCACTTAAGTAATATTTTTCCTCTTAGTTGTAGCAAAAGTAGCTATATTTTATCGAGGGAGATCGGCTTGGTGAAGATATGTGCAACTTGATCTTGTGTTAGCATGAATAAGATCTATTTACCACCGGAGGACTCTCTCACGGATGAAATGATACTACACTTCAATATGCTTTGTTCTAGCGTGTAACATTAGGTTCTTTGTTAATTGTAAACTCTCTATATTTTGGTTTAGTAGATGATAAAGCTATTGTTGGTTACTACTACGATAGTACTATTGGGTTAAGACAGAAGTAGAAGCCATTGGTACACCTGTCACACAGGATTTGAATAATGCATTTGGTCTTTTGAAAACATAATCTTTTGGTTCTTGCACATAGATATCTAGCAATTCTCTTGCAAGTTTATTCTCCGCTTGGATCTCAGCTCGATCTCATTAACCCATTCTACACCAATCATTTGTTCAAAATTGGTTTGTGTGAACTATAAAATTTGACAATTCTAGGTTGTAGTGGAGGGTTATATGGACTCTAATGCTGATTTGGCCTTGAAAAAACATGTTCCTATCATTTGCTAGTTCCTTGGACATCCATGAAACAATTAGCCTCTATGGTGTGAGAAATGGCAAATTGACAACTCAAAATTTTATTAGGGGGACAAATAAGCTCGTTCTCCTTGTACACACCTTTCCCCCACTAGTTACTACCTCCTTGGACATATCTAGCCTAGTTTGTAGTGAATGAGATGTTACTTTCACTCTTTTCTCCCTCTCTTTTGTTTCTCCACCCCTCCTTGTATCAATCTATCAATCTCTCAACCCTTTGTCTCTCATAGACTTCTCCCTGCCTATGTCATTGTATTAAAGGCTCCTCCTTTGTTGTGTTGTTCTTGCTTTCAATCTTCTTGGTTTGTTTTCTTTGCCTTTACAATTTAATCTACTCCCTGTCCTATCGCATAGGAGTGAATGTGAATAGTATTACCCACTCCACATGAATCATCTATGCACAATGCAAAAAATGGTTCCCATGGTGTGAAAAATAGAAAATTCAAGAGGTGTAGTTTGTATTAGGGGACAAATGGATTCCAGCATACAACCATATATTAACCATGGTGTTACCCATCCCACACCAATCATCTATGCAAAATATAGAGAATGGTTCCCATGGTGTGAAACTGTTAATTCAACAGTTGTAAGTTGTATTGGGGGGGACAAATGGACTCTAATAGTGATTTGGCCTTGAATAGACATTTCTCCAACCATTTTGTAGTGTCATAAAGGCGCATGGCCCAATTGGTCACTCTATAGCAACCATTTATTTGAATATGGATTCTCAAAATATGCTTCCAGAGTGATTTGACATTGCTGATACCTTATTCCTACCATGTCCTATAGCCGTGCACATCCACAATTTCAAAATGAATTCCCAAAGTCTACTTCCATAGTGATGTGACATTGCTGATACCTTATCCCTACCATGTCCTATAGCCATGCACATCGACAAGATAGTTCACCCCGTTAATGCAAAGCCTAATTAATCCCATTGATCCATTCTATACCAATCTTTTATCCAAAATTCCTTCCCATTGTATGAGAAATAACAAATTTGATAACTCTATAGCCCTTTTCTTTGGGGCATATTTTGTATGGATTGATTAAAAACAATTTTACATTGAAGTCCATACTAGCTTCAATCTCTCGTGAGGGAAGATGTTAAACATTTAAATGATGACCAAAATGCTCTAACCATTTCAGAATATCCCTAAAACAGATGCTTCATTCTAACTCCTCTTGGTCATTTTTGAAGTTGCAGCATGGAAGTTGGTCCTCCTAATCCTTTCCAAAACTGCATCTCTGCATTTACTCATCCACATGCTCATTAATGTCTTTTAGAAGCTGACCATGGGCTTGGTTGAAATTTAGGAAATCCTTTGAAAGTCTTTGCTTTTTGGCCTGCCATAGGTAGCCTTAGTGAAGGCTTCAGTTTTGAGATGGGCAAAATTCAACAAATTTTAAAGTTTTTATTGTGAATTGTTAATTGGTCCACTTGTGTGTTTTTTGTTTTTTATGATTGATTATCTCCACTTATTCCTTCCTCTTTCTCTCTCTTTTTATTTGAAGGCAAGCACACTCCTCCCCCCCTCTCTCTCTCTCCCCCCCTTCTCCTTCATGCACATTGAAGTACTCTCTCTCTCTCTCTCTCTCTCTCTCTCTCTCTCTCTCTCTCTCTCCCCCCCCCCCCCAAGCTACGCATTTGAGACAGGCCTTTTGAATGCTTTATGAGCATTCATCTTGTTCTATTAATCCATAGTAAAAGAATTTCTTTAGTGCTAAGAAGAACATCATGAAATCACATATTGTTCCTGGCTATCCATATGAACTAATTAGCCTGAACTCTGATGTGAGTCCATTCCTCTTTCTTCAACTTGGCTGCATCACCCAAAAGAATGGCCTTCTAGTTCATAGGCTCCCCTAATTGAATCCGAACAATTTTCAAAGTTCTCATAGCATGTGGGCAGGCCACAAACAAGTGAAAGACATCCTTTGTGTGACCTAAGAAAATTTTACATATCCCATCCTCTTTGCCTGTTCTTTCTCCCTTAAAGTTGGTCTAAATAACTTTTTGCAGAATTAGCCACAGTTAAAGGAGATGCTTTCTTTGAAATAATTTTGAGCGAAACTTATAAAAACAGTTAAAAATATATTTCTCTAGCACTATCTAATGTAAAAAATTTTCCATGTGCCATTCAAGACCCTACAAACCTCCTCAATATTAGACTTATGAGATAGAATAGGAAAGATATGAGAAGAGCTTACCAAGCTGAATTCTTTTATTTAGACTAGGCATGTAACCCCTTTCCAAAGTCCAAGTCTACTCATCGCTATTGCTAGTCTTGATTAGAGAGTCACAACTCTCGGTCTTGACTTTTGGCTAGACCTTCCACCTAAGCTCATCGTTTTTTGGTAGCTTCCTTCAACTTTGCAACCAGTTTTTAAAAAGCAAGTTGGCCTTGATAGAATCCTTGGCAATGGCTTCAAAGGAAGACCAAAGGTTTCTCTAAAAAAGGTATGCCTTTGGAGAGGCAAGGTTAGGGTTGCATAGTGCTAAAAGCACACGGTATTTCTTTCTCTCAAAGGCCTGACTTGTTTGTCCAAGATTTCTCAATAAAAGTTGGGAACAAACTAGAGTAGAGCTAAGAACAACATTTGTCATCCAAGAAGATGATAGCTTATAAGCAACTTGTTGTACATCAACAACATCTAGTCCTCCTTCCTCCTTGGGTTTTGTGCAAAAGGACCAGTTGACTAATGATATAGTTTTTCTATTAGTAATGAACTTCTCAACCCCAAAACTAGAAGAACACTAGCAAGAAAGTTAGAACACAACAACAAGGTAAATGCAATGACCAAATACCAACCTTCTTCTTCTAACTAGATTTCCTTAAAAGGCTCTCCTACTTGTCAATATTTGCCAAAATCCACCGAGGGACCAATTCAATCTATCGTTCATGGATACACCAAAGCCCATTGATATTACAAGTACTTTGAAAATAGTAATCTTTTCCAAATTGAAGCACCCTAATTGTTTCAAAATTTCTTGGTCCTCAATTATAAGGTTATAGTACCCTATTTTGGAGTGGTTAATAATACACCCAAATCAATGCAGAGGTGTTAAAGTAGTCCCAAACTCCATTTACATCCTAAGTTTTCCTAACAGTTAGCCTTGTTTCATCAACAAACTACCAATGGATCATGCATTTACCCATGGGAAGTCCAATGCCTTTAATTTTGCCTTCTTTTACTTGTTGGTATAAGAACCATCCTAGGTTAGCCTTGCTTCATCAACAAACTACTAATGGATCATGTGTTTACCAATGGGAAGTCCAATGCCTTTAATTTTGCCTTCTTTTACTTGTTGGTATAAGAGCCATCCTAGGCTATGGGAAAGAGGGGTGGAGCATGTGGACAACCTTATTTGATAGATCTTTTGAGGAAAAAGGGTTGAGCCATTTCACCATTTACACACACCTTAGTTGTAGCATTTGTGAGAAAAAGTTTGACATATAAGATACATATATAGGACCAAGTCCCATATCTTGTAAAGCTTGGATTAGAAGGTCCCCTTCCAACCTAACATAAGCCTTGTCAAATTCTATCGTGAGGAAGAAAATACCCTATATGTTTCCTTTGCGTACTCACATCCTTCCCAACTACTAATAATGGCTTCAAGAAGATGTTTGCCTTTAATGAACCCTTTCTATCCTTGAAGGATCTAGCTATACATTCTTCTTTGACCCTTAAATCTAAAGCTTTAGTGAAAATCTCTAGCCACAATTTAGCAACGTGATAGGTCTCTAATTTTTAAGCTCCTCCTTGCTACATCCCTTAGAATGAGTTTAATAATGCCCCCATTCAAATGCCATAACAACTATACACTCTTTTGCCAGAGAAGAAAGAGAAAAGGGCCTTCAAGGTCCCAAAACACCTTGTAGAACTCAATAGAAATCCTATCCTCTTAGGTCTCTTTCCATTAACCATTACATCCAGTAGCTCGTTCAACTTTTTTTGAGCTAATTGGGTTTAAAGATAGAATTGTCAAAGTCAAAAGTGTCCTTGTTCCTTGCTGGCTCTCCAATTGCATGTTCTCTTCTGTAGAGGTAAGGATTGAATTAATACTTTTGAGAAAAGGTATCTAGTCATTGATTATTTCTTTCATAATTAGCCACCTAGGGTTTCTTTAGTTGGCTTGTCTATCTTCTCTTCCCACCACTCTATTAAATAAAGCTTTCTCTCATTGAGTCTAATGTGTTCTTGAATTCTCACTTCGCTTTTGGCTTCTTGTGCTATTATATACCTTTACCTAGTTTCTTCTTTTAATCCTTCAATTAAGAGCCTAATCCCATCTATTATTTTGGCCCTTATTTGGATCTATTCTTCTTAGCCCTTCTCAACAATTTCTATGTGCTTTCAATAGCTTCCTACCAAGGCAGGTTGCAGAGGCTCCTCTGCAAACCACTCTAGCTTGCTCCTAAATGCATTTCATTTGGAAGAACTTGGGATCAGCTCTTAACCAAGAGAGATCCCTTTTTCCAATTCCAAAATCACAAAGAGTAAGAATAGTTCTGTGGTTTGATAGAGTAAGGGAGGAAAAAGATTGACAGGTACTGTTGATCGTGCTAAAAAATAGTTCTTAAGAAAAATATAACCTATGCACTCTCTTGAAATCCCCTACTTGTATGTTGCACCAAGTGTGAGTTCCTAGTGTACTAGCATCTACTATAATGAAGAGCATCCTTCAAACTTCCCCAAGCCTAAATTTATGACATTGGCCCCTATAGTAGAAAGAGACTCCCAAGTTTGAAACCCACTTTGAATTTTAATTAGAGCATAGATTGAGACTAATGTGAGGTGAACATTCTTAATGTTGCACTATAAGGGCATCTACCTTTTTTTAGTTTCCCTTTAATCCTAGGAATTGCCTTCTTTAAAGTGGGATAAGATGCCAATTGTTGTTCCACCTTTCCGTACTTCATGCTTAGTGTAATTGCCACACTCTTCTTCTCTCAATTGCTTTCAATCATAACAGTTTGTAACTTTAATTTTCTAAGTGCAAGAAAGCTAGGAGAATGAGAGTTTGTAGATAATTCTAACCCTCTAGAAGGGTCAGTGAGACCACACACATTAAGGAAAATAAAAAATGGGTATGCTTATCATTCTTGTTTTTTCCCTTATTGCCTTGGGATCAAGGCTTCTTTGCTATTAAGCCTATCCTCCTTAATCTGAGATAACCTCCTCCTATTTTGAATTATGGCTAGAGCTTTTGACTTAGCAAAAAAGTCTTCTCCTGTAAGTTTGGATGACAAAATTCTTCTTTAGAGTCCCTCTCATCTACATTTTTTGTCCATCATTTATCTCCTTGAATGATCTCATCTAAAAAATGCTTGGACCAGTTAGGTTTAGCCTCCATGTTATCAAGACTATCCTTATTTTCTTAGATCCAACCATTAATCTCTTGGTTTATAAAGGCCTCAAAAGAATTCTTTGAGATGAAAGATAAGGCTTCTTTCACCTTGCTTGTAGAACTCCATGCTCATGTCTACTCTTCTCAATATCCTTAGAAAATTCAAGACTAAACTCAAGGTGCTCTTTCCTATCCTTTAGAACACACTTTGTCTTTTAATGTGTTGTAGGTGTAGTTGAGGGATTAAGAGGAGGTTTGGTCTCATTTTTCCTCTATGGGTAGTCCTTTACTATGTGTCTTGAGAGACCATAAAAATAATAATTTGGAAAATTCTTATAGAACAATTGTTCCTTCTTGAAGACTTCCCCATGTCTTTTAAGAATAACCAAGGTGCTACAAAAATCTTCAACTACATCCATTTGCACACACACTAGGGGATTTCCTCTTGGGTTAAGTTTTCAACCCCAAGAAATTCATCAAGTCCTCCACAAAGAGAAGTAGTTTGGTTGCAAAGTTAGGGAGTCAAGTCTAGTAGTTCCCCCTAGACTTGGATTCTTTTGGACCTAGGTTTATCAGGGGTGACTTCCAAAGACCAACACTGCAAGTAGAGAGGTTGGTTCTTGATAGTCTAGAGTTCCTCCTGGAGGACCTTAGCAACCATATCCTCCTCCTCAAGAGAAAAAAATAATATCCTCTTTTAAGGAATTAAACATTTGCTATGATTACTCCCTTCCTCACCCATTAAGAAGGTAGAAAGGGGGAGGGACCTTGAAATTAAAGCTACTAGAGCATGGGCTTTGAGCCAATCCATGGAATCCAAATGAAGCTCCTCATTCTAAGTGTAAGACTTCAAATTGGATTTTGGTAGCGTCATCCCTTGGCTCAGTTTAAAGTAGTCCTCCAACTCAACCACTCTTCTAGCTCATTTGGTGAGTTGGTTTCACCTTTAAACTTTTGCAGAATGATTTTATCCTTGTAATCCTTACCAACGCCTAACTCTCTCCCCATTTCCTTCTGAATATGACTGTAGATAGCCTTCATAAATTGAGTGAAAGTCATGGCCGGCCGAACATCAGGGTCCAACTGATTGTATGCCATTAGTTGTTGAGATAGAAAGTCATCTTTCTTGAGGGATGCTTGGTAACACCCTGGAAGAGCTTGGCACACCATCAAGGTTTGTAAATTGAGCTTGGCTATTCTTTGAAGCACGAGGAATGGTGGTGGTCCAAGCAGTTATGGGCTTAAATTGTTGTTGAAATTTTGACCTCCTTGGTTCTGCCATAAATTCTATTTTTCTTGAAATCTGACCTAGATCCATAGGCCTAACAACCTCCTTTCCTTTAGGCTCAACCCTACGCCTTACTGAATTCACATTATTGTGATGTCTCCTACAAAAGTGTAGGGACCCTTGATGTCCCCTATAGAAAGTGTACAGAATATTGGGGTCCCACCCTTGAACGTCTCCTACAAAAGTGTATAAACCCTTGAAGGTCTCCTACAAAAAGTGTAGAGACCCTTGAAGTCCCCTACAAAGGTTTTAGAGACCCTTGAAGGTCCCCCTACAAAAAGTGTAGAGACCCTTGAAGTTCTCCAACAAAAAGTGTAGGGGACCTCTTTGGGTTTCCATGTTCACTTTTGTTTTCATGTGCTTGATCTCCTTGTGTCCATGCTCCCTCAACATTATCATTGTGTGATAGTATACTATAAACTTACAGACTCCTCCTTCTTTTTCCTTTTGATCCCTCCTCCTCACCCTTGTTCAGTCCTTCTCAACTTGTAACCCCATGAATTCATGAAGGAGACTAGATTTCCACTCCTCTATCCTTGGAATTCTCTCTCAACCTTGGAATTGTCTCATAACCTTAGTTAGCTTTCTCAATCCTAGCCTCCTAAAACTGCAAACCTTTCCTAAACCCCTAAATCCTATGGAGGTGAGAACCTCCATCAAAGCTTACGATCAACTCTTCTTCCCACCAAAGCTCATATAGAAATGTTTTCCATGCTTTAGCCTCTCTTTAGCCTACACCTCTCACTCGAACACAACTCGAGGACCTATGGTACAAGTGCGAACACCTATGCTACAATGAGCAATGACATAACTAGAGGTGACAAAAACCCTAAAAATAAAAAATCAAAGAAAAGTGACAGCACCCTTGCACACAGCAAACTTGAGAGCTACATTAACCTTGAGGTAATTGAGTTATTGACAAGACATACAAAATATCAAAAATAAAAATAATAGAGAAAAGAAATGGTTGTTTTACTAGGTCACTCATTTAGAGACGTCATTTGTCACCTTTTCCATGTTTATGGGTAGTGAGGAAGGTAAGTATATAAATTCTTTGTTTTTTTATCATATGGCAGTAAAGTTTCTTACATTTCTATGCAAGCAACATAGAATTTAAAGATGCAACAACAAGTGAATCTCTTCAACAACCAAGCAAGTGTTCTAGACCATCGTGTTTTTCTATGGTTGCAATGTTCTATATTCATAGTTGGTTCTTAGTTTGGTTATACATACAAAAACAGAGCAAGTATTCTTTACCTCATTTCTAGGAAAAATATAAAATCATCGGAGATTAATGACTTTGTATCTCTTGCTCAAATATGAAGGATCGTACGCCAAGGTTCACTTGGAGGTTGCTATCATTACGTTCAACTCACGAGATACGTGTGTCAAGCTTCTCCGACAATCTTACAAGTTGAAAGGGACTAAGATATGGATAGCTGAGGAATTTACACGAGCTCAATTGAACAATAAGGCAATGGGATTAGCTAAGGTCAAGAATGCTAGGAAGGATGGAAAATGGACAGTTGTTTTGTGACATTTTTGGCTTGTCCTCCAACGTGGATATAAATTAATTCCAAGAAACAATTTATCCAAGCCTTGCTTCCATTAGCGTGCCTCAAAGCCTTGCCTCCATTCACGTGCTTCCAGGTTGTAATCGTCCAGATCGCAATTGTACACACACAATCCGTAGGCGTTCAGTTGGCTTGGATCGATTTGCGACTGAGCTTGGTAGCGCTTTTCCTATTCGTTCAAGATAGATTTCAGCTGCGAATAAGGAGGAATATATCTGCGCGTCCCAAGTATGCCTTGGGTCGACGCCACAATTTTGAAATGAAGGTCCATCCTTCCCAAACAGGTCGAGATGAGGTCCATCACAATCTAGACATAGCCCTCCTCCAACATGCGCAAGCAATATGCCTCGCTCAAAATTTCAATTCCCAAAGCTTGCGTCGTGTGTACCACGAAAATTTGGTCTCGGATATGTGTTAGCCGTGTTAGCTCTCTACCGATCGCGTACTTGTGCATCCATGGAACAAAGGCTACCTTTTGCACTAGCATACTCCCCCTTTGTTGTAGTGAATCAGCCAGTGCGGCAACTCCCTTCGCTCCGTAGTCATCGTCTATATAGAAGGCCACCACTTTCTGCCAGTTGTAATTTGCAATTAGGGCTGCCACAGCTTCCATTTGCATGGCATCGCTATGACTGCATTTCTATGAGGATCCGATCCGTTGCGCACCTGTGCAGAGCTTCCCATGTGTGTAATGAACTGTGCAACTACTACAGAAGATTGAGGCCCCATGATGGCCACCACCTCCTTCTTTGTAAGCTCCACAGTTGAATCAATCAAAGTTTCATTTTGATGGAAATACTCAAATCAGGATTGTACCATCAAGGAAGAGAGTATAGAAATCTATGGAAAACTATAGATACTTTCAGAAGAAAGAAGGAAACTAAGCAGATTAATGCGCGGTGAGGATTAAGAAGAGAATACCAGCAGCTGTCCCTTGGATAGGAATACACCCAGAATCGAACATTTGAAGCACCAATTTTGATCCATTCGAAGGGACGGTAAAGTTATCCGATGAGTTCACTAAAATGAATCTGATAACAACGAGGAGGAAGTGAAGAGGGAGAGAGCAGCGGCAAAGGGATTGGGTCGAAGGGCGAGGGAAACAAAAGTGGCGGCGTGGCATTGTTGAGAATTGGATGGCAGGAGAATTGGTGAGTACTGAGGCTACTAGCGATTCATGGATGGAGGTCAACTACAAAGATGAGAAGACTGCGATTGACAGAAACCAATTGCAGAGGAGAAGGAGAGTGAGAGCTAAGAAATTGGGCAATCAATTACAAAACAAAGCAGATCTCAAATTTGGAAACACACAAACTGGCAGAGGCGGCATCACTGATTATGACCTTTGTCAATCCATCTTTGAACATACCTTTTTGATGAACTAATTGCCCAGAACATTGCAAAACTGGACCTTGACATGACCTCAAACAAGCCTGGAGATGACCTTCCCACAGATCTCAAGCAAAGTTGTTGCAGCTATTATGAAGCTGTTATCTCGCAACTTGCAAGAGCTCTCCATTTGTATACGCCTAAGTACATTGCATACATCAATCTTAACAGATCTTTCTGATGATGATGAACTTGCCCAAAACATTGCAAGTGAACGTGACCCTCCCACAGATCTGAAGCAAGTCGTTTTCCACCATTACAGATGATCAAAAGCTATCATCTTGCTAGAGCTCCCCATTTGTGTACGCCACTTGTGGAAGATTGCTTGAGGGAGTAGCAATTCCAAAATCACTTAAGAACACAGTGATCAATGGTTTGTCTTCTTTTCGAGGTCATCTATGACTAAGCCTAAGCATCGTTTTGGCAAGTAATGCATGTGGTAGAAGATTGCTTGATAGTGCAGTGATGCTAGGCAAGTTGTAAAGCGTAAAAATATCTCATTCTTTACTTGATCTTGCAAGGTACAACAAAAATTGGTTGGGATATGAGCAAACTTATTCCCAGCATTACCAATTCCTTACTCTTTGTGATGCATTTTGCTTTACCACTTCCTTACTCTTTATGATGGTATGTTTTTGTTGTAGTCTACTTTTGTGTATCCCATGTGCTTTGGGGTATCCCTGTAAGGGTTTGCTCAAATGGCACATCGGCTTTGCAAAAAGCCATCAATGAATGTGCCCGTTCTCTTTAATTAAATATTCCATTATAGAGAGTGTTTTGGTACCATCTGCTTCAAGATATTTTTGAAAGGGTTTCCTTAGATAACGAATGGGATTTAGCTGTCACGGTTTCCTCATGGTTTCTGTACAGTTAAGTGTACTTTTGAATACTCCTAAGTGATGACATGTATGGGTTTCCTATGTACCAATAACAGATCCTGAAGATGAATGTGCCTGGTAGAATTCAGAAGTTGAGGACAAGTATGTGACTAAAGCCATTGCTTGGAAAAAAGAAAAAAAATTGCAATCCAAAAAGCTATTTGCCAAAAAGCCGGTTTGCCTTTTTAAAAAAACCGTTCGTCAGAAAAGTCGATTCGTTCGAAAACTGATGTTTGCCTATTGAAAGGGATTTATGCCAGCCAAACGGGCTTTATGCCTGCCAAATGGGGTTTATGCCTGCCTAACAAGCTTTATGCCTATCAGTGAAAAGATCGTTGTTTATTGAGATTGTGAAACGAAAAAAAGTCAAATAAAGCAAAAAAAAAAAGAAAAGTTGCCATCAGCACTTTGCATAAAGCTAGTGGTCTAGGAGGTATCATTTATAAAACCTTCATTGTTTTATTTATTTTTGGTTCTCTTTACTAAGCTATGCACGGCTTCTAAAAGGACATTAAAGTGATTCGTTTAAAATTGTAAAGATATCCCTATTGATAAATTTTTTATCTTAAAAAAAAAAAGGTGAGCCTGGCGTTCAAAACAACAACAATTGACCCAAACAAATCAATTGATAACATCTTGCACAAACAAAACCTAAGCCATGTCATGCATTATGGTTACACACCAAGCGATTGTTTATTTGACGCAGTCGTGTACCTGTTGAAAAATGGGATGACCTCTGAATAACTATGGACTATAATAATCCAAAATTTTGTTTTGAACTTGCACAACAATGACCAACACCCAATAAATTATTTCAACATATATTTGGATTTGAACTTCATGCGTGAACAACATGGAGTTAAAACACATGACAAATACCTTACACAAACGAGTGTTCTAATATCACACAGTGGTCTTCGGGGAGATAGATTTGCCATTGCATGGCTTTTAAAGTTCCTTTTAAGACCAATTCAAGTGTGGTCATCTACAATCGGAAAAATATGTATGTACTGTGGCAATGAAAACATATTAACCCCATTACAGATCTTGTATGATGATAGTTCTATACACCCTTATTGCTTTGAGCGAGTTGTTGAAATGACAACTTAATCTAATGATGAAGTTGTAATTCTCCTAGCAACTACAGACCCAAATCTCGCACCTGGTGTTGAAAAACAACACTCAATTGATGATGTCCTGCATTATCGATACAGCCCGGTGATTGTTTATTCGATACAATTAAGTACTTAGTCGATATTATTGGACTCTAATATTATTGCTGTCACTTCGGCTTGAATTCTTACAACATTTCTCTCTTTTGATGCATGTTCTCATTGCAAATAAGATTCAAAATCAGTAGTAGAGATGCCACATGGGATGCATGATCGAAGGATCATATTTCATATGGTTGTAGTCCATGACATAAGATTATTTAGGTTGAAACCAAGGCTGAGTTATGAGCTCTTGTGAGCGTAGTCTTATTCATGTATTTGTTGGGCTTTAATTCAAAAAGGCACAAATCTTTGCACATAACCAAGGCAATAATAAAACACTACCCTTGACATTTGCAGGAAGGATCGGGTCTCCATGGACCCTGTATCGTGTTTCATGTGTCTATATATTTTTGTCCTTTTTTTGTTCTCTTTATGATGTTTTCATTAAACGATAGGATCCAAGTTTCAGTTTAAGATTGTAGTTATGTGCTGCATGACAAAAAATGGAACTTTGAAATATAGAGAGCTATCAGTTACAATAAGTGGTTCCCTCAAGGTTAAGTAGAGGCTATCCACTTTATAGTAACCTTGCATTTTTTCAACTACATGGATGCAAAAATTGTCCTTAAATTTCTTTTCGATATAGCCTTAATTATGATAGAGCCTCATAAGCCAAAGCCACTGCCTTTGTGTATACATGCACTCTTCACATGTAATTGCAAATACTTGTGTGAAAGTAAATACACATGTGGGTCTTTACTAGCTCTATCAATAACCTAGCAAGGCAGCTTAAATATCAAGCAACTTGGTATCAAGCAACTCCACCTACCACCTCAGATAGAAAAATCCTTGTGTGGGGGTCGCAATAACACATCATCACACAAGGAACTACAAGGTGGCAAAATCATTGTTGCCTTGCTTTAATGAAAAGAAAAGTAGTTAAGGTAGTGCTAAAGAAAGGAAACCTTAATGCCATATTAAAATTAGTTTTTGAAATGGTCAATGGCCCAGCATTAATAAATGAAGAAACTTGGATTATAATAGGTTAGGGATAAACAAACTAACACAATACTTAACGCTAATTTTAAAATTGTCATGTTGGTCAAATACAAAAGAAAAAATGTGCATGTGGAAACTACCTCCAGAATAGAAGCAAATGATTTTTTTAGTGCGTTGGGCTATTAAAAGGCAGTTTTAGCCTTAAGGTAAAAAATTTGTAGAATGATCTTCATAAAAAGGAGCCCAAATCAAATGCCTTTTTAATGGTAGTCAACCTAAATGAAAGTTTTATTTTTAAGACTCTTGATGAAGCCACATGTCAACGTTATGCATAGTCTTGTTTTTCAGAAAGCCGTGTGTGGTAGCATAAAAGTTTGCGTTGGATTCTTGATTTAGATGTTTCTCATGCTTTTTGCGTGTTCATTACATCACGCTAATGT
The DNA here is from genome assembly GCF_047967505.1 of Dipteris shenzhenensis. Lineage (NCBI taxonomy): Eukaryota > Viridiplantae > Streptophyta > Polypodiopsida > Gleicheniales > Dipteridaceae > Dipteris > Dipteris shenzhenensis. The sequence goes on from NC_141610.1 coordinate 39,607,702, forward strand.
CCAATTTTGGGGGTTTGATGCCTCCCATAATTTCTTGCTACTTCCTAGTGCTAATCGGCCAAGATTGGGCTAGGTAATCAAAACAATGCTGAATAGCTAGAAACTGCGCATCATTGAGAACATCGACTATGGAAAAATCATAGAAACGGCTCTCAGACTTTCTGATAGATAGGTCACTTGTGGACAATCTCTCTTGCTTGTTGTACATTATGTAAATAGAAGATGAGCTTCTGTAGTGTGTCTTGTGAGTTCATGGTCAAAACAAACTTGATTTCTAAATATTCTAAGGAGTTTCTAACGGTGGATTCTGGCCCTGGATTCTAGCCTTCTTGATCGTATCGTGAAAGAAACTCAAGGCGGGTGTGTGCATTCCAGAATCTGCCAATGTGAAAACCTTCACAAGTTTTTCTAGGATCTAAGGTAAATTTTCCCACATGTAATCAAAATCCAAGGTCTGGACATTGCTCATGCAAAAAACCATAAATTTGCCATAGCATCGTAGATCCAAATTTAAAGAAAATTGAATCAAGTGCTAGGGGTGTTGAGCTTGTGCTAAGGACTCCACAAAGTGCAAGAAAATGTAGGCAAAAGATTTGCCAATTTAATTAAAAAAAGAAATCTACTTGAGATTCCAATCATGGTGTAGTAGACTGTAATGAAGATCATCCCCTCGAATGCCCATGCAATTCCAAGACTGACAACAGCTCCACAGTTGGGGAAATTTTTCTTCCAATCATGGTGGCAATGGTGATGTAAACAAGAGAGTGGAAATGAATTTAGCAATGAGATCATGGCCAACAAATAATGAGAGCTTGAATTTGCTTATAAGGACTTGGATGCACACAAGATAATGCAAGTCAAGATCTTCAAATTTGAGCTTTAGCATTGTTCAAGAGGGGATTTATGAGGAGGTGATTATGAGAGCTAAGGCAATTCAGTAGGAGGCAATGATTACATGACGGAAGTATGAGAGCTTAGGCAAGTCAAAGGCAACAATATTATGTGAACTGACATGATTTGGCTAGCAGTTGATTGGGTTGGAGGCGATGATACTGTTAGAGTTGAGGTGATTAGGATGATGTTGATTCAGAGTCATAAGATTTTCATCAATGGATAATCACACTTCCACTCACAAGAAGGTGAGCTTTAGAAGTAGTAGGTTACCTTTATAAGTTAGAAGTTAGCTTTTAGTTTTTGCATGTACTATGTTAGTTTTTTAAGAAACCGCCCAAATTATATGCATGAGTCATGACATTAGTAGGTTAAGTCTAGAGTGCTTTCAACTTTGGCATCTTAATTGGTTAGTTTTTTAAAAATTGCCCAAATTATATTCATGTTAGTAAGTATTTTTTAAGAAGTGAGTCTTTAATAGGTTAGCCTTTACTATTTGCAAGTCCTCTATCAAATTTGAATTTTACAAGGTTCAAGAATAATGGATAGCACCTTATATTTTGAACAACTTAATCCATGTTTCCAGAAAGTGAAAGAAATCTACGTGACTGGTGCATGGAAATTATTGATTCTTGTAATTGCAATACAAATACAACTATTGACATTCAGGGAATATATTAGTAGCTTATTCATTCATGAGACTTCTTTGCAACTCTACTAGACTCTAATATTCATGACGTTCTCAAATGCAACACCTAGGGAAGGGATTGTTCCCTTGGATTATAGTTTTTTGGGAAAGGAAGCACGCCCCCTTCTCGTCAACACAAAAATATTTTTGAGCTTGTTCATACAAAATTGTTTGTTTTCAATCTAAATTCTTACAACATTACTATCTTTTGATGCATGTTCTCGATGCGAGAGAACTTTTGGAGTTAGCGGAGATAGCCAATTTGGATGCAAGAACAAAGGATGAAAACACCTTTATTCATATGGTTGTATCCACACCACAATATTATATAGAGTGCAACCAGGATGCGTTATGATCTCTTGTGAGAATTCATGTATCTTTGGGCTTTAATTCCACCAAGGCACAAATTTTTGGACATCACCAAGTCAATAATAAAGCACCACCATGACATTTGCAGGGAGGATTGGGCTATAATGGACCTTGTGTCGTGTCTCATGTTCATTTTTAAACTCATTCCTTTACTTCAATCTCAATATGTGCTCCATGACAAAATGGGATTGTGAAATATAAGGAGCGATGAATGAATGAATGAATAAATCAATGAATGTATGCTAAGGACTATGAAATACAGGGAGCTATCAATGAATGAATGCAAGGAATGTGAAATATAGGGAGCTATCAATAAATGAATGCCAAGGATTGTGAAATATAGGGAGCTATTTATAAATGAATGCCAAGGATGAATAAGGGAAGTGATAGTAAGTAGATTAATTTGTGACCATTTCTCAGGACATTGTGCTACTCAAAAAGCTATTTAAAGAGCCATAATCTTGCAACACTATCTTGTTGTGATTATGTTATTGTGTATTTTTTGTCCTCATGTTTCTGCTTTCTTACTTGGAGTCTAGTCTATTGAAGTATAGGCCTATGTGTGGTCCTAACCCCCCCTAGGTACCTTTGACTAAGTGAAGCAATAATGAAAAATGCAAGCCTAAGGCCTAATGCCTACGTGTCTTGACATGTGGTAGCGGGCTTGTGAAGAAATCCCTGGGATTACTTAGTGACCAAAGAGATATGGGCTGAAGTGAGCCTGCTCCTAATATCCCTCTGGCATTTTTTGGGAGAGGAGGATTTAAGCATGGGTTATGTGACACTTGGCGGACTTGAGCATTTCAACATAGTCTTCTATGCTAGTCTAAAGGCTACCTACCCTACCTAGTTTATGGAGACTCACAAAGGAGAATCCAATTCTCCACTATAGCACCTTGAATTCTCCACTATATAGGGAGTGCTTACTATTAACTAGAAAAGAAATCTAGGCATGAGGCTAGACGCTAGATGTGGTGATGCTCGAGGGCCATGGGGGATAGGGAACATGAGGGGAGAATTGTTAACATGGGCAGGGAAAACGGATTAAGAGGGGTGGGAATGAAGATGGAGACTATGGCACAAGGGGGAAGGGAGAGGGGGAAGAGAAGCGTGTACATGGTGGGAGGTGGAATGTAGAGATGGAGATGTCAAGGGAAGAGAGTCATGCTTTATTTGAAAGGAAGGATGGGGGAAATCAAAATACTAGCATGGTGGCTATACAAGATTGAGCGTGTCACATCAAGGAATAGCCCCCTCCTTTTATAGCCAAGAGAGGGGGTCTCTCCCAATAAATGCATCCTCCCACATGCATGGTGTGTGGAGAGGAATCTCCCATGTGGGCTACGTGGGTGCGCACTCTCAATTGTGTTCAACAACCCTTTGCCTCATTTTTCCACATAAATCAAACCCCATATCCAAGGTCTAAGATACTCACTTGGTCCCTTCTCAATTTTATAATACGTTCAAACATCTAGGACAAGTGGAGGGTTGGCACAAGGAATCTTGCCACCTCATCCTACTTTCCCCATTATTTAACTTGCATTCTTGGACTATCTACACCCCCCCCACGTGGGCCTATCGTACATGGAGGGAATAATCCAATATAATATCCATCTCCACCTATTTTATATTATTTTTTTCATGGTCCTTGGGCCATGTCTCACTAAATGCAGGCATAGGACCGCCTAGGTGGAGGGGTGGTGCATGGAGGAACCATGCCACCTCAACATTTTATTATATTACTAGCATGGATTATGTACAACACCTTGGGTCCTCTTACGTGGAAGGGTGGCACACCCTACCACCTCAACCTTGGGCCCCATGCACACCATATTTTATTATACTATTGCCACACATACAAGCACACACACATATTTACGCCTTTTACTTTGGTCAAATTTATGCATAACAGTTCCCCCCCCAGGCATGGAATGCGTAGCATTTCCATGTATGGGACCATCACGCACAAAGAAGGGCTTGAGATAACGCTTGTTGATCACCTTCTTGCCATATGGCTCAGGCAGCTCCTGAACTTGTACAGACCCATTGCTACATTCCTTGATGACTTTGTATGGACCGGTCCACAGTGGAAGGAACTTCCATTTGGTGGTCCAATCTGTTATCAAAGCATAGCATATCAAAGCATAGCATAGCATCTCCCTCAGCAAAGTGTCTTTCCCATCCCTTGCAAATCTTAGCATCCAAGCGGGCCTTTTGTCGATTCTTTTGGATCTCTATTTGATGTAGTGCAAGGCGTCGGGTCTCATCTAACTTCTCAAGTTGTACCAACCTGGCCTCTACATGTTCATCTTCTATCATCGTCTATTTTTGTGCCAATCTCAAGGCCAAAATCTCTCTCTCTAGCGGTAAAACTACCTTAGTATCGTACACCAACTCAAAAGGAGTGTGACCTGTAGACATTTTATAGGTGATGTTGTAAGCCCACATGACTTCAGTGACCTTCTGATCCCATTGGCTCCTATACCTTGTGGCCATTTTTCCCATGGATTTATGTAGGAGGCCACCGTTTGGCCCATGGATGCTACATAATAGATGCTAGAAGTGCAATGATCAATACCCATATGATCCATGAACAACTCCACTGCTTCATTTAAGAATGGACTCCCATGGTCAAACACTATTTCCATGGGTGTCCCAAACCTTGTGCAGATACGTTCAAATATGAAATTTGAAACTGCCTTACCATTTCCAGCAGGGAGGGTGATAGCTTCAGTCCACTTAGTGACATATTGAGTGGCTACCAAAAGATACTTCATTTTGTGGGCAGTCATGCGCAAGGGCCTGACAAAATCTATTCTCCACTTCTGAAACGGATGGATGGACATCACTGGATGATGGTGCCTAGGATGCAAATCCTTCCTACTAAAGAATTGGCATGGTTCACAGGTTTTGCAATCCATAGTGACATCCTTGAACAAGGTCGGCCAATAGTACCCAGCATGTAAAATCTTCTTAGAGCTGTATAGTCACTGGCATAGTGGCCTCCACAAAATCCATCATGGTAATGCTTCAATACCTTAGGTACTTCATCTGCATTAATGGCAAGGCTGAGGTTGAGGGGAAGGCTGAGGTTGGAGGCTGAGGGGAAGGCTGAGGCTGAGCCTGAGGGGAAGGCTGAGGCTGAGGGGAAGGCCGAGGGGAAGGCTGGGGGGAAGGCTGAGGGGAAGGCTCATGCTCTTGGGGCTAGGGAGTGGGCTCACGAGACTGGGGAGTGGACTCACGGGACTTGGGAGGAGGAGAAGGCTCACGAGACTGGGGAGTGGGCTCACGGGACTTGGGAGGAGTAGAAGGCTCATGAGACTGGGGAGTGGGCTCACAGGAGTTGGGGGAGGGCTCACGAGAGTCCTAGGAGACCTCACCAGAGTTGGGGGAGGGCTCATGAGAGTCAGGAGAGGCGCCACCAGAACCGGATAGGTTCATGTGCGCAGATGCCATGGAGGTGGTGGAGTTAGAGGAGGAAGGATGGAGGCGGCGTCCAGTGGGTCTAGCAGTGTTCTTCACTCTTGCCATTGAATAATGAGAGTTAGGGTTTTTTAAAACGTTTTATATGGGCCCATCATGTTTTGATATCCCTTTTAATTACATTTAGGGTTTCATCGTGGGCCCTTGCCCTCGCCCTAACCCCCCCACCCTCGTTGCCCTCCCCCCCCATTGCCCTCCCCCTACTTGCCCCACCCACACCCGTCGCCCTCCCCCCATCCCCCCCTCCCCCCACCCTTGCTACCACTCCACCCCTCCCCTTGCCCTGCCCCATGCCCCTCCTCTCCCCCCTCCTTCACCATGTCCCCACTTTCCCCAACGTCATGTGAGTACAAAAATTGTGGTCAAAATAAGGAAGATATTAAAGAGTGAGTACACAAATTGTGGTCAAAATAAGCAATATATATATTTCATATTTGTATACAATTACACCACAACTTCTATTGGTGGTTGGACCCATCTCCTCCCTTCTCTCACTCTAGCTTGCAACCAACGTGTGACTCCTCAACTCCCTATGGATGCTTTCCAAGCACTATGCCTTCTATTCTTTGATACAATTTGAACTGCTTTTGCAAGTTCTGATGCCTTTGCCTTTTCAGACTTCAAAGTCCTTCCTAGTAAACATCTAAAAAATGATGAGAATCATTTCAGCAACAAAAAGTGTTTATAAAGCAAGTGCTAAATATTACGAGGGTGCCAAGATTACCATGTAATGTGTAATGTGCGACTCCCCCCATGCTTTCACCTAATTGCATTAACTCTTTCACAACCATCTTGAACCTTTCATAATACATCTCATCGATTTGAATCTGGTGAAGCAATTTTATCAATGCATCTACCTTTGTCCATACTTTAGCTCTCAAAGTTGCTACTTGAGGATGAGAAGCCTTATTGGTCGTGCATTCACACAATGCTTTATAGTATTCCCAACCCAAACTACTTTGAGACAATGTATGTTTGTCTTTGTCGAGATTGTGGTTTGACAGGAATCTCCTTGCCTTCCCTCCACCCACGGACACTTTTGCAGGAAGATTCTATGTTACCCCAAACATTTTCTTATCCTCCTTAAGTTTGACATGTCCTCCCTGGAATCCCATCTCTGACAACAACTTCTCAGCTTCTGCAATGCACCGTGCGGATACTTCTTGCGGAATTAAATTCCAAGCATAAACAAGATGCAAATACAACAACTTATCAAGTACGCGAAGTTCTATGTGTAAAGTACATATGTGTACTCTCTCAAGTGGGATGTGCAAGATGGGAGTCCCACTTTGGATCCTTCTTCTCGCGATTGGGAGCTTGCGTTTGGCTGCAAGATACAATGCCATTCTCCCATTGTAAGCCAGCCTTTTGCTTACGTTGCGAACACATGCAATAAAGGCGTGTGTTCATTGCATTTGCCCCTATATCACAACCATGCAAGCACTTGATTCAAATCACCATCAAGATGCCATTCAACTTGAAAGGTTCCATGGCCATCGACTGTCAATGTTTGCCCTTCCTCTTGGATCGTCGATGGGATTCCTGTTCTATCTAGAACCCACTTCAATGTCTCATGGCACTCTTTTGGAGTCTCAAATGCTACAAGCCACATCTCGAACCCACTTCAATGTCTCATGGCACTCTTTTGGAGTCTCAAATGCTACAAGCCACCATATATCTTTCTTTGATTGCACTGATAAATCTTGCTCTACTTCTTTGTCCCCTTGAATAAAGGCTAAGGCTTTATTCATAATGCAGATGCTGACTCTCTCTAACTTGTGTTCTTTCACCAATTGAGCTTCATCCATTTTGATGACAAATATGAGCTTTCCATTGCAATCTATACAACAAAAGAGAAAAATCGTTAGGATAAACATGATATAGGAAATGAACTAAGTAAAGTGCAATGCTATAATGGATTTCCTCTTACCACCTTCTCTCATGCCATAGAATTTGACCATTGCTTGTTGCAGTTTCTCAACATCTTAGACATTGTTGAAAGCATTCATCTCAAAGGTTTGCAAGCCAGATTTCTTTTTACTCTTCCAAGTCATTGTGCCCCTTACGCAGTGGTACCCTCCAAGCATTTCTCTTGCACATTGGTTTGTTTCTCGCCGTGCACGTCTCACAGACCAAGGTGTAGGTAGGGGCATTGTAGACTTCTTATACTTTCCCAAAATAGCAGACTTAAAAATTTTGAAAACAGATGTGTAAGCTTCACGACTTACCACGGCAGTATCACAAGCTGCAAGCATCTCCTTTGCATCCACAATATCCTTGAAGTCCTTCATCACCTCTTCAGCAACTTGCACACATAAGCGCTTGTGTCTTGGGTCCCTTAGTATCCCAATGACATCGCTTGACTTCAATAAACTAGCTAGAGCATATGAACAGTCAATATCATCCCCGTATGTTCTTCCCATCACATCTTCCATGAAGTTCCTAAAGAAGAACACAATAAAAACTTAGTCACAAATAGTGTAGCACAAAAGAGTGTAATCTCATTGGAACATTTGATAACCAACCTTGTAGCTTGGACTCTCCTCTTTCTAGCACCACCAGTGGGTGCCAATGCATCCATGTTATGTAAGGTACCTTCTTTTCCTCTCCTTCAATCCAAAAGGTGTTTCTTTCATCTTTTGCACTCGTTCTTCTACCTTCTCTCATTCCTTCTCTACGGCTCATCGAACTTGATTGTATATAGATCTTTCCAAGCCTTTTTTGGACTTAGCTAGCTTAAGAGTGACTCTTCTAATTTATGTCACTCCAAGTCCAATGCATTACGCTCCAAGTCCAATGCTTTGGCTTTATCATGAAGATCCTCGTTCTTCCTTTGAAGATCCTGCATAGAGTTATGCATTGCAACAATGGTGCTATTTCCTAAATGTACTAGCATCTCTGCTTGGGCTCTGTGCATCTCGCTTGCTTGCATAGCCATTGACTGAGCATTGTTTAACTGATTGTAATAACCAAGCAACTGTTGGGATATCTCAAGGTGTATGCCTCAGGCACACCTTATGTTTCTATGTGTGAGTGCTAGAGGCACAGTTAGGTGCCCACAAGCACAGTTAGGTGGTGGAAAAGCCACATAGGATGATTGAGTGAATCTAGGAGCAGATTGAGGAGATGATTGTGGAGCTTTGAGGTCATCAGTGATGTTAGTGACCTTGTATGAGGTGCCTACTTAAGGACCTCTCTTTTCTTCATTCCATAAGCAAGTATTCTGATTTTGTGTCCACTCTACTCTTTCCTTTTAGTGTTCCAACATGGTATCAGAGCCATTTGATCCCCCTTGAGCCCATTTCTGCCACATCATCATCTTCTTCCTCTTCTTCTTCTTCACCATCTCTCCCTCTTCTTCCAAAAATTTGCTTGAGCTTGTTCTCCTCCGATTCTCACCCATTTCCCACGCCCTTCCTGCTGGAGATCCCTCTTGTTTGGGCAAATTTCGGGCTGCAAGCAATTGAAGAACTACACGCTCTGCTGGTCGCCATTGTACAAAAGTCGTTGATTCTTCTTCCTGCGTTTTCTCTGCGCCTGCTCCGTCTTTGTCTAATTCCTTTCAGGGCAAGCTTCTCCATACCTAGAGCTACCTTGTGCTGAAATCTGAGCAACAATGGCTGCATACTGAAGGAGAAAATAGAGAAAAACCAGTTGACTTTGTTCAAGAAGGTGAAGGCAACTTGACGCATATTTTTGCCTCTTCTTCCCAGAGGATCTACTGTAGTATACTAGCTTTCTTTTGCCTCAGAAAGCCCCCTTTCTTTTGCTTTGAAGAGTGAGCTATGAGCCCTCCAAGTTCAGCTCTCTAGTTTTGACAGTTTTGACATGCTTTTGAAAATGATGCTACATAAAATGCTACTCTAGCATTTCTGGTCTTTTGAAGTTTTCAATAACTTCACTACAAGTGTTGCTTCAGTTTTGTTTTGACTTGCTAGATCTGGTTGTGATTGGAAAGTGTTTATTTCATCCACTTCTATGAAGCATGTAAAAAGAAGCATCATTGTTTGAAATCTAGTCACTACTATTTGCTACATCAAGTGCTCATACTTTGGAAGTATTTCAGTTATTTTTGCCTTGTAAGAGAGATAGACACTGCCCAATATCTGGGTTAGACCCTCTCATGGCTACCTTATATAATCTTGAGAAGTTCAATGGAAAGGGCTTCCATACATGGCAAATGAAGGTGAAATTTGCATTGATGCGGGAGAACTTATGGGGACTTGTCAAACCTACTCCTACCGCTTCTTCTACGGCCTCCAATGCTGGACAATCTTCAACTCCGACACGACCGGCAAGGGATCCAGCAAGAGAAGAAAAAGCATATGGTATAATTGCTTTAGCTTTGGGTGATGATTACATACATCATATCTCTGACTTGGAGTCTCCTTCGGAAGCTTGGCAGAAGCTAGACTTGATTTTTGGTGCAAGCTCTCACATATCTAAACTATCACTTAAAATCTCTTTCTTTGAATTAAAGATGGCAAGTGATACTACTTTAGCTGCTCATGTCAACTATATGCGGAGTCTTATGACTCAGTTAGCTTCTATCAACTCTCCTATCACCCCTGATGATGCTATGGCAGTGTTACTTAAGAGTATGCCTGAAAGTTTTGATCACATTGTTAGCACTTTGAAGAATCTTCCCAATCCTAACCTTGAAGGCATTATCTCAGCTCTCCAAGAAGAAGAAAGGCATATGGAGCTAAGGAAAGGCAATGACAGTGCTTATGTTATGAAATTCCAGAAGGGCAAGTATACTCCTTGCAATCACTGTGGAAAGACAAATCACCTTTCAAAAGACTGCTTCAAAGTTAATCCATGCAAGCACTGTGGCAAAAACAACCATAGTGAGAAGTTTTGCAGAGCCAAAGCAAAGACAGAAAATGCAAATCTACTTACAGTGAATGAGCCTCCACAAGATGAGGCATCCTCAAAGTTAATCCATGCAAGCACTGTGGCAAAAACAACCATAGTGAGAAGTTTTGCAGAGCCAAAGCAAAGACAGAAAATGCAAATCTACTTACAGTGAATGAGCCTCCACAAGATGAGGCATCCTTTGAAGATTATGCATTTTAAACTCATCTCTATGTATGCTCCAGATCTCTCTTTTTATGTCAAGGTACTCAGCCTGGATAGTCCTCCAAAATGAATGAAAATAAACTATTGTGTTGTGTGTGTTTTGTAAACACCTCTGGTCACCTTATGATGTAGGCCATGTGTATGTTTTGTTCCATGGTACCTCCTGCAGACATTGTGTGCATGTACATGCAGGGGAGATAACCATTGGAAGGTCTGTTTGTATCCCTTTTTGTTTACCTTACACCCAAGGGAACCCTTGCTAGCATGAGAACCTAGCCATAGATTAATCCTTGACCACCATGAGATGGCATGAGAAACTATGAGACTAGATGTATCCTTGACATAGCCTGAGGCATTTCCTTGAGGGGGGGTTTGTTGGGATATCTCAAGGTGTATGCCTCAGGCACACCTTATGTTTCTATGTGTGAGTGCTAGAGGCACAGTTAGGTGCCCACAAGCACAGTTAGGTGGTGGAAAAGCCACATACGATGATTGAGTGAATCTAGGAGCAGATTGAGGAGATGATTGTGGAGCTTTGAGGTCATCAGTGATGTCAGTGACCTTGTATGAGGTGCCTACTTAAGGACCTCTCTTTTCTTCATTCCATAAGCAAGTATTCTGATTTTGTGTCCACTCTACTCTTTCCTTTTAGTGTTCCAACAGCAACCCCACATGTCCATTTCCAACAAACCAAACTAGCTCATGAATTGTATGGAAAGGAGGGCTCTTTTGGTTGGTAGGATCTAAAGGATACAAGGATCCTTCTACCCAAAGGTTGAGATGCTTCTTTCCTTGCGAACAAAGACTATGGATTTTGGAAGCTCCCCTCAATCCTAGAGTACGTGTGCTTGCATATTCAGCCTCCAACTCTAAGTGAACCTGGTACTTGTTGGAGATGTCCTCGAATGGTGCCATGACTAAAGGAGTGTAGAGAAGGAGAAGGTGTGATGCAGGCTTGAAGGAGCAGCACGCAGGAAGAGGGAGGGTGAGGAGGGATGGGGGAGGGAGGACCAATAGTTGAAGAGGAGGAAAGGGGGGTAGACCAGCAGGTGTGGAGGGTGAGGAGGAGTAGGCATGGAGGAGGAGGGAGGGAGAAGGGAGGAGCAGGAGGGAGGGGGGAGGAGGAGCAGCGGTGGAGGAGGAGGGAGGGGGAGGGGAGGAGGAGCAGGCGTGGAGGAGGGAGGGAGGGGGAGGGCAGGAGGAGCGAGCGTGGAGGAGGGAGGGAGGGAGGGGGAGGAGGAGGAAGGGGGAGGAGGGAGTGAGGAGGGAGAGGGGGAGGGGAGGAGAAAGGAGGGGTAGGAGGGAGGGAGGGAGGGGGAGGAGGAGGGAGTGAGGAGGGGGAGTGAGGGAGGGGGAGGGACGAAGGGGAGGGAGGGAGGGAGGAGAGAAGGAGGGAGGGAATTCAAAATTCAAATTTTGAATTTTGAATTCTTTGGTTCCCACCTAGGAGTAAGAGTTGTGTAAGAGGTGGGGTCACTTTTGGGCTTAACCCACCTAGGTGAGGGGGGGTTAGGACATTTTGGGACCTACCTTGGCCTTTTCATTAGGACTAATCCATTTCTTAATCCATTCCTTATGAGGCCCTTTTGAGACCGCAATTCTCCCCTAATGGGATGAGATAATATATCCCAGTAACCTCCCTTGAGTGGCTCCAATGGTGCATTTATCAGAGTTGAGACTATCATATGCATCATTGACCCTTTGGAAGGCCATCCTAACCTTCATGACATGCTCCTTATGTGCCGAGAATATACAAAAATCATCTAAAAACACCTCTAAGAAAACCCCCAAATAAGGAGCAAACTCCATTTGCATAAATCTTTGAAAGGTAGCAGGAGCATTGGTGAGGCCAAATGGCATCACTTTGAATGCAAACGTCCCCCAAGGTGTGGCAAATGTGGTTTTGAGCACATCCTCCTCGGCAATTCTGATTTGATAAAACCCGGAGCACCATCACAGAAAGTATACATCTCATGACCACTTACCTTCTCAAGAATGAGGTCTTGAAAGGGCAGAGGATTATGGTCCCTCTTGGTGGCCGCATTGAGTTTCTTATAATCAATGCAGACCCGCCACTTGTTGTTTTTCTTTGGGGTGACTACCACTAGTGAAACCCATTCGGTATTGTGAACTAGAACAATAAACCCATCTTCTACAAGCTTCTACAACTCTGAGTGCAATGCGTCAGTCTGTAGGGGCCCTAATCTTCGGTACTTCTAAGCCACTGGCTTAGCATTAGCTCTATCTTGTGTTCTATGGCAGTCACATGGCGAAGGTGGTGGTAGCTAGTTGCAAAGAGGTTAGGGAAACCTTTGAACATTTCTAGGAACTCATCTTTCTCACTCAAGGTGAGGTTTGAAGAAAGCATAGATTCAAGCTGTTGAAGACTAGTTGTTACCTTTTCCACGGGTGGCAGGGTCGGAGACACCCCCATCATGTAGACTTCTTCCTCTGAGAACTCCCCCCCGTTCGAATCTTCCATTGACTCAGACACCGAGGATGAGAGAGTATCACTGTCTTGCTCCTCTTCTTCTTCTGGTTCAGTGGCACTTGGTTGCACCAGGATATTCTCCTTTGAAGCACGAAAAGACATGTGTCCCGTCTTCCAATAACTGACTGCATCACTCTTTCTCAGCAACGGTCTCCCGAGTATGGCTGGGTAACTCCTGCCTGTATCTTCAATGTCCACTACATAGAAATTGACGGTGGTGGTCAACCCATTGACTGTGATTAGCAAATCCCAAGGTAGTGAGTTGTCGACCATCTGCTACTTTGATTCAAGTGGAGGAACTCCTTGTGCATTTCAAATTCAACTTCTTCATGATATGGGGCAGCATGATATTACATGCGGCTCCCCCATCAACACACACACTTTTGATGCAGCAATTATCTATGATGACATCTATTGTATGCGAGTTGCCGATCAACATCTTTGGAGATAGAAGAAATCTCTCATACCTTTTCCTTTTTCTTGCTGCTTTGTGTTGAGAGCCCTTGCTCCAGCTCACGTCTCACCTTAGGGCTTAATGCTATTAGTTGAGGAAGCGTGATGCTCAAAGACCAACGAGCAAGGTCCTGAATGACCAAATAGTCCTCTTGCCTTGAGCCGATAGGGAAGTATGAGGACAACCACTTACTCCTGCAAGATCTTTTAGCTTCTCTGTTGGTGGGTCTATCATCTCAACATTTGGGGGCTCTGAGAAGGACACCTTCTTCCTGGGGTGGCCCGATCCACGGTTTGGAGAGGGGTCCGAGATGGTATGACTTCTCTTCCAGAGGTCAAGGACCTCCATGTCAGAATCCTTGGTGCTTGATTCATCTAGGAGATTCACCCTTGGGATATTAGGACATTCGGTGTGATAGTGTCCCTTATGATGGCACTCATAGCATACAACATTGGTGTGTTCTCTTGGAGGGTGATTGGCTTGATTTCTGATGCCCACCATCTCAAGCTGAAGATCATTCAGGGCCTTGGCAAGGTCATTGACTCTGGGTTCTTTATTAGTAGGAGGGGTCAGGGGAGTAGGAAGGAGGGGGGCTCGAGGGCAAGGCTGGGGATATCTTCCAGGTGGAGGGTGAGGATATACACCTCATTGAGGGTAAGCATCTACGGGAGGACCATACATTTTAGGTGGAGGCAGTGGATACATCTCTGATGGGGGGTGGGGGTATGCCCCTGAGTTGGACCCCTCAGGTTGTTGTTGCAAGAATTGAGGGGGTTGGGGAGGGACAACTATCTTTTTTGAAGCGGGGTTGGACTGAACTTTGTCAAAATTTTAAGCAATCTCTTGTGCTCGCACCATGGTCTTTGAATTCTCCCATTTAAGCTTAAGGCAGAATTCATCACCTGCTCCTGCTATGAGGTAGCCCAACACATGTTGAGTCATTCCAGCTCAAAATCTGGTGTTGTCCTCCTCTGTGACAATTAAATGGTCTAGGAGCACGGCCACTCGATCCACATATCGATGTGCCGTCTCACCTTCTAACTGCTTCACGTTTGCCACTTGCAGAGATACACATTCTCCGGCTCCTCTTCTTTGCCGAAATACTCGATCATAGCCGCTGTCAACCTCAACCAACTTTGGCGAATGTCTTCCGCTTGCTTCTCATACCACACTTGAGTCAAACCCTTTAGAAATTTGGGAAGAACCAACAACCATCTACCTTCAATAAGAAAATTGAGAGAAACACAATAGCGCTTGAAGGCCACAAGATACTCGTTTGGATTTTCTTCTACCCTACCATAGAACACAGGAATGTCAACCATGCTTGGAAAAGAGGAGGGGATTGAAGAATACAGTGGAGGAGGTAAGAAAATACAAGATTATGTATTGACAATAGAGAGTGGAATCTTAAAATGAAAGTGCAGGGATGAGACTTCTGGGAGTGGTGTGATATTCCGTACGGGAAGAGTCGATGGCGAAGAAGAGTTCGTAGACAACTTTTATAGCTGACATCATTGTGGAAGATTGGGGCTACGGCATGCATTAAGTTGTTCATCAAAGCAAAGAGGAAAGCCATTACCATGGTAAGAAGATGCAGGGCTTGCACATCACCTTCCGAATCCTCAAGCTCTTGTAGTCTCCATGAGATTTCTTCTAGTGGGGTGAGGTTCGACATTTTCGTTCCTTTGAAGAGGTATCTCCTTTTGATTCACAAAACGCTCGTGCTAGTGAATCAACGATGCTATTTTGAGTTCTTGGAATATGCTTCACTTGAATCTCTTCAAAGTTTGACAAAGTTGAGTGGCCTATTGATGGTGGCCTGTCAAGGCTTCTCTTCTCACTTTTCACTCACCGCTCACTTGTCGGCATACTAGTTGTGAGTCGCCTCATACCTCTAGTTGAGTGATTTGATGTTCTTTGGCTTTTTGTAAGCCAAAAATGAGTGCGGATTACTCGGCTTGATTGCAAGTGTCCACTGCCACAGGGCTGCCATATAAAAACTTTTCTCCATCGAGTGAAGTCAAGGTCACACCTACCCCTATCGCTTTTGTCGAAGTTATATAAGTACCATCAAAGTGTAAGACCCAAGCCGACATCATATGAGCACCAAGACACATACGTCCCAAGTCTCTCGATAATCTAGGATTGGGAGGATGACTGGATAAGGGGAAGCCAAAACGTCAGCAAGGCATTCTGGCCCGAAGAAGCTCACAATTTTCTATTGAAAATTCACTTTGTGTCCAAACAGAATTACCACATGAAGTTCATGATGCAGAACAAAAAGTTGATTAGGAACAAATGGGTTCCGAGGACAGAACATCTTAACCATGTAAATGCATGTTATTACATAAGAATTTTAAGAACCCTAGCTCCTTGGCATAATCATAGTAATAGCTCCTTGGCTTTTCTTGCACCTTAACCTTTTTATTGAACACTCTTTTCTTCTTGACCTTCAAAGGGACAAAGTTAGATGAACAACTAGATTCTGGCATTTTGTCGGTTGCTTGAGAGAATTCGATAGAAGAGACTCACTTTTCACGCGTCTTCTTCGCCTAGGAGTAATACTTTCTTATTCTGACCAGCCAATCGTGAAGAGCTCGGAGAACTGAACACTTCTCCTTTTTGTGGCATCGAGAAATTCCACCTCAGCAAAAAGATACCGCCCCCAGAAGCTTTGTTGCCATAGAGGATGTAGGATGCAAAGCAGGGAGGAGGAGGCAGCGGGCGCAAAGGAGTGGATAGTGAGGTAGGAAAACACGACGCATGGAGCGTAGAGAGAGTAGCACAGGCGGAGGTAGCAGCAGGATTGGTAGCAGCATGGCGGTGTAGGTAGCGGCAACAGTAGGATAGGCGGTGGTGTGACAGCCATGACCCTTATGGCGAGGTGCGGGGTACAGCGCCCGATGGTGGCGTGCAGGCAGCGGCGATAGGCACAGGTGGAGAGGCACAGATGGAGAGAATGCAAGTGAGAGAGAGAGGAGAGGGGAGAGGAGAGAGGAGAGAGAGAGAGAGGGAAGAAAGGAGAGAGGAGAGAGGAGAGGAAGAGAGGAGAGAGAGGAGAGGAAGAGAGGAGAGAGAAATAGAGGGACAAGAGGAGAGAGGAGAGAGAGAGAGAGAGAGGAGAGAGAAATAGAGGGAGAAAAAGAGGTGGGGGAAAAGAGGGACTAGAGGGAGGACTAGAGAGAGAGAAGATGAGAGGGAGAGGGGGTGGGACGAGAAGAGAGGGGGTGGGACGATAGCATTTGCACAAGAGAACTACCAAGTTATCGAAGGTGGCATGATCCTCATACGTGGAGATTAGTATCCTAGTAGCCACACCATTTCTATTAACTAGAAAAGAAATCTAGGCATGAGGCTAGATGCTAGACGTGGCAAGGCTCGAGGGCCATGGGGGATAGGGAATGTGAGGGGAGAATCTTTAACATGGGTGGGAAAAAGGGATTAAGAGGAGCGGGAATGAAGAGGGAGACTATGGCACAAGGGGGAAGGAAGAGGGGGAAGAGGAGCATGTACATGATGGGAGGTGGAATGTGGAGATATCAAGGGAAGAGAGTCATGTTTTATTTGAAAGGAAGGATGGGGAAAATCAAAATACTAGCATGGTGGCTATACAAGATTGAGCGTGTCACATCAAGGAATAGCCCTCTCCTTTTATAGCAAAGAGAGGGGGTCTCTCCCAATAAATGCATCCTCCCGCATGCATGGTGTGTGTGGAGGAATCTCCCATGTGGGCTACATGGGTACGCACTCTCAATTGTGTGCGACAACCCTTTGCCTCATTTTTCCACATAAATCAAACCTCAAAACTAAGGTCTAAGATACTCCCTTGGTCCCTTCTCAATTTTATAATATGTTCAAACATCTAGGAGGACAAGTGGAGGGTTGGCACAAGGAATCTTGCCACCTTATCCTACTTTCCCCATTATTTAACTTGCATTCTTGGACTACCTACACTCCCCCCACATGGACCTATCCTACATGCAGGGAATAATCCAATATAATATCCATCTCCACCTATTTTATATTACTTTTTCCATGGTCCTTGAGCCATGTCTCACTAAATGTAGGCATGGGACCGCTTAGGTGGAGGGGTGGCACATGGAGGAACCATGCCACCTCAACATTTTATAATATTACTAGCATGGATTATGTACAACACCTTGGGTCCTCTTATGTGGAAGGGTGGCACACCCTACCACCTCAACCCTGGGCCCTATGCATACCATATTTTATTATACTATTGCCACACATACAAGCACACACACATATTTATGCCTTTTACTTTAGTCAAATTTATCCATAACATTACCCACCTAACCTAGTGTTAAAGTTACACATGGAAGCTCACAAAGGAGATTTCAATTTTTCATTATAGCACCTTAGGGTGTTTACAGACTAGTACACCATGGCCACTTCCCATGGCAAGATTGTCCGCTCATGTCCAACCCATGGCCCAATGCATTCAATGCACCATGTGTGGGCATGGCCTAGATGCTTTGAAGGCACCATGGGTGGGAATGGATAGCTCTAGTCTATAAACACCCTTAGAGGGCCTCCCCGCGCATGCTAGTGGGGCATCAATGCTTTTGTTGCTCCCCACGCCTGTGCCAACATTAGGAGGGATGGAATCTCAATGTTGCAACACTATGCCAGCAAATCCGTTTGAAGCAGTGCTACGCTAGAATTCCAATGCCCAAGCCCTCTCATTTGATCTTATTTCCAGTTGGCTCAAATATTAATCACAAGTTGGAATAACAGAAGCCTTCAATGGGATGTGGTTTCTACACTACTAGCTTAGCATGCCAGTGCTGGAGTCTTAGCCTTGGCGAGGCACTCTTAGAGTGCTAACAAACATATACGCAGATTAGCCAAAGGAATCCCCAAGTTTCCTTGGACCCATAGGAGGGCAAAGAAACTCGCGAGGAAATAGAAACTCGCCACAAATTAAAAACTCGTGACTTGCTGCAAAATGCAGTACTGATTGTTTTTGGCTTGCCCAGAAGGGTAACTCTTATTAGAGATTCACATTTCTAAAAGTCTTATGACATGGTGAGAGTTTTGTGGGAAATGGGAACTTGAATGCCAAGGTGGCATGTGGTCCCCCACCTTTTTTTCCCACAAAACCTTGGGGCTGTTGAGCTCAAGGGATTTGTGGAAAAAGGTAACTAGTGAATCTTTTAAAGGTTGAAAATCACACCTACTCCACATTTCCAGCAAACAATATGATATTTTCCCTACCATGTCATAAGGGATTAAGAAGTGAAATGGGAATTTGAATTTTAGAAATTCTTCGATTACCCTGGCTAGTTCTTTCCCTAGAAATCCTCCATCTCTCTCTCTCCCTCTCTCTCTCCCTCCCTCCCTCTCTCTCTCTCTCTCTCTCTCTCTCAAGCTTTCAATTCATCTCCTTGAGTCTCAGGCCACATCCCCCTTTTCTCCACACCCTCTTCTTTTTCAACTTTTGGATTTTGGTCATGCCTTATCAATGATTGAATATCATTCACCTTGTTTACATCCAGATTGATGGGTGCTTGCCATTAGACTCTAATATTGCCGTCCATCAACACAACTTTAAGATTCTACCTCAAATGATGCAGGCACACCTCGCCAGTCTGACAGTTATTTTCTGGTACTCCAAAGGGGTTTGAAGAAATCAAGCTCATAAGCTATAGAACATACCTTGATTCTCCTGCTAGATCAAGCTCATAAGCTATAGAAAATACCTTGATTCTCCTGCTTACTTTTCAATAGCCCGCATGCATGAGAGTTTATAAAGTAAGTGAACCTAGAAAGATAAGTCAATATGTAAATGGATTGTAGAGTTACAAAATCAAACAGCAGCTGAGTTTACACAGACGTTTCTGTTTTATGAACACAAGGTTCCACTGTTGTGGGACATTATAAAAGTGAGAGAACTAATCCATATAAGAGTTTTATTCCAGTACCAAAATGAAGGTATGTAGCCTTCTTTATTACAATCCCTGGCGAGAGGAAGTGTTCCCTCTTTATTACAACTTCCAAAAACAACATGAAGTCATCACTATCCAATGTTACAACTACTCAGCATCATAGTGAATGATGTGACCAAAACTATTGATAGTGAAATATCCACTATGTTTCAATTCCAACAGCATGGAATGAACGTGCAAGATATTGTCATCATGAAGAACCAGAAACGGAGTTTGCAAAAATAGGACAGCATCGACATGTGGTCCAACAATTTGTACGGAGACATCAGATCCATCTGGCAGCCTATATGGAATTAGCATGACCCGGCCATTAGATTCCTAGTGGAAATCATTAACCTCATAATGTGTTAATAATCACTCACGCTTCTTCAACGACACTCCCTCCGATTACAGAATCCTGATGGTACTTTCACAACAGCCTGTACTGAATTGCAGGTATAGCAAAAAGGCCTGCTTGGATCTCTATTCACATGAGTCCCAGAACAAGCAGAGCATTGAAATTGAACGAGCTGACCATTAAGACCAGTGAAATTCAACATGCCAAAAACCTGTGACAGCAAAGAAGAGAGACGATTACAATCAAGTTAATGGAAAACATATGCAGAGATGTGGGAATTTCTATACCTTTCTACCATATTCGAGGCCTGAAACTTGGGGGATAAATGCTTGCTTCAGTTCCTCCCTCTGCGTACCCTTGGCAACATCACCCAAGATTGTGAAATCATAAACACAGAGGCATTCATCTGCACGCATGTATGACACATTGCACAATGTGTGCATCACTATGCCATTCTCATGGAATTCCTGGATAAGCTGTGCTTGCACGCTCTTCTGCTCATTCACAAATGTTATTAATGAATGAAGTCGGGATCAGGTCATACAGTGAAAAATAAGGATGCTAACACAAAGCATAGGCTTTATTGACTTACTATTGCTCTATCTTCATTTCGTGGTCCATCAGCTATAATCAGTTGGTCGTTTGCTGAGCCATTCGAGTCGACTTTGATGACCACAAATGCAATTGTACTGACAAGATTTAAAACATTACCAAAACTTATCCTCAGCTGGTCAGCAACCCATGGGGAGTAGCATGCAAGAGTAGTCTCACGGAGGAAAGTAATAGTTCCATCAAAGGGATCACCCCGGATGACTGCAATTGTAGCATTTACATGCACGGAATAGTTTGTTGTTCCACCCTCCCCACTCCCTCTTTCAACTACAGTTGCACCCTCTATACGATAGAATGATTCAACTCTTTATATTGTTCCACAAAAGAGTGGGGGACAACGAGTGTTATTGTACCAGAGAAGGTACTCTCTGTAAAGTCAGCATGGATACAGATAGGATAGCTAGGACTCCTAGCCTAGTAGGTTCTGTATTTGACCAACAACTTGCCCTCAAATGCAAAGCAGTGGTTTATAAACTCAGATAATACATGGATAGGTAGTGTTGGAAGTGAGTTCCCACCCCCTATAAAATTGTCTCCCAAAGGAACTATTGCATGAGGACTAAACATAGGACTTTCCAAAGGAGGTGCACTATTGTGACTATCTTTTGGAGGTAAGGAAGAAGTGGCATCATCTTCACATTGCCTCATCACAAAAGAATGCTTGCTTGCTTATTATACAGAAAGAGAGTGCAGTCAGTCACCCAACCAAAATAAAACCTTTCACAATTTCATTTAATATACAAAAAATAACTCAAAGATTGTCATTGCCCTTGATATCTAATACTGAAAATGCCATTTATTAAAAATAGCAAAGTACAAACATTCACAGTTGCTACTCAAATTTTCATTTATTTAAAAGAACTGAGTACAGCCATTTTGACAGAGTCACTACTTCATAGAAGCATCGAAAAAAACTAAGGTGTTTAAATATTTAAACTATGACAACATCTAGCATAAGTCATGCAGTATGCACTCAGTCGTCTGTTTCTAAAAAAATATCCTACAAATTTAAATACTGATTAAGCTGGAGTGTCCAACACTTCACACTACATCGAATGTAGAATCTAAAGTGAAAAGCAATATCAAAAAGAAAAATCTAAAAAATAGAAGCTCGCACTTTCTTCATATGCAAATTTAGCTGCTGTGTGGAATGCTTTCTTCAACTATGTTTTTCCGCCCTTTGCTATTGGAGATTGCTTGAGGAGACTTCCCTGCTTCAGATACTTTGAGCTGCTCACTAAATTTGAAGATACTATTTTTCGAAGGTCAATGGCAGAGCACACTAAGTGATGTGACTGAGACATAAGCTGATAGTAACTTACCATGATAAAACTGATGCTAACTCAGCAAACAAACTGATACTAACTCAACACATAAGCTAATGCTAAGTAAACATTAAAGCTGGCAACAACTAGCTGCTAAAGGATGCTTAACTGTGTGTTCTCTAAAACGTTTACAAAAGTACTGTGACCAGTTGCAAGGTGTCAGGGGTTCACTCTACTTGAGAATGATGGATAGACTACCACCGTACGAGGGCAACACATTCACTATCTATGTTGCAAATGCCAGATTGCACAGTTTGCACAATTGACTATATTAGGTCTCAAATCTCTAACCAATGCTCCAATTTAAGCATGAGCAGGATAGAGTAGAGTAGGAATTGCAATTGGGAATTAGAAGCCCCAAATTTCGTGGACTGTAGGCAGAAAAGCCCCAATTTACACCACCTCATAACCAATTTCGAGCATCAGCAAATCTCCAACAGAGTCTATCTGGATCAGCAAATCTCCAACAGAGTGTAGCTGCCTACGTGACCTATCGGAGCAATTATGGTGCAAATGCTGGAATTTTGTTGCAACTGGTTTGGGCTTACGATCGAAAGACCAGCTCAATCACAACGATGTAAGAAAGGGATTTTGAGGTAATATGATGTTGGCACGTGTCAACTGGAGATAGACGATCAATGGTCATACTGTTCATTGTTGTAATTACCATAGGCAATCAAAAATCTCAACAGCAAGGGCAGACTTATTCCTAATCCTAATGTCACCTTTGCTACACAGTCAGGAGATCGACTTACGTACGGTGGGAGTCTCTCACAGAGAAAATCTAGACATGGAATGCAGAGGGGAGAAAATGGTGGCAGGGATTGATTGACTCTACATGGTCAGCTCCCCACGCAATTCCGCGCCAAGGTTTCTAAAAAGGACCGGTCTGCCCATCTACTTCATCACACAGTGTGTAGAATGCAAGTTCTTTATTTTAACTAAACCTGCCTTGAAACGTTTACAGTAGATTTCCATGCACGTGTCTAAAGAAAGGCGAGGTGTTCCTTGTTGCGCGTTCCCACACTCTAGAAAAAGAAGCAGATTTAGGCACTCCAAATCTGATTTATTTTCAGAGAATAATGAAACTCGATTTAGGGGCAAAGAGGAGAGAAAAGGATACTAGGAGTTGAGGGCTGGATTTGCAGAATTGCGAGGTTGTATTCATAACGCAGCCATTACTATACACGACTCCTACCCCTTTCTTCTCCTCGTATGGGGGCTTGCAATTGGTCGCACATTTGAAAAAAGAAAGAACTGAAGATGCGACTAGGGACAAAGGAGAAGGGCATACCTGATTTGCAGTCTGGAATACCAGTATCGTTTATGCATTTCCCACATAACATAGGAGTCGCATAGTCCAAAGGATTATCATTGAAGCAGTGGTTGGAGTTACAAACTTCCACTTTCTTCTTCTCTGGAGAACATTCACCTAATACTCCATAACACAATCTTCAGTTTCACTCACGCAAAATAATCTTTAACATGATACGACAAATAAATGACCACATACCATTTGCTTGATCCTCCTTTATTCTGACGCTAGTGAATTCATCTCCACCGGTGTGCTAAACAGGTGCCACATGCAAAGGTTCCGTAAACTTCTGTAGCTCTGAAACTTACGAACAGTTGTAGTTTATTAAACGGAACGCATACAAGAGAAACAGCCAAAAACAACAAGGATTCAAGTGAAGTGATAAAGGAAGAACATACCACGTTCAAAGTTCTGGCTACCGGTGTCCATGGAATCGCCAGAGAATTCAACGGGAGAAGCCATAGGGAGAGGAAAGCAGAAGTATAAAACTAGAGTCTGGAAGATATGAAGACCGATGAACGCAGATTCTGCTCTGTCCATTATATAGGCACAAGTATGAAGAAGTTGTACCCATGCCAATCGCCCCATCAGACTCACCAAATCAGGCTGAGAGGGAAGATGGAATTCCTTCAATTACTTGGCCGGTTTGGACGAAGCGAAAACATCTCTATGATCAATACTGTATGCACTCGGCGGACCACAACAACGCCAATCCACGCTTAACACCAGTGCCACTCACCAACCCAAACACAGCATTAGACCACAGAAGCAAAGACGAATCAGAGGCAAAGCCTCAATTCAAGGGACGAAGAGAAACAACAGTACAAGAGGAAGAATGCATTTCAATGCATTTCAACAGGTGGCAGTGTGGGAGTGGAAGAGCACGTGCCCAAACAAATCTGACCAATCATTTTTTCCCGCAAATTATATAGGAAAATTTACTTATTTTTCCCTTTCCAAAATCCAAAGCCCAGCGCCCCTTAAATCCACAACCTTTGGACAACCCTTAAGCTTAGTGAGTGTTGAAAAGCCTGTCAATTGTGGGCTACATCAGTAGATACGGATTTATATGATCTGTGAATGATGGGTTCAGGTCTAAAATTTGAGCAAAAGACAATTCTTATTGTGGCTCTCCAACTTCGAGGTTCTGGAGCAGGTTTTAGAGCTTTGCCTTAGCTTCAAGCGAAAGAAAAACCACAAGGGACCACCTCTCTCTCATATGCCCCTTGTATATATAGAGACCAGTGTGAAGAGAGACATAGTTTGTTGAGGAGTTTTCCATACAAGTCCTCCTTTTTCATTTCTAATGCACAAAGAGAGAGAGAGAGAGAGAGAGAGGTTTATATTGCTTCATGGATTCATATTTCTTGTAACATGATTTGGTACGTGCAGATGTTTCAGTAGCAAATCAATTGAATTTGCAATCGGTGACCACATGCCACTATCCTTGCACATTTGCTATAGCCAACAATATCAACCATGCTTTGTTTCGTAATGTACAAACTGCTTAGTTTCGAGTAACTATTGTTCATGGCTTGATTGAATACATGTCACTATCCTCGCACATTTGCTGTAGCCAACAATATCATCCATGCATTGTTTCCTAATGTACAAACTACTTAGTTTCCAAAATTTGTTGTTCATGGCTTGATTTGATGGATCATTGCCCTTAGTTACTTTCTAAACACAATTTTTGAGAGACTAGGATGGTAAAGACTCTGTAAACCTGTTCTTTCTAGAAATGAGTGTCCAGTGATTAAATTAGGCTTCCAGTCTTCAGAGCTATCATGATGCCTCTTTTCTAAATTAGGACTGTCGCGTGTTGTGGAGTGCACACAAGAGACTATAGAACTTGTCAGGTTTTGAGAAAATAGTAAAGAAAAGACGACGAATTTAGTTTATTGTTCCTCTCCTCTCCTCTCACGTATTTCTCTTGCTGTCCCCTATAATTGGTAGCTTGGAAGAGGATTTGGTTTTCAGTAGTCTCATGCAGTTTTTGGCACCTCTAGTTTTCTAATTATTGTAATGGGTCTGTAGCATTTGGCTGAGTTCCTCCTTTGTGTATTTGTAATAATTCCTTAGCAACTCGTATCAACTTGAATCTATATTTGATGCTATGTATAGCTTAGCTCCTACCTGAGTATAGCTGATTGGCAAGTGTGTGAATAGAGGAAGTGTGTGGAAGGTTGAGAATGTGTAACTGTTGTCTTGACTCAACTTCATCATATTTAAACATCTCTTGCTGGATTAATATTCTTAAATTGTGGCATCTGTCTAGCATATTGTTATTCTGGATATGGTGGTGCTCAATCATGGCCTTGTGGAGCTGTGTTGTGAATTTATAGTGCCTTGCTTGATGCTCACTCTGTAGTTTTTAGCAATGGACTATTGCATTGACAGCCAGTTGGATCGAATTGGTACAATTGAAGTAGTGCAGCGTTCATCACATTAACGTGTCTGGTATACTTTTTTTTGGTATGACGTTAGACTATTCTATTTTCTCAAGTTGTGGGATTTGGGAACGTTTGTTGTTGTCTCTATGTTTGTTTTAAGTTTTCCCTGTTGTCATCTCTTACTCTCACAAGTTGAAGAGTGCCTAGTATGAGGCTGTTGCTCCTCCATAGCTTTGTGCTCTGCTTTTACATACTGATTGTTGCTGCTAACTAGGCTTGTGCTTTTGTAACTGCTGTGTTTCTCCATAGTTGTTGCTTCACACAAGCTCGGTTTTGCAACTCTGCTCCCTCCATAGCTATTGCTATTGGCTCTCAATACCTTTCTCCTTTCATCAAGGTCATACATTTCACTACATAGCGCTTGCTACTAAGAGAGCCACTGTGTTTGCATAGCATTCTGCTATGATGAATGAAGATATATGCAGAGGTTTCATAATTGAATTTGATGGTGGTGTTTGTTATGGTTTGAGAGAACAGAGATTGAGAGAAATTCCACTACAATAGCAGTGCCACCTCTCCTATTACATTATATACACGAGAATGGAATATATATGGCATTTCGAAGGATACAATTTTAGCAAAACAAATGCATTTAATGACGTTTACAGGCACAACACATACATCATCACATGCCTACTGGACTTCCTTCCATTAAGAACATATAATAACTTGCTGAATGAACTTTGTAAAAGTGTTGCAAACTCAAATGCTATACGAACATCTGCATTCTTTTTGCTCAGAAGGATCTTGGATAATTTAAATGATGTAGATATAACAGGACATCATATAGCAGCCTTTGTTCATTCTTTTTGCTCACAAGGATCTTGGATATTTTAAATGATGCAAATATAATAGGACATCATATAGCAGCCTTTGTTCGTAATGCAACATCATCCACTCTATTGGTCCATGAGGTGCTCTCACACATATTCGCAATAGTGAAAGTTTCCTATAGAGTTCTCGTCTTTGATGGACATTCAGTGAGAATTGCATTTTATGTAAACAAAGCCACATTCACCAAGTGTCATGAAATACTTATAGATGAAACACATCAACCTCCAACTATATCACCATTACATGCAACCATTTCCAAAAGAAAATATGTTATGTGGACCAAAGAGGATGAGGATGAATTGAGAACATTGCAAGCCTACGACCCAACTTTAACTGCTAGAGAAATTGCATCTACATTTGCATCTTCTCGTGAATGCAATAAATGCACAATTGAGGGAATTGTTAAGAAAATATATAGAATGAATAAGCAAAGCAATCTCTCGACAGTAAATATTGCTGTAACAATAGAAGAACAAAATCTATGTAGCCCACAACTTTCTCTAGATAAGAGTACTAACACTCAAACCCAACAAGAACAAACAAAGAAAAGGAAGAGGAGAAAAAGTTCAGCCCAACTCATATATAATAAGAAAATTGAAGACTCCCCAGAGCATTCTTGTATTTGTTGTTGGACACTAACATTTTCAAGGAAGCTAAGGTCATTGAGTCGTTCAACAAGGGATTTCTTGCAAGACAACGTAATTATTCCATCAACGTTTGATTCTCATAGAAGATGTCTATGTGCATTGTGTGCCAAGCAAATAAAGAAAGGAAAAATTCCCTTGCTATCAACAAAAAACATGGTATTGAATCCACAAATGCTATTTACATCCTTATTAAACAATATTGAGACCCAGCTTATATCAATCATGATACCATTCTCTCAAATTAGAGACTTATCTTATGATGGACAATATGGATTGCACAGCAGTGTTGTGAATGTATTTGCTGACACAGACAGAGCACATAAAGTTCTACCCCATTTTATTGATAACTCATCAACTGTACTTGTAGCAATAAAGAGAAAGCTTGAGTATGCACATAGCTATACAAGTGGACTTGTTAGACCCACTTTAACAATGTTTGCCCTAAATGAACTATTGCAAGCCCCACTATACAAAGAAAATGAGGTCACGCTAAACACCCTACATTGCTTTGCTGCAAAAGAAACTACAAAATGAGATAGAAGCGAACAAGCTAAACATGTCAGGAGAAGAAGAAGATGACCTAGAAACAAACACGTTCATGCATGGGATATATACAACACAAAACAAGTGGACTTTGACGACCAAACTATTTCTATAGCTCCATCAGAAGGATTCTCGCACCTTAGCATTTTTAAAGACCAGAATTGCGAGGAGCTTACATTTCCAAAAATTTCTATGGACAATGTAGACAGTACAAAATCCCCCCGAACACTTCTTATCAAACAATAGCACAATAGGAGCTAAGAAATGAAGATAGAAGATTTGCAATGTCAATTGAGAATCTCTTCTTTAAGACAATGAAAATAATGGTGCGTCAAGTATGCAATCGACATGGGTAAGAATGAGAAAAGGACAGCTACACGGGAAAACAATAACAGCAAGGGAGGCCGTTACAGACACAAATATTGAAAGATTACTTCAATCAAACATTGGGTACAAAGACTTTGTGTGTTTAAGAACATCATTGGACTGTAAGCACAAGTTGAAAAAAGAACTATTTTTAATGCTACATCAACTAGGGAACCAACATTCTTCATCACTCTATCATTGGCAGAAAGACTGTGGCAACCTTTGATCACTTTCTTGCAAGAACTACAACCAACAACAATACCAAAAAAAACTTGATTTGTGAGATTATTCAATCAGACCCAGTCACAATTGCACAATACTATGTCCATAGGTTCAAGGCATTGAAACAACTACTTCGTAATGACAAATCAATCTTAGGATTAGTATATGACTACTACTTTGTTATGAAATTCTAGAATAGGGGAAGCCAACACGGCCATGGCTTAACATGGATTGAAAACACACCAATATTTGACAAATGCTCACATCAACACATTACTGATTTTATAGACAAATACATATCAACAGACATCTCCCTATTTGATAATGAAGAGAAAGACATACAAACCCACAAGCATAGAAAAATATGCTTGAAGAGTAGTAAGCGTTATAGGTTTAGATTTCCAAAACCCCTGATGATTGAAAGTCTGATACTACAACCCATGCAGGAACATGAGAAAGAAACTGTTCAAAGTAACAACGTCAAATTCATATACAGGTGTTTGGAGGAAAACATTAACACAATGGACTACACAACTTTCTCAAACTTCATTGGGCTAACACAAGAGCAATATATTATTTCACTTCGATTGAGACTGTCACAACCAACAATATTTCTCAAAAGAAAACCATCAGACATTAATACAAACAACTTCAACCCAGCTCTGTCAAAGCTTTGGGGTGCAAACACAGATATACAATTCATCTTAAACCCACATGGTGCAGTGGCGTACTGCACATCATACATTGCCAAAGGAGACAAGGCAACAATAGAAGCAATTAAAGAAGCCTTAAACCAATGCATAAAGACAAGAGCGCCATCAAATGTAAGAGTAAGGAAAATGGGAAACACAATCTTAAACACTCCACATAAGTGCACAACAAGCAGTTTATCTTGCACCTTCACTTCCACTAACAAGTAGCACAAGACAATTCCAATACATAAACACAAGCGCACTAGATGAATGCACATTACTACTAAAGAGACGTTGGCAATTAGAAAAATTAGACCCTCAAAGCAAGGACATCTACTTTGATGACATAGTAACAAAATATTTAAAAAGACCACCAACCATTGTAGATATTTGCCTCATAGAATATGCAAGCAAGTATGACAACATCAAAAACAAATTAACTGTAAGGAAGAGAGAAAAATTAAACGATTCAACAACTACAACATTACAAAGAACCCAGAAAACCATTACAGAGAAATATGCTTGTTATACATGCCATTCGATGGAAATGAAGATTCTTTAAATATTAACTATCAAGTTTAACAAGACAATACTACCACTGCAAGAAAATACAACAACAAGCATCAACAATGATGAGTCATCAGAAACAACAAATGCTAAAACACAAGAGAGCAGTACGACCTTGGGTTAGAGATTAAAACAAACACAAAATCAAGTAGCACAACAAATCAAACAATGAGAACATATGAGAGAATGTGTGTTGTCTCAATGGTGACTCACGTGTCATGGGGATGTTGAAGCAATGCCAATGGAGCCTCCACTCCAAGCTACTCCTTGTGAGAGCAATGCAAGCATGAGCCATCCACTTGTATCACGCAAGCGGCTTTCGGATTGTCACATTGTGATTCCACAAGAGAAAGAGGGGAAGAGGAGAGGGAGGAAGAGAGGGGAGAAGGGAGGTAGAAGGAGAAGTGGAAGAGAGAGTGAAGGGGGATGGAGTGGCAAACACAAAGGCACTATGAAGGAGACAAGATAACACCCAAAGGAGGCACTATGAAAGAGAAGAGGGAGCTTGTATTCCAAACTTGTGCGTACAACAATGAAGACCAAAGACAACCATTTGGTCTTTTATACATGTCACCTTTTGAAGGGAGGGCCAACCCTTTTCCTTTTAGCACTCTCTCTTTCTTTACATTAAAAGGCTCTTGGGACCATAGGGTGCCAAGGCATATTTCTATCCTTTCCATCTCTCCCTACTATCAAAAATAGCACTTGTGCTAACCATATACGAGTGCTTGGGCCAAGCCTAGCATTAGGAGGCATTCCTAACCGACTCCCAAATAGTGCATGTGTTAGCCTCACGCCTCCAAGCCCTAAGCTATTTGGGGCTCAAACCCCCTGTGTGAGGCTCAAAACCTAGAGTGGCAAGGCCGATCTTGGGCTACTTGGGGCTTTACCCCCGTGAGGCAATTAACCACACCAACCACATTTTGTGGCAATTTGCAGCAGCTGGAACCTGCAACTTGTGACCGTTTGGGGTATTTGGGACTCAAACTCCTTGAGCTTGTACTGTACTCCTTCCATGGATGCAACCGTTGAAGTTAATCATGATGCCTAATCACCTTTAATCACTGGTTACCTTGCATTCGACGACTATACTCTGTGGATGTTAACATGCCCCCCTTCCTATTGATGAGTCGCCCTCGAATTAGCCGCATTGGAGGAGGTGTGTGGAGAGGACTATCTGGAGGACTGCGTAGTGGTCCATCTGGCATGGAGTTAGCCGAGTTAGGTATGAGCGGTACTACCAAAAGTGGGTCGTGTGCATATCCTCATACGTGGGATGTGGTGGCTGTGGAGATTGCGGACGCGGAGGTAGAGGTGGAGGTTTTGAAACTGCGTAGGACCGATGTCAAAGTTGAAGACAATCTAATTGGTCAGATGGTGGTCCTTGATGGGGCGACTATGGGTAGGGAGGTCGCGGAGGAGCAAGAGGAGGAGGCGGTTCAAGTGGACCACTGCTACGCTGATTGGATTGGGTACCGAGCCATACGTGTCATTAAATGACTGGAGCCGGAAGAGAAATCCCTCTTGAGTCATTTCTTTGGGAAAGTTGTACATCGAAAAATTGTACAACATATTTGCTAGAGCTCTCGAAATTCTGTCGAAGTCCATTGTCATTCCATTGGCATATACAGGGGATGCATCCGGCGATCGAAGTGGGCATTGCTATAGTACCGACAAAATTGCTCCATTTTGAGGAAGGGGAGGCACCAATGAGGCTTCGGCATCGATCCCTGGGACTGGAGCATCGGGGGCGAGGTGATAACCTCCTCGTGCGCTTTGGATTTGTGCATCACCAGTCATTGAAAGACTCGGTGATGAAGTGCGTCAGGGGGTGCACCTCGAAGATTTCGTAGAGGTGGAGGTGGGAACCTTCGAGTTGGCACTTCTAATGGTGCATGCGTGCACTATCTGGCACTTCTTGGAATGACTGCAAGTTGGGGTGCCATTGTACATTTTCGGGCGGGGAGGAGGGAGGAGCTTGTGGAGCCTCATCATCGTCAATGGGCATGGGTTCCTCCTTTGCTATGCTTGTGGGTGTTGTATTGTCAGCCATCTATACAAAATTGGCTGCCTTGAGCAGCGTGTTGAGGGCCTCTTCAGGGAGGTCGATCGGAGCTGTAGATGAGATGGATGGGGAGGTCCAGTGCTGTGTGGTGGTGGTGTTAGAGGCATTGGAAGAATATTCGAGTAAATTGGTGCGAGGAAAGGGATGTGGGAGAGGTTGGGTGGCTTGCTGGGTGGGCTTGGCAGCATCCAGAGGAGGTGGTTGTGGGATTTCAATAGGGGGGGTGGTAGAATTGAATCTTGAGATGGCTTCTTGCCCTTCCTCCTCGGCTATTTCCTCGAGATATGCTACATGTATTGTTTCAAAATTGCTCACCAAGGACTCAAGTGAGTCTTGGAGAGCTTGTAGCACCTAGTTAAAGAGGATTATAATGCCGAGGTGATTGTAGTAGGTGGTGGACTAGTAAGCCGCAAGATGCCCTTGAGATTGTATTGCAGAGACTCGGCCATAGGTCTGCATCCAATTAATGTTGGCTTGCAGACTGTCGAGGGTGCAGACCCATGGGTTGAGTTCCTCGGGCTTTGCTAATTACATCATATCATCGTCCACAGGATAACTAGTGGACTCCGTGATGATGCGGCACCAGGCTTGGAAATTGAGAAAAATGGGATGGGCAGCGAGAGTTTAGAGGTCAGAGGGACAAAGAAGAGAGAGGCTAGATGGCGAGAATGGGACGGCAGTGATCGAGATTACGGCAGAGGATGGTTTGGAGGGCATTAGGAGAGGGAGTGGGGCTGTGAGATCTAGGTGGAATATAAGATTTTGTGCATGGAGTGCATCAAAGTGCATTTGGAGTGTTTGGGGGATTGTGCGTGGTGCAAGTGTGTATGTGGCTAATCATACAGAGACCTCCCTGTACATCCAGAATTCTTGTTGCTCGTGGTCTTCCAACCCTAAGTCTTCTAGGTGATCGGCGCTACACTGCCGCTCGTTCTGCTCCTACAGGGACACTACCAGTGCCCGTTCCTATGCCAAGAGATTCTGTAATGTTTGGATCTGGCGTTTGTAGTTCTCCTGAGGCCTAACGCGTTGTGCCTATGCCTGTTCCTTTTGCTCTAATGTTGTTCTAAGGCTGTACTCTGCTTTGTTGGCTTGGTCCATGAGCATTTGGACTAGGGATTCGCTCTAGGAGAGCTCATCCTTGAGCTTTGTGACTACCAGCTCTAGCTCCTCAACCTTTGTTTGATACTCTTCTACTCTATCTAGGGCCGTTTGCCTTATGGCTTCGGCAGTGACCATCATGGTGTGGCATTGTGCACAGAGAGATGTGCTTGGAGGAGGGTTGCTAAGAGTTGTGAGCTAGTCGGCACGAGAGACTGTTCGGCTGTCATGTGGCTATAACCACTTGGTGCCGGATAATGGGGCACGCTGCAAAGTTGTAGAGCCTCTATGAGGCTTGCCCATGGAGAGGAGGAGGTGCCAGTGATGAAGGAAGTGGTCTCTTGAGGATGGGCCATAGCTGAGGCAGAGACCTAGGGCATAGTGGGGGTTGCCGGCATGGCTTGGGCTCCTAGATGGAGGCCAATTGTGACCATTTTGTCACCTGGGAGGTAATCGACAAAGATGGGATCTTGTTGTACCCTTTTGCCCTTATCCTAAGGATCCGATCATTGGAGGTATAGTTGATAGCTTAGGATTGCCTGCATTTGTCGATCCTCATACTCTGCGAGCAACTGACTTGGGTCCGGTTATGCAAGACAGTTGGCCGGAGTGGCACTGGGCTCTGTTCTCGCTCGCTTTGTCTTAACCTCTGCTTCTTCTTGCTCTACTTGTGCTAGTCCCGTGGCTGACTTTTCAGCCAACCCGTAGTCGATAGGCAGATGCTGCTACAGCATGTGGTGGAGAATTAGCATGTATAGCATCGAGTTGCCGATGACCTCTCCATGTGTTTTGAGGTCCTCCCTGGTTTGATTATAGAAGTAATTTGACCAGTTCGTGACTTGGGGTTCTACCAACCGCACCAAAATATTTGGCATGATTGACTGGTGGTGGTTGGTGTGCCTTACTTGTGCCAACCACTACAGTGTGCCCGTTTCTTTTCTTGTAGTCATAGTGGCAGATTTTGCTGAGGGCCTTGGCATCTTCTTCTTCATTGCATACTTGTCTTGCTGACGATCGATAGGCTGAGGGCGGCTCGTACTACATTTTGATTGAGATGGTAGAAGTGGGGATTTCCCGTTGCATCTCAAAGGACTCCCACATTTGTGTTTTGGAGTTGTAGGCCTAGAGGAACTCTCCCAAGAGCCTCATGTCCAAGTGGCATGGGAGGCGATCACTAAGCTTAGGCCTGTCACTACTAGTGCATCTTGCACTGCTGGCTCCTTTATGGCCGCATAAGTTGCTGATGTGTGGTAGTGGAGGGTATAATCATGCCCCTTGTATAATCATAAGTTGATGCTGTGTGGTAGTGGAGGGCATAATCATGCCCCTCATATGCATAGCAAGAGAGGATGGCGCATGCATCTAGTTATTGGAGCCAGGCCTCCCCAAGCGGTGAGTGCATTTGTGAGCGCACGACTTTGTACTCTCCTTGTGTGGGGTCCAGGGTGCGCTTTCTTTACATCCTCGAGGGGGGCGTGCATGTTGGTGTCGGACCCTCCTGGGTGGCCTATTGCATAGACACTTCCTCCTCCGCTTGTAAATCCTCGACTCGAAATTCGAAGGGCATGTGGATTGCGGCCGAGGGCATACTTTGTGAGTCGGAGGGACCGGTGGCCTATAGAATAGGAGGTAGAGGGTGGATTCTAAGCTCCATCTCGAACTTGAAGAATTCATTCTCTGGATCGATGGCAAATAATGAGGACAACCAAGTGAGGAGAGAATCAATGGAAGAGGAATAGTTTGAGGACATAAACTGATTGCTGGGTTATTGTGTGGAAGAAATTAGGGAGCTGTGAGAATTCTGATAGAATTTTGGCAGTCTGGGGGAAACTGCTATGGTGACGAACCGACGGGATAGGGCTCCTTTATATGGATTTTGCTATCCCCACAGTCGGTGAGATGGCGTAAGGCGACAGTCGACGGGATACGATTATGGCAGTGATAGGCATGATAAGGGGATGGTGAGGGTCCGCGGGATTTGTGGATGGCGAGGGTCAGCGGGATATAGTTATGGTAGTGAATGGCATGATAAGCAGATGGCGACGGTCGGTGGGATCTATGGATGGCGACGGTCGACGGGATCTGGGGATGGCGATGGTCGGTGGGATATGGTTATGGTAGCGACCAGCGTGATAAGCGGCGGGGATGGCGATGGTCGGTGGGATTTGTGGATGACAATAGTCGGTGGGATAGAGCTATGGCCATGGTTGGAGGGATAACGCTATAGCAATGATCGGTGGGATACTATCTGAGGAGAGTAAGGGAAGGGAAAGAAGGGGGAAATTGAGAAGGTGGGTGGGAGAAAGGAAAGGGTGGGGCATACAGGTGAGGGACTGTGAGGTCAGTGTGCAAAAATGCAAAAAAATGCAAAAGGGATGTACTGACCCTAATCACCTAATGCTGATCGTGGATGCACGTGGGCGTATGTGCGAGGCAGTGACTTGTGGGCTGCGGGTACATCGGGTAATATGCCTACCGTACTGACTCACCTAGACCTAGACTCGATGATCATGTGGAATGGGGTGTTGACAGACGTCGTGCTACTGCATAGCATGTTAAAAGCCATGTAGAGCACATGTGTCCAGCTTGTGCCTTGCCTTGGATGCCAAAGGTACACTGGCATTGTGATGAGTTCTTCTAGGATGGCCGTTTGTCATGGGAGAAGCAGGTTCTTGTGTGACTGGCTTCGGTGCAAACACTTGCTCTCGTGAGTCAAATGGCACCGTTGGAGATGGTATGATCGCAATTGCCCTTCAGGGTTCTTTGGGTTTGGAGGGAGGTTCTTGTGTAGCACCCCTCATTGTAGGGGTCGATTCTTGTGTTGCTCCCTCGCTACCTTGGGCGATCTTTGTGGAGTTGTACGATTCATGGTAATAGGGCACGTTCAGGACTCTGGGGCTTGTTTGCTATGGTCGGTTCGTCGGTAGGTTCTTGTGGTTATGCATCTAGGGTCGACACAGGTTCTTGTTTTGCTACCTTCGGAACCCCTGCTGTTTGTGACTTAAACTTTGGAAACGAGATGACCTGCTTGCCGTTGTAACTATCTCGGTCTTCCAAGAGCTTGGTGGGGACCCAATGCTTTGGAGGATGCTGCAGTTGAGGACATGGACTAGAGCCTAGAGGCTGAAGCACGGGATGGCATCATGTCCTTTTTTTTGGCACGAATGCCTTCAACAAAAACGTCTTTGGAGCGATTAGGGACTCCTGTGCTACTTGGGCTCTTACTGGTCAATGATCTCCGTTGAAGTAGCGTTGAACACTGAGAATAACCTCTTGTACTTGCTATTCATGGCTTTCGTGAGTGGGGGATGGCAATGGCAGCGTAATGGGCACTTGCACTAGGTTGCCATCATAGTTGGTCCTCTACTCCTTTTGGGGTCGGACTTTTTTCGGAGGGTTGGTGTTTGGAGGGCTGGAGGTAGATGGAGCTATAGGTCTGCCCTCTTGTAGAACTTCTTTACCTTGGGCCAGTGAGGGTGTAGTTGAAGGAGTAGGGCTTGGTTCACACAGTGGGATTACCACAGTTCTACCACCATTCGTGAGGGATGCTGTCCGGGCTCGCGCCAATCCATTTGACAATTCACAACGTAACACCAGGTCCTTACCAATATGATTTGTTCGTCAGTTGCTTCTATGGGGAGACCATAATAGCGTATTTCTACTGCCTGGCAAACAACCGTTAGATTAAGTTCACAAAACCCAAGGTGCTTATGAGTTAACTAGCCATTGATAGCCCTTATTAAAGCAATGGTGAGGTTTAGGGGTACCTTTAGCTTTTCCCATAGCTCATGGGAGATGAAGTGGCTTGCTCTCGGATCCATGAGTGCTTTGATGTGCATGCCCAGACCCTACAATTGAACATGCAACCTAGTTGGTTCTATCGTTAGTTCATCTGCTAGTCCTAGTTGTTCAAGCATTGCCTTAAGCAATGCCATATGCTTACGCTATCTGAGCTTAGCGTTACGGGCTCTGGCTTCTTTGATGGCTTGGCATTTCATCCTAGCTACCTCGGCCTTGAGTTCTTTTTCTCTATGGATGGCTTGAAGGGTAGGCAGTGTGAGTGGCCCGTAGTATCTCTTTAATTTTCTCCCGTTAAGGTAGACGTCCATTTCTATTCCATCATGGTATGGATCCATACCTTGGTACTTGAGCTTGTGCTTGGTATTGCGGACGTTGTAGAGGAGTGCTAGATCACCATCTACAAGGTATTTGTTCTTGAGGTTGTGGTCGAACCACTTTTTGCGTCAGGCCTTCTCCACCCAGAGGTAGTAGGTTGCCACAACCTTGTGTCCTCTAACTTTTCAAGGTCAATTAACCGTTCTGCCAAGGCATTCTCCGTGAGCCTTTCTTTGACATTAAGGTGGAGGCTAGGCACTACATACTCCATTGGCATCACCGCCTCCACCCCGAAGGCTAGGCTGAAGGGGGTGCAGTGCTGGCCACCCTGTAGGATGTTCTGTAGGCCCATAAGGTTGCAATGAGCTTATGCTCCCAACCCGTACAACTGGCCTCTAAGTTATGATCTTACATCAAGTTTTATTGGAGCTCTCAGCCAAGCCATTCGCTCTTAGATAGTATGGTGTTGACTTCCTATGTATGATCATGAATTCACTAGTCAAGATTGCTATCATTTTGTTGAGGAAATGAGTTCCTCGGTTGTTGACTAGCTCTAAGGGACATTTGAACCGAGTGATAACTTGCTCATATAAGAATTTAGGGGTGGATCTCGCATCTGCCTTCACGGTGGCTCTCCCTTCTACCCACTTAGTGAAGTAATTTGTGGCCAAGATAATGTATCTGGCCCCAGTTCCTTTAGCTGCTGGACTTATGGGTCCAATAAAATCGATGCCCCATTTCTCAAAGGGCTGATCGGTTAAGATTACAGTTAAGGGCATCATGTCCACCTTATGTGGGATTTGCACATGCTAGCAAGGGTTGCACCGCTTGATAAATTTGGTTACATCTCCGAAGAGAGTTGGCCACCAAAGGCCAACCTGGAGCACCTTACGTGTTGTAACATCAATGAAAAAATGCCCTCCCACAATTCCAGAGTGGGCTTCCTTGAGCACCTCAATGTATTTGTGCTTGCACACACATCTACGCATGATGCCATCCTTGCCCATGTGCTATAGCTGCCCTGCAATTAGCTGATATAGTGTTGCATCCTTAATGAGTTTGCGGGCTCTATCTTTCTTAAGAGTTTGGCCCAGGAGTAGGCCGTTGGCCAGGTAGTGACTGATCTTGGTGTCCCATTCGAGTATGATGTCAATTAGGAAGAGGGAAGTGTCCGGAGGTCATCTTTGACTCCCATTGGGGATTCGCCATTTGAGATTCTCGATAGGTGGTTGGCTAGGACATGGGTCTTCCCCTTATGTACAACGAATGTGAAGTCAAACTCCAAAAGGATTAGCATCCACCTGGTGATGCGTCCCATCATGCATGGCTTGTTGACCAAGTATAACAATGCTTGGTGGTCCACAAAGAAGATGAACTTGTTGGCCAACAAGTAATGCCTGAACTTCTTGACTGCATAGACCATGGCCAGAGACCCTCCCTCTTGGTTGTTGTGTAGTTGGGTAGTCCAGGTTTTTCTCCCCTGGTTGGGCTAGCACACACCCGATAGCAAAGTTGGAAGCATTTATATGAACGTGGAATATTAGATTGCTCTCAACACCGGTGCCATGGCCAAGGCTATTCTGAGGGTCTCGAAGGATTTTTGGCATTCCTCGGTCCACTCAAAGGATACTAGCAGCTTGTATAAGGGGCCGGCTATATTCGCATAGAACAAGATGAACCTTCTGTAGTAGCCCATGTGGCCAGTAAATTGTTGTACTCCCTTGGCATTGGTGGGGGTGGTAATTCCAGGATGAGTTTGATTTTGTTGTGGTCCGTGGAGATTCCATTCCGGGACACTATGTGGCCAAGAAATACACCATGTTTGACCTAGAATTGGCACTTAAGAATATGTGGTATAACCGGTACTTTTCCAAAATGAGTCGTAGGTATTTCAAGTGACCATCCCACGTCGAGCTCATGCATATGTCATCCAAGAAGACGTCCACAAAGTCTCTCAAGTACTCCTTGAAGACCGTGATCATCATCTGTTGGAAGGTGGTCGACGCATTGGTCTACCCGAATATCATTGCTCTAACCACATACACACCCCACTCGGTTGCGAAGGCTATTTTATGTTGATCCTGCGGGGCGATGGACACTTGGTTGTATCCCAAGAATCCTCTAGGAAGCTATAGGCTTCCTTTCCAACTACCCTTTCCAAGACATGTTCCGTGAATGGCAAGGGGTAGTGGTCACGCCTGGTGGCGGTGTTAACTTTTTTCAAGTCCACGCATACTCTAATTTTTTTGTTCTTCTTTAGAACTATCACGATGAGTGACACCCAATCTGTATGCTCGATCTCATAGATGAATCCTACACCTACAAGTTTCTATATCCCTCACTATGAGCGCGTACTTGGGATTCATAGGGTAGGGACATTGATGTATCGGCTTGGCATCGTGCAACATGGGAATCATGTGCTGCACTACTTCAATGGGCACCCCTTTCATATCGGTGTATTTCCAGGCCATGCAGTCCTTGTATTCTTGTAGGAGAGCTATCAGGTTCTCTTCGTTGGGCGTGAGATCATCGGCGTGACAAATATAGGTTGGGGGTCCTACCTTTCCAGAGCTAGGTTTACCTCCTTGGTTGGACTGTCATATCCTTGGGAGCACCCATCTTCCCAAGATCTCTTGGCCTGTTGGTATAAGATCTTGCAATCCTTGATCGTGTAGGCATTGTAGTGGGCTTGTACCTATTGTAGGTCGTCCTTCTCTTCAACTTCCTCCTCTATATCTGCAGGAGAAGTGGTCCTTTTGGTCTTCGCTGAGCTTTTGGATAAAGGGAGTTTCGGACCTGAAGGGGGCTCTTTCATTGCATTTATAGAGCCAACTGGGGAGGTTATCTTGCTCACCCTGGCTCCCCAATTGGAAGAGAACTCATGGTAAGCGATCATGGCACCCACATAGGCTAGCCAGTGGAGGTCTGATTTGACCCTTACTATCCCTTTGCTCACCTCATGGGGTCTGAGCATATTAAGCATTCTAAGGGGAACCACCAGGGTCATTCTCTCGAGCTCGAGGGTTGTGATCTGGAACCCTATTCTCTCTGGAACATCGATGTTGGCTAGGATGCGCATCCAGTTTTGAGAAAATTTTGGCTCGGGAAGAGAAGCATACTAGAATTCATAAGACTCTTTTTCATCCTCTTCCCTCTCACAACATTGGAACAAATTTAGGGTGTGGTCTGGACAGTTGTATCCGATTCCATGGCAAAAAGTTTTCCTAACAATGGGTTGGCCTTGTAGGTGTGCAAGTCCACTCGCATGATTTGTTCCTCGTGCCACAAATAGATGTTATCGGTACGCCAATCATGTACGAGCCCAGACATTCATATGAAGGGTTTGCCTCTGACTTCGCCCCAACTCCAGTAAGTCCACCATCCGCACCCTCGACTATCCACCGCCAAGGGAATTTTATCCCATCCGACGCACAATTCACGAGATTCATCGTACTCTTGCCTCAGAATGCAAGCATACGACCTCACCATCCACACTATGTGGATAATTCCCCACTTGCATGCAAAGCTCTAGCCTTGCCTCGGCCAATCATGAAAATTACACATGACACCGATGCAATCCTCACAAGGACTCTCATAATCTGACGATGGGAGCTCGATGCAACTCTCCCCCAATCACCAACTCCGACTGCCAGTCGACAACAAAAAAAGCTCCACAAAGATCAACCAAAAAATGCCAGTCCCCGCAAGCTCCATGCCACACGAACTGGTACATATGGCACCGAAACGTAAGTCCCACCCTAGGACCCTGATCTCTTCTCAACCTCAATAGCCATCCCTCGACCTCCTCATTTCTTCCGCCCTCCTCGACTTGGACATGGCTCCCAGGAAGAAGCCGATGACCCCTGCACGAAAGAGCCCCATGCCAGAGCCCTGCTGTAGAGAAAACTATCATGGCGGAAGTAAATGAAGAGACAGAGAGTGACTATGAGTTGCCACAGCTAGCACTAAAGAAGCAGATAATTACAGCTAACTTCCCTAGATTCAAAGTATCTCTAGACGTGCAGAAGAACCAAAAGTGGCTATAGAAGATCGGCTTGCTGCACTATGCAACACTGCCCTGGGCAGCTTGGAAATCCTCACCCGATGCTCTCAAACAGTATGAGTATTTCCAAAAAATGGGAGGTAAGTTGACAGATACATTGATGGTTATCCCCAAAGTCGTTGCTGAAGTTTTTCAATTACTGTTGATAAGGGAGGAGGTAACATATCAAAAGGATATTGATCAAGAGATGCAGCAAGAGTTCGGTCCACCTGAGACGACAAAAAAGTATTTTATTGTCAGTTTTGTGCAAGACAGCGGGAGAAGGTAGCAGTTAATCTGCTATTTAGAGAGAATACAATTGTTGGTCAAAACCAATACCATGAGCCGCGACTCATATGCCTTGCTCAGAGCACCCAAAAAGGGGACTAGAATCAGTTGGGCTCATATCCTGCATTCAAGGGTCATGAGCGAAATTGTGAAAAAGGACTTAATGTCAACAAATGCACACTTGAAGATTTCGCCAATCATCACCGCTCTATTCGAATTTGCAGCACAAAGTTCGACTAAGAAGCCTCATGTGAGTATCCAATATAGGGAGTAAAGGACAAAAATGTGGCACAGCCCAGATATAAAGCAAGAAAGCAAGCATAGCCCAGATTCGGTAAAGGATGCCTTGGTACAAGATTCGGAGGCAACCAACTATTCACATGAAGAGAGCATGCAGGCGGTGTATGGAACATCACTAGCACAATCGTTATGGGATACTCCCATTGCCAAAGAAGCAGAGCTCCCAAGCAAATCACAAAAGTCAACAACAAGGAAGATTAGGCTAAATCCAAGAGCAAACACAGTAGAGAAACAAACATGGGTGCAGCTAGAAGATGACCTCCCGAGAATCCTACTCAATTCTCCTCCACATAGCCCGGTAGGTGGGTTCTCACCAATATGAAAACTTACTGTTCTTTCAGATACCCCGATATTAGATACACTAGCAAAGAGGACACATGAGGAGGTGTCAACAATGGAGGTAGACCATGCCTTAATCACAATGAAAGACTACTGTGATGAGCAAAGAAAAAAGAACCGGGAATTGCAAAAGCAAGTACAGGAGTTACAGAAAGAAAAAGAGGCAGCAAAGAGTTTACTTCTCAAACAAACAGAACTTGAGAAAGAGCTGGCTAATGCACATGCAGAGATTGCCAAGATGGCTAAAGAGTACAACATCTCCAAGGAACATCAAAACAGATACATAGCAAAATTGACAGGGCAGGTCAAAGTACAACAAGAATGCATGCCCACTATCAAAGCAAGGCTGCAAGAAATTAAGGATGAGTTTTTTATTCAACTTGACAACAACAGATATTACTGAAATGAAGAATCAGCTCAATAGAACATCACAGGAAGCATGGGCCAATCTTAAAAGCAGGATTTTTGCAATTGCTACACGCCCATATCAAGCATTTTCTTCAGCTGCATATGCATATGAGGCTATGGCACACAAGCTAAAGGATCTCAGGGCAAGAGTGAAGGAAGGAACTAAAAGACAAATGCCATTTAAGCAAAAATTTTCCACACTAGAAGAAGAACCTATTGCCACCTCAGAAACTCCTACTATGCATGCAGAAGAGGTTAATCAGTAATCCAAGTAGAAACAAAGATGCCTGCATTATTTGCAAATGCTGATGCTATGAATAGCCCATTCATGGTGTGCTAGTCTACCTAAGACTACAGAAGCAGCAGAATATACAACAGATGCCGAGCAACATGACACAGAGGAAAACCAGCCCACATCTGACCCTATTATCAGTCAAAGTATAGAAATTGACTTGGCAATGACAGTTTCAAGCTTGATCTAAAGGATTATTTCCAGTAAAGGGTTCGAGTATCCAACTTTTTGAGAAAAAGTCTCTCCACTGGAAGTGCCAGGTGTTGAAGACTTAGTCTCCACCTACATGGCCAATAACCCAGGGTTAGCATAGGTTAGGATAAGTCAGTCCAATGGCACAAGACAGTTACTAAGCATGTAGTGGATACCACTTTCTGTAACTGATAAGTAGTGGGTTAATGCAATAGTATGATGTGTTGTAACAAGGGCTGTTACTAAAAGACATAACTCTGACTGCAGACTTATAACAGTCAGAAGGGATCTAGATAGCTATAAAAGTCATGTAACAACCCATTTTGAGGTTGAGTTGTTGTTTATCTTTGTTGAAGCATAATACAATATATCCATTTTGCAAATTCACGAGTTCTCTGCTATTCTTTCATTGTTTAGTTCAGTCTACATGCAATCCGGTCTCTTGTCCAATTCCTTGAACCTGTTGCATTTGAGTTGATGTGTGTTATGTGTTTTCATTTATTGAATGCACCTTGAACATGGTTCCATGCAATGGGCGATAGGGTGGAACTTGTGGAGCCACATAGTTGATGAAAGTCGGTGGCACAGGGACGGTTGGGGGTCAAGATGCCCCTCCTTGAGAGCCTCTCACATCTCCTCGACTGGGGTCTTGTCCTCGGAAGTCACTCATCCATGGATCTTCATCATCCATGCATTCCCACTGAAGGTGCCTTGCGAAGGAGAAGGGTCTTGGGTCCACAAAGGTGGTTTCAATCCTTGTCTGCATTTCAGGAGCTGGTTGTTGCTGACCTTACCTTCCCACTGACATGCTGGTGAAGGGATTCTCCATGTCTGCCAACTCTGTTCGGCCTAAATGTCCGAACATGTTGGAGAATATACCTCTTAACCTGGGTGCTACGGAAGGAGCAGGAGAGTTGGGAGAGGCCACACTAGTGAAGGGGGCTTCAGAAGCCCTTGGACTCGAGGGGTCTTGCATCACCTTGTCCAAGCTCTCCGTCTCATCAGAGCTAGATGGATCCTCCTGTCAGGGTCGTATTATGAAGTGGGAGCTAGGAATCGAGCTTCTAATTATTTTGGTGATTGATGAGCATAGCTCGAAGCACTGTCTTCAGGCGCGGGATCCTTGGACAAAATTCTTCTGGACTGCAAGTGCATGTATGAGACCTGTAACAGGGCACATTCAGGCTGAACTGGAGTTCTGTAATTTTTATTTTGGACTAGCTCAGAGATATCCCCACTGTCGTAGGGATAGCTCTATGGAAACGGTCGTAGGGATAGATTAACGCACTAATTGGCAGGATACCAGTATAACAATGGGCAGCGGGATAGTGCCTAACGCTCCGATCA
The DNA here is from genome assembly GCF_047967505.1 of Dipteris shenzhenensis. Lineage (NCBI taxonomy): Eukaryota > Viridiplantae > Streptophyta > Polypodiopsida > Gleicheniales > Dipteridaceae > Dipteris > Dipteris shenzhenensis. The sequence goes on from NC_141610.1 coordinate 39,651,532, forward strand.
GCGGGATAGGTAGTGCCACGTGTTTGGCGAGATAGGATGTAGGTGGTATCCCCAGGGATGTAGGGATGAGCTTAAGACAACGATCAGAGGAATAATGGGGTCGGCGAAATTGCGTCGGTGGGCAGAATGATTATAGCGACGGGCGAGGGGATAGCAAGATGGCAACAGTTGCGGGGATGAGCTTACCGCACCGATCAGTGGGATATATGGATTGGCGAGATAGGAATATAGTGACAGTCGTGGGCATAGGCACTATGACCATAAGTCAATGGTTGTCAGACCAGTAGGATAATTAACTCGGACACGCATTTAATTAGGGCGGCCGATTAGATTGTGGTCACAAGTTTGGTCATGGGGATAGCGCTATGGCGATGGGTCAATGAAGTTTGACTGATGGGATATGGCTATGGCGATGATCGATCGGATAGCTCTAAGCCGTCGACCCGTGGGGATAGAAAAGCACTATGTCGCCGACTAGTTTTTGATGATTTTTGAAAGATTTGGAGTTTTTGTTCAAGTTTCTCTATGCTAGGGGAATGCTATACTACCTAGTCTACCTACTCAATGAAAAAAACTTGAAAGAAAAACAAGATTTGAGTGCCAAAATGCAAGATTTCTTGAGGGGTGACTGGTAACACACAAAACAGCTTCAAAATTCAGATTGATTCTTCATTCTTGGTTGTTTTTTGTGAGATTTGACAACTACACACCTTAGCAATTTGAGAAACTACCTTCCTATCATCTCACAACTCAAACAAAACTCAAAAACAAGCTTCATAAGCTGTAAAATGCTCTACAACATGAAATGATAGTTTTTCGTCTCTTTTCCTTCCAACTCACACTTCCTTTCTCATTCCTTAACTAATACTCCACTAACAAAGCTCCAAGTCAAGCTTGAATCCTTGCGCAATGGGTAGATTACAAAAGAAAGCAAGTGCAAATGCAAAAGCATACCTCCTTTCCTCGACAATGACACAAAAATGTGTTGTCTCAATGGTGACTCACGTGTCATGGGGATGTTGACGGAATGCTCATGGAGCCTCCACTCCAAACTACTCCTTGTGAGAGCAATGCAAGCACGAGCCGTCCACTTGTGTCACGCAAGTGACTTTCGGATTGGTGCAGTGTGTTTCCAAGAGAGAAAGAGGGGAAGGGGAGAGGGAAGAAGAGAGGCGAGAAGGGAGGTAGAAGGAGAAGGGGAAGAGAGAGTGAAGGGGGATGGAGTGGCAAACACAAAGGCACTACGAAGGAGACAAGATAACACCCAAAGACGCTCTTGAAAGAGAATAGGGAGCTTGTATTCCAAACTTGTGCATACCACAATAAGAGCACTTGGGACAAGCCTGGCATTAGGAGGTGTTCCTAACCGACTCCCAAATAGTGCTTATGTTAGCCTTGCATCTCCAAGCCCTAAGCTATTTGGGGCTCAAACCCCCTGAGTGAGGCTCAAAAATTGGAGTGGCGAGGCCGGTCTTGGGCTACTTGTGGCTTTACCCCCATGAGGCAATTAACCACGCCAGCCACATTTTGTGGCAATTTACAGTTGGAACCTGCAACCTGTGACTATTGGGGGGCTTAAACTCTCTAAGCTTGTACTGTACTCCTTCCATGGCTGCAACCGTGGAAGTAAATCATGAAGCCTAATCACCTCTAATCACTGGTTACCCTGCATTCGACGACTGTACTCCATGGATGTTAGCAGAATGCCTAACAAGAAATACCATGAACTCTTCAGCTTAATGAGGTGCAAAGAAAAATTGTTGAAGACATTATTTGGAAAAAAAGAAACAACAGTAATAAAAAGATACACCTATTTCTATCTGGGAATGCAAGAACAGCCACTCCCCATCTGAAGGTGGATCTTTGATTCTTAAATTTTGGCTAGGTCTTAACCCATGGCTCTGAGACCTTCCATCTCCTCCTTTGATTCCATTAACTTTCCATCTCCTCCTTTGATTCCATTAACTTTCCATCTCCTCCTTTCTCTAGAAGGTGACCTTCCATCTCCTCCATTCCATTGACCTTCTATCTCCTCCATTCCATTGACCTTATATCTCCTCCTTGCCCCTAAAGCTGCCTCTTGTCTTTCCACCTCCTTCCCAAAGCCTCCCTCTTGTCTTTCCACCTCCTCCCCCTCCAAGCCTCCATTCAAGAGCTCTTTCTTTGTGACACATGGCAGGCTCTTCTCATCTAAGCTGCCACTTGTCCTCTCCTTTTTTTTCCGTGTCCGTGGTTAATAGGTTAAAGATAAAGATTGGAGTGACCATTTCAATTATTTATACAAATATGAATATAATTACATGATTTTAAAAATTAAGAGGGCAGGCTAATGAATAACATTCATCTTGTTCATATATAGCGAGTCTTTTTCTGATATGCCTACCGTCAAATTTTGTGCCTACCGTCAAATTTTGTGCTACTGCAGAGAATTCATACCTGTGGAAGGGCCGTGTGGACTGATGATTATAGAAAGCCCACTCCGGTGAAGGAAAGATTTGCCACTTTTTCGCAATCTGAAGCACACTCCGGTGCTGCTGATTCTGGTGTCGAATGTGGAGTCCTTCCAACTAACCTTTTTTGGTATTGTATAAAGGCACCATTTCTGCTCGTGGGTTCTGCACATTGTATTTTGCAGTTTCTTGATATGCCATGCTGTTGTCTGCGCGAAGCGTGGGAGATTGCGATGATGCTTTTGGACTCTTCCGACATATGAGCAAGATTCGTTCCGAAAGTCGGCTAGATGAGGCAATCCATGTTGTGGAGGTCATGGAGAAGCGCGGGTCGCCGGTATCGACGGACATTTTGTACTGTCTTCTGCAGGGCTGCACTAAAAGTAAAGACTTGGCAGCTGGCGAACGAGTGCAATGCCTGATGATCAGCAGGGGTCTTCATACGACTTCATCTTTTGGGGACCATCTTATCAGGCTGTTCGCTTCACGTGGCCGACTGTTGGAGGCAAATCAAGTGTTTCGCAACATCTTGAAACCAAGCCTCTATACATGGAATGCAATTATCTCGGCACACGCTCAGCTCGGAGAAGGTAAGAGGGCTCTTGAATTGTATCATGAAATGGAGCAGAAATGTCTACAGCCAGACAAGGTGACGTTTTTATGCATCTTAAAAACATGTAGCAGCATGGGAGACATAAAACAGGGCCGGTTGGTACACAACAGGATCATTTGTAATGGAGGAGAAGTAGATGTGTTTCTTGGAAGCACCCTTGTTGACATGTACGCCAAATGTGGGTGCCTCGAGGAGGCACGTGAAGTTTTCAACAAATTGCCAAATCGAAATGTCGTGTCATGGGGTGTGATAATTGCAGGATATGCTCAGCATGGGCAAGCTCTTCTTGCACTTAAACTCTTCGAAGACCTGCAAAAAGATGGTATAAAGCCAGGCAGAGTTATCTTCTTGGGCACTTTGAAAGCTTGTGGCCATATCCGGGCAATAGAACAGGGAAGGCTCATACATCGCCAGATCATTAAAGCTGGACTTCAGTCAGATAAGAGTATTGGAAACACACTCATCGACATGTATGCTAAATGTGGAAGCTTAGCAGAGGCCCACACAGTGTTTGACAAAATGCAAAGCCGAGATGTGGTGTCATGGAGTGCCATGATTGCGGGACACGTTGAGAATGGGCATGGTCTTTATGCTCTTGAACTTTTTGGCCGAGTGCAACAGGAGGGAATAAAACCAGATAAAGTGATGTTTCTGTGCGCCTTGAAAGCTTGTGGCAGCACGGGGGCCATTGACATGGGCATTCTTATACATGATCAGATCAAGCACAGTGGACTTGAATTAGATGTTACTATTGGGAATACTCTGGTTGACATGTATGCAAAATGTGGATGCTTAGAGAATGCACGCACAGTATTTGACAAAATGTCCAGTCGATATTTGCCCTCGTGGGGTGCGATGATCGTAGGATATGCCCAGCATGGGCATGGCATTCCTGCTCTTGAACTTTTTGTAGAAATGCAACAGGAGGGATTTGAACCAAACAAAGTTATTTTTTTGGGCTCTTTGAAAGCGTGTAGCAGCATAGGAGCCATTGAACAAGGCAAACTGATACATGAACAATTACTCAGACACTCACTGGAATCAGATTTGGTCATCGGGAATGCCATTGTTGACATGTATGCCAGGTGTGGGAGCCTAGAGGAGGCCAGAAAAGTGTTTTGCAACATGCTAATACGAGATGTAGTGTCTTGGGGTACAATGATTGCCGGATATGCACGTTGTGGCGACTGCAGGCTGGCTAGGCAATTTCTTGAGGACATGCAGCAAGAAGGCTTGAAGCCAGATGCTTTGTTGTTTACTACTCTTCTCACTACCTGCAGCCATGCTGGTTTTTTGGACGAAGGCCAAAAGTATTTCAAATTAATGATAAAGGATCATGGCATCAGACTTAATGTAGCACACTACAATTGTATGGTAGACCTTCTTAGCCGTGCAGGGCACTTAAATGAGGCAGAAGATTTACTTCGAAGTATGCCAGCCACTCCTGAGACCATGGGATGGGTGTCCTTGCTCACTGGTTGCAGAACATATGGATACACGGACCTAGGCAGACAATGTTTTGTTGAAATCCTGCAATTGATTCCTGATTTTGCTTCAGGGTATGGGCTTATCTCAAACATATATACTGATGCTTGCGCGTGGCAGCATGTCTACAATATGCAAGATTTTAGGGTAAATACAGGTGTGCCAAAGAAACCTGGGAGGGCTTGGATAGAGGTTGACAAGAGGCCTTTTGAGTTCATTGTTGGAGAGCAAAGCCTTCCACAAAGTAATGAAATTGTTGCTGTGTTAAAGAAATTAAATGAGCCAATGAAGAAGGAAGGGTACGTGCCACAATTGGAATTAGTAGGGACAGTTAAGTCCAGTGAAGACGCTTGGTGTAAGGACTTGGATGTATCATTGCTAGCTTTTGGATATGTCAATGAAGTGGAGGGGTTAACTATCCGGGCCACAAACATTTTCAGTGTCTGTAATGACTGCCATAATGCCTGCAAGGCTGTAACAAAATTCAAAAGGGGAGACATTAAACTTTTGCATGGAGGGCTTGTTCATTATTTAAGGGGTGAAGTGTGCTCATTTTTATTGATATTTGCTTTGGTGTTTTGTTTGAAAAGATACAAAGGTACAGTGATATGTTTATATACATCTTTTATCCGTCCTTATGTAGTGATAGCCTTCATCATGGCTGAAATTGCCCTTCGAATTGTGAAAGAGAGCTATTTGTAAATTTGTTTGCTCTATATACGAGGATGTGTGTGCACACGTGTCAAGGCATAGGTTCATGGAATAATAAGTGGACGTATCATAGTGACCGGTCATTACTATGCAGATTAGAGAGTTGATGGTTATAGGAGTGTCTAGGCAGCCTTTCTTTAAAAAGCTTCTTACCAGGTTACAGCTGGCTGCTGACATCAGTTTAACCAAATATAGGTAAGTTTGGTAGGACATAATACTGTAATAGGACGCTTTTATGTCCTATTAACTTAGCCATTTCTTAGAATTATTCAAAACCGTTGATAAGGTATATTGGGCTTTTCATTATTTTCCATAATAGCTTATATGCTAAAAAATACTTTGAATTATTATGGATTGGAACTTGCACCTATTACTTTGAGTTCTACGTAAAGTTTTAAGGTCAACCTAACACTAAAATTTCAAGTTATTTTCTCAGGTTTTAGATGAAATGGCCTTCTTAATTAGGGTGAGGTTTGTTATTGTTTTTAAGTCCTAAAGTCTAAGGATAGCTATAACACATATGTTTAGATTGCTTTGAAGCTAGATAATCATCTATGGCCTCAAATGTAATTTCAGTGAATGTTGAGAGCGAGGCAAAATTTCTTTGATATGTCTAACAAGTTCCGAATTGAACCATACTTTGTATATGTCTTCAATATGATATTATGGAGTATCCTGAGTTTTTAGGGAACCTAATATCATTTAGAACACCAAATTCAAACCGTATTTTAATTGTCCATTATGCTATAATTCATACTAAATTCAAGATCCAAGGGTTAAAGGATATCATAAGAACCGTCAAGACTTTAAATTATACTTATAGGGTGCCTCTAATCATGAATGATTAGTACCAATGAAAAAAATTATATGCAAAACACTTACATGCAAGATAATTCAAAAGTATAAAAGTGAGGTTTAATGGGAAAGATGTTCTGGTAGTTGAAATTAGGAGCACTTAATCTCTTTTAGTTTTAGCCTTTATTGTGATGTGGTGACCGTCCCTTATGATATAATATTGTCATAGTTAACTTATGACACTTTGAAGCTATTATGTGTAGTAGTAGTATGTAAAGATGCTTATTTATGAAAACCGACTTACAATGGAACCAGCTAGGCTGACTACTCTTGTTAATTGCTAAATCAATCTTGCCAAAATGATTTTTTAACAAAGTCTTGTCACTCTCAGGTGTTTGATATACTTATAAACATTTGTGAAAAATACTAGCTTATTGAAATCATTTTATTTTCACGCATGCTAGATAAAGTTTCAAATTTGAGTACTGTCTAGGTAAAATACTATGTTACCATACATTTGTGAGCATTTTGTAATCACATGTAATTGTTTTTTGCGCTCCTTATGTTTTTAGAAAATATTCCTATGAGTCTACTTTAAGATCAAGAGAGGAAATCAACAAAAAACACATCTACATCAAGTATCGAATTTTTTGCCAAAACCTCAAAAAGGACACGTCCTGTTATGCTACCAAACTAGTGTTAAATCTTCCTACTGATCTCACTAATTAGTGATGACATCGGTTGAACCAAAAATAGGCCCTGAGGGTAAAAATTTCATTTGTGGGTGAGAGTATGAGGTAATAAGTGCAAAATTTGTTATGCTTTTATTTGATGAGTTTTCTGGATTGATCTAGACAGATAGATACCATTTTGATAGTGGATATCATTATGGGTTTTTAAACTGTATCACACCGATCCTAACACATCATGTTTAGCTTTTGAGTATTAACATGATCCACTATCCTCATTTTGATGTGTGTGTAAGGACTGGTAGTATATTGTGACGTGTAATTGTCCCTCTATGGATATTGTATTGCCAATGAAATGCAAGTTACCTTTCTATCTTTATTTCTAAAAAGCTTTGTTTATTGATGCTTTACATTTCAATGTGAATGCTTTGAATTAATTGTTCAATTAAGTATCAATTTTCTAATGTGTGATGTAATTCTCCCCATGTTTGATTGACTAAATTACTAGAGAGCTATTCTTTGAAATTAGGATTGCAAAAGTCTGCTATCAACCATAGATGCAATTTAATTGCTGATGTAAAAGTCTTGGAAGGTATTTAACATAGGAAAATGGTTTGTTTGTCATAGGCTGCCTTGACTAATATAGAATCAACCCTTTCATGAGTACATTCCATCAAATCCTACACGGTTGAAGAAGAGCCATTCATTGGTATGTGCATCAAGCAACTTGCCTTCACGAATGCGGAAGACTTAGTGAGCTGGGATGTGCATCAAGAAACATGTCTTCATTGGTGCTAAAATTCTCCACAGGAGGTGGTTAGAAGCTTTTCCAACATGCATGATCTCCTGCTAATGTAGAGGAAGGGACAAGGATGTTGATGCCAAAGTTCCTTTGAGTTCCCACCTTTCCCTTGCCTTAGTTGAATCCCTATGTGGTGTTTTTGTATTCACCTTCTCTTCCAAATCATATTAGCTCCCCCGGTTACATATAGTTGGACTTTTATTCTTTTTTTTTCCACTTGTAAATATATAAAATTGTATAGTATTTACTAGGCTTTTTGATAATATGAATATAAACAGTTTTGAAATCTTTATAGTAGCGTACATATGGCCTATAACATTTTGAAAAATGCATCAACCTTTTGACAATGTTTTTCAATATGGTATGACTAATGTATCTATAGCACATGATTTGTCGGTGGACTAGATGACCTTATAACGACAGGAAATCTGATACCCTTAGGATTTGGATTTTATTGCAAAAGTGTGTGATTCCAATCACACACACTTGTAAGCAAATCTAATCTAGGGTATTAGGTTTGGATGTATGTGAATGACAATCTTGTACATGGATGCAAATTTAAACATTAAGATTAGATTTGCATGCAACTCATGCTCAAATCCGATCCCTCATACCACATTGTACTACAAATGGGTATAAATCCAATCCCTATGATTGGGTTTGCATGTACTCGGATAGGATTTGAAAGTAGCTAGGTGAGATTTAAGTATGGGTTACAATCAAATTCAATCCAAGTTATTCAATTTGTACCTTCCATATCCAATCCCTAAGATAAAATTAAGCAACAACCTATGTGCGAATCAAATCTCAACATTAGATTAACATGCAAGATTTTGTTCCTTTTTTAAAGAAATGCCTGCTTTAGCTTTTAAAAATGGATTAAGTTTGTATTAAAACAAGAATCTTCAAAGGACCATTTGATTCCACTTACTTGTTGGGGTTAGACTCATTTCTAGAAGGTAGCTAAATTGTCTAGGCTATTACATGTGGGGGTAAGAGAAAGTGAAAGCGGTTTGGGTACAGTGAACAATGGGAGATTAGGTTACTTGTTTTAATTCATTTACCTAAGATAATTGGGTCATCCTATATAATATTTTGAAGTCTAGAGTGTTTTCTTTTTTAATGATTATAATAACAACCATTCAAATAAGGCAAAACCACGTTTTTTAATGATCTACAATTTGATTGAAAATTCAAGTTTTAGGACTAGGTGAAGGGGTGGTGTTGTTCTACTTTATTTGAATCTCATAATAGCAAGGTTTTCTTGGGTATTTTGCTCATAATAGCAAGGTTCTACTTTATTTGAGTCTCATAAGAGCAAGGTTTTCTAGGGTATTTTTCTCTCCATGTATTGTGGAAGAGCGCCCCATCTATGAACGAAGATGAATGCCATGTTGAGTTTCTAGGCCTTTAATTCATACTCTTCAATTCATGTTACAATTTTCTCTCATGTTAAGTAGAGGTGCAACCCATTCCTGTCTTTTCTTTTAAAGTAGAAGCATCATCAGATCAACAATTATGCAAAGGTAGTACTTTCTTAACCTCTCAATGTTGTACAAATATGCTTATGTTCATTTCAAAAGCCTTATGGCATTGAAGCAAGTCTCACTGCATATGATGGTTTATATGCTTACAAACACGCAAAAGAATAACTTTTAATAATAAAAAGCATAAAACTAAACACACATCACATTTGTGTACACATGCACACATGTAGCATACACATGCATGCACAAGTACATGCATGCCTATAAGCACATGCAAATACATCTTATTATGACAAATACACATTGATGATTGTGCATGGACATGCACACTTGACCCCCATCCCCCCCCCTTGCAAATGCACAATTATATGAGTGTGTGCATATCTCGTACATATACATAAACATGTGGGCATGTAACCACACACACAAACAATCACTACACATGCATAACAAACAAGCACAAGGCCATTTTTTTACAAACAAGAACAAAGTATGATTACACATGTGTGCTAACCTAAAATGTACGTAGTACTATTGTTGACAAAAAATCATAAACAAAAATATTTCATCCCTTTTGTGGTGGAAAAGGGTACACATCATCCTTGTTTGAGGGGTTGATATCTCTGCATCTCTATAGGCGAGAGGGTATCCTTGTATCTTGTATGGCTAAAAAACAATAGGCAAAGACGTTTTGATTATGTGATGCTCCGTAATCTCCTCCTCTTGCTCCTCGTTGCTTCCCTCATGCACTCACTATTAACATGTATGTAAGTTGCAATCTTTTACAAGTCTTGTAAACAAATTTTATCCAAACATAAGTAATTTTTAGATGAAAAATAACAAGTATGTTTACATTCTTTGCTACTGATATTGTTTTTTTTGGCGTAACCAGAGGCAAAAGCCTAAGTGTTTCAATGCCATTTTTTGCTTTCTTTGGGGAAGTTTAAGCTTTTACCGAGTCTCAAAGATGGTCATTATAATCATTTGCTAATGTGTAGACAAAGTTTCAAGGTTGGAAAGTCGGTAATAATTACTATGTGGTTTCCATTTCCTTTCTAGTTTATTCTTTGCTTTTCTAGTTTGTTGTTAGTGGTGGTAGTCAAGCATGGTCATCACTTTCTCATTCTGAGGCTTGTTAGTGTGGCACATGATACATCCATGTTCCAACTTAGTCTTATTGCTCATGCATGTGGATGCGTTCCATTTTTTGGGTCTTAAGTCGAGTCTTCCAGATGCTGAGTTTGTGTAAGTGTGATGGCAGATGCTGTTTCGATTGGCCTTTTTTTCTATTTTAGCTGGTGATTGGTAGACAGTCTGAGTGTGAAGGTAGATGCAGTTTGAGTTTCAAGATTGGTAGTCTATGATTTTCAACGTTTTAGTTGAGTGTTTGGGAAGTGCTTCGTGTTTGTATTTCTATCTATTTGATTAAAGGATGTTGGTTGGGGTCTTTGATCACAATAATGTTATGAAGACTTTGCAAAAACCTATTAAGATTGTTGCATGGATGATTCTAGAATAGTTTGGTGACTTTTACTTGTGTTATACAAAAAGAAACAAGAAATATTGCGGTTGATTTTGTTTGCTGTGGCTAGAGCTACTAGGAAAACTTTACTGCGATTAGAGCTACTACTTTGCGAGTTAAGTTCCTCCGTGGTGAACATTGGATTCGAAGAATTTATTTGATCACAGTAATGTTATGAATGTGAATTACAACATCCATAAGACATATAGATTTATGCCAAACTAGAACTATCATGCTAACATAAGGAAGATGAACTTCCAATAGTGCATGCTTCACGATAACATTTTGCTCTATAAGAGAGTGGAAGAAAACAACACAATCCATCTATTCCTCACTAGTGGTGCTAGCACTGGTAAAACATTTTTTCTATATATTATTGTACAAGGACTCATTTGACACTACTTGCAAATGATTGCAAGCGATACAAAAAAGGTCAACGTTTGCTTAGGTGTAGCCAACCTTGGAACTATTTTTTGGGCCATTTTGGGGTCGCAACACGATGCGCTCCTGGGTTACATTTTAAATTTGGAAAGGAACCGTGCTCTCATCGAAAATTTTCTCAACGTCATGAGACCATGCTTGTGTAATAGTGAGACGCAGTCTATTTATTCTGAACATAGCAAAACTCGATCCATGGAAGATCTACCCTGCTTCACACAACACAATCTCTAGCCTGACTACATCGTGCAGCGTAGTCTCTAGCCTGACCACCTGTCATCGTGTAGCCTTTTGCCCAGCTTTGCCACCTGTAATAACCGAGTAGCACATATCATGAAAATTCAAGGTTGGCTTAGAGCGACCACCGCACTGGTTCTTAGCATAATAATGAGATGCAATCTATCATTATAAACATCGCATAGCTCAACACACAATAGCTCTACCCTTCTTTGCATAGCGCAGTCTTTGCTTTGACCACCTGTCATCACCCAGCTTTTTGCAATAGCTTTGCCACCTGTCATCGGACAACATGCATATGCAGATCATGAAAATTCAAGGTTGGCTTGGAGTGACCACCACGTCGGTTCTTGGAGTTATGGAGTTACCTATTTTTACTTATTATAGAAGGAGATCTATGATGACCACCCTGCTGCAAATAGAAGGAGATCTATGACAACCATCGCGTTGGTTCTTGGAGTTATATATTAGTGCACCAAGGAAAATGCATTTCCTTGTGCAGCCAAGGAAAAATGCAATTGTCAATATGGTCCTTGAGGCGTCCTCTTTAGGGGCAAGGGACATATCGACATGCCATATCTGCCCAATGGCATCTTGGATCTTGTATAATGCATGTCGATATGGCCCTTTCCCCTAGATGAGACCCCTCAAGGGCCATATCGCCAATTGCATTTTCAAAATTTTTAATTGTATTTTTCTAGATGTATCTCTATGCAACCACCGCGGTGGGTTATTGGAGCTATTTTAGCACTATTTTGGTCCTAAATCAAGGAAAATGTAGTCCTACTTTACTGATATTTTGGAACTTGTTGCAATAAATCCTCAATGAGGGCAAAAGTATTTTGAGTCACCGCGGTGACTGGTGGTTCCATCTAGATCATCGAGTAAAAATTGAGCAAAAGAGATTGCATCTACATCCAATAACATGTTATATAAAAATTAACAATAATTTATACTGAGAGTTAAAATTGATCAGAAGGTCGTACATTTATAAAAACTCAACAATTGTTGAGAGCCTTAAAGGCCAAAAGATTACATCTAACGAGCATAACCACACTCAGCTATTGCTGAGTGGTTTACATAAAAATTAAAAATAGTTTATATTGAGAGCCTCAAATTGAACAAAAGAGATTACAATTGTACAAACTCAATAATTTTTGAGAGCCATAGAGACCAAAAGTTTACATCTAGTGAGCCAAAAGATCGTTGAGAGCCTTAGAGACCAAAAGATTACATCCAACCATTACTGAGTGGTTATGAGCCTCATTGAGCAAGATCATATTTGTACAACTCAGTATTACCGCCAGCCCAACTTGCTACATTCAAATTTTTTGGGGAGCCAATGGAGGAGACGATGGAGAGGCCGAAGACTGTGCACATTGCACGAATGCAGGACTCAGACTATGGCCCTCCCACCAAGATGAGAGTACTTTACTATGAAAATCCTTAACCCTTCGTCAACATCTCTAGGGAATCCATAGAGCACAGCCATATAGAGGCCATAGGTGTGCATGACATCCAAGGTGGTAACATGTAGCTATGAGGGGAATTGACCGAGGGAACTAAGACATTCCACAAGAGCAAGCATTTCAAGTCCTAACAAGTGTAACACAATGACCTTATATGAGAAGGCAGACAAGATTGGGATCACGTTGCATCAAGGGGTGATAGTAGTAATAGGCATGGTGAAAAGAGTGGGTGAGCAGTGGAGCAGATGAGTGGGGAGGGAGCATGGAGCAAAGTAGAGTAGGGGAAGATGAGAGCTGGAGGAGGGTGCATGGAGCCAAGTAGCAAAGTAGGGACAGATGCTCGGCAGATGAGAGAAAAGTAGCCAAATGCCAAATGCCACACACCTTATATATTACAAAGCTCGAGGGGGTCACTATGTATAAGCCCTCTATATCATGTGAGAAGAGGGAGCTTGTATTCAACTTGGTGCAAACAACAATAAAGACCAAAGTCAACCATTTGGTCTTTTATACAAGTCACCTTTTGAAGGGAGGGCCAAAACTTTTCCTTTTTAGCACTCTCCCTCTCTTTACAACCAAGGGCTCTTGGGCCTGTAGGGTACCAAGGCATATTGCTATTCTTACCATCTCTCCCTACTAGTGGAAATAGCGCTTGTGTTAACAATATTAAAGTGCTTAGGATAAGCCTAGCTTTAGGAGGTGTTCCTAACTGGCTCTCAAATAGTGCTTGTGTTAGCTCGTGCCTCCTAGGCTTAGGTGATTTGGGGATCAAACTCCCTAAGCGCCCTCACACCTTAACCTATTTGTGGTTCGAACCCCATGCATGAGGCTCAAAACCTGGAGTGGCGAGGCTTAGCTTCGGCGAGACACTCAATGGTAACCTTGTCTCGGGATATTTGGGGATCAAACTACCTGAATTTGAGCTATACTCCTTTATGGCTATTTCCATTGGCATGGCTATTTCCATGGATGTGGAGCTGAAAAGTGCACGTTGCTTGTGCTCCGTGTACTTTCGTGGACGTGGACCTAAAGTGTGCATCTCCTTGTTCCTAGTGGTGGTAGCTAGAACATACAACCTATGCCTGGAATCCTTGAATCCTTGGACTTTGGAGTGAACTTTGGGTATTTGGGGATCAAACTCCTTGAGTTTGAGCTATACTCCTTCTGTGTGCACATTGCTTGTGGTGTATTTGGGGATCAAAACCCCTTGAGCTTGTCTATAGAGGTAGATCATTTGGCTTAGTCACCCTTACTCACTGATTACCCTGCATTCAACGGCTGTAGTTTGTGGGTGTTAACATGCCCCCGTTCTTATTGCTTATCCATCCTGGGGTCAGCCGCGTTGGAGGAGGTTGGTGGTGAGGACTGACTGGAGGATGGCATAGCGGTCCAGCTATCATGATGTGAGGCACATGAGGCATGTGCAATACTTCCAAAAATAAGTGGCATGCATATCCTCATAAGTGCGGAGGTGATGCCCATGGAGATTGTGGACGCGGATGTGGTCTTGGAACTGAATCGGACTGACGTCGGGGTTGAAGACAATTTGGTTGTTCAGATTGTTGATGTGATCATTGATGGGGTGGTTGTGGACGGGAAGATCGCGGAGGAGTAAGAGGAGGAGGCAGTTGAAATGGATGGCGGCAACGACGACAAGATCTGGCACCGAGCCATATGTGTCGTTGAATGCCTGGAGGCGGAAGCAAAATCCCTCCTATGTTATTTCTTTGGGGAAGTTGTACTTAGGGAAATTATACAACACATTTGGCTCCTTCTACTAGAGGTCTCAAAATGCGGCCCAAGTCCATTGTTGTTCCATGGTCATGTAGAGTGGGTGGATTCAATGATCGATGGGCGTGCTGCGGTAGTAGTGCCAAAATTTCTCCAACTTTAATAAGGGGAGCTGCCAATTTGGCTATAGACCAGCATCAGCATCGGTCACGAGAACTGGGGCATCGGGGGCGAGGCTGTATCCTCCTCTTGTGCGCTTGGGATGTACGCGGCGCCAATCATCGAATGACTGTGTGATAAACTGTGTGAGGGGTTGCACCTCAAGAATTTTGTAGAGGTGGAGTGTGTGAGCCCTCGAACTAGCACTTCCAATGGTGCATTAGCACGCTATCTGGTAGCTCCTAAAAGGACTATAAGTCCGGGCGCCAATGGACATTTTCAGGAGGAGAAAATGGCGGGGATGGTGGAGCGTCATCATCTACAAGTGGCATGAGCTCCAGCTCCATTGTGCCTGCAGGAGTTGCTGCTTCAACTCTTTGTACAAAATTTGCTTCTTTGAGTAGCGGCTTCATTAGGAAGGTCAACTGGAGCATTGGAGGAGATGGACTGGGAGGGTCCATGCTAGGAGGGGTTGGTGTTAGAGGCATTAGACGAGTACTCTTGCAATGTTGTCCAAGGGATGGGAGTGTGGGCAGCTTGTTGGGTGGGTAGGGCAAGATCTAGAGGAGGCAGCAATAGCGGAATTTCTACAGGGGCGGTGGTAGTAAAGAGGGTGATTGCATCATTTCCCTCTTCCTCGGTGACTTCCTCTGGGTAGGCTACATGAATTGTTTCAAAATTGCTCACCAAGGACTCAAGTGAGTCTTAGAGAGCCTGTAGCACCCTATTGAAAAGGATTATTATTCCAAGGGGGTGGTACGTTTTGAATTGGTAAGCCGCAAGGTGCCCTTGAGATTGGATGGCTGAGGCTCAGCCGTACGTTTGCATCCAATTGATGTCTACATGCAGACTTGCAAGAGTGCAGACCCATGGTGTGAATTCCTCAGGCTTTGCTAGTTGCATCACTTCATCATCTGTAGGATAATTAAGGGACTCAGTGATGATGTGCACCAGGCTTGAAAATTGAGAAGGATAGGATGGGCGGAGAAGAGATAGAGAAGTGGGTTGAAGATCAAGAGAGAAATATGACATGGCTAAGATGGGGCGACAGTGGTCAGGATTACGACGAAGAATAGTCTAGAGGGCATTAGGAGGAAGTGGAGTAGTGAGGTCTAGGTGGAAGATGAGATTTTGTGCACAAAGTGCATTTGAAGAGTTTGGGTGACGGTGCATGGTGCAAGTGTGTATGTGGCTAATTGTGCAGACACCTCCTTGTACATCCGGAACTTCTATTGCTCGCGGTCTTCCAATCCAATCTCCTTAGATTGGTCGGTGGCACGCTGGCGTTCAATTTCTTCTTGGAGGGAGACCATTAGGTTCCTCTCTTGTGCTAGGAGTTCCTGTAAGGAGCGGATATGTTGTTCATGGAACCCTTGTGAGTGGGCATATCGCTCGTCTGCCTGTGCCTGTTGCTCCAGCATTGTGTGCAGGGTTGACTCTGCCTTGTCCATGAGCATATGGACCAAGGATTCACACTGGTGGTGAGGTCATCCTTGATCCTTATAAGAGCGAGAGCTCAAGATCTTCCACCTTGGCCCAGTATTCTTTGGATCGATGTATTGCAGCATGGCATGTTGCCTGGCTGCGACCATTATCGATTGGCTTTCATGTGCAGAGAGTTGAGACTGGTGGAGAGTTGTGAGGCTTGTTCCTGCATCCTTTGTAAGATCGGTAATCTTTTCCAAATTGAAGCACCCTAACTTCTTGGTCCTCAATTATAAGGTTATAGTACCCTATTTTGGAGTGGTTAATAATACACCCAAATCAATGTAGAGGGTGTTAAAGTAGTCCCAAACTCCATTTACATCCTAAGTTTTCCTAAGAGTCAGCCTTGTTTCATCAACAAACTACTAATGGATCATGCATTTACCTATGGGAAGTCCAATGCCTTTAATTTTGCCTTCTTTTACTTGTTGGTATAAGAACCATCCTAGGTTAGCCTTGCTTCATCAACAAACTACTAATGGATCATGTGTTTACCAATGGGAAGTCCAATGCCTTTAATTTTGCCTTCTTTTACTTGTTGGTATAAGAGCCATCCTAGGCTATGGGAAAGAGGGGTGGAGCAGTAGCAAGTTTAACCATGGTAAATTTAATCTAACCAAAAACTTAACTCAAGGCCATACTTAACCAAGGTCATGTTGATTACCCTTCCTTATCTGCCACGTGTCTCTGCCAATGGCTGCCACATGTCCTAAGGTTAGACCTTAGAGAAGAATGAAAGGAGAGCTTTGAGGCTCCTGCAACTCCCTACACCATCTCTAATGACTCCGCAGCGGCTAAGCCACCCTTGGGCTCATCCGACTTTAGCCTCCACAGACCAAAGCGGCTCCCATCCACTTCCTTATAGCCTACAGTGCCGATAGCAGCCTCTCATGCACACAGCTCCAAGTGCCTTCGACCATCCGCTGCTCAAGGAGCATTAGGCTCAAATATATAGCCCAACTATCCAGAGCATAAGGCTTAGGTTCTGACTTGCCTTCGACCATCTGCTGCTTTTAATCACCGAGCCTCTTCTCTGAAAGCCCGTCTGACTCGCATGTGACCCTTCAACACAGCCCACACCTGGCTCCTGTACAAAGGCTCACCTTGTCAGCGCAGCTCAAAGCACATTGACCGAGCTCTCCTATGGACCCTAATCTACTCTAATGACAACACTAATCTAAGGTGGATGAATCCTAAGAGTGATCATGATCTATAACTCAAGTCAATTAGATTCCAAGATAGATTAGCTTGGACTCATAAAGAGAATCTTGAGATAGTGCAAAGTGCTTTATTGATATTACTTCAAATGAACCTCCCTTTTATAGGAGTGGGTAATTACATCTATATGCATTCTCACATGTGGTATATCTCCTCCATGCCATGTGGAAGCTTGCCCTTTACTCATACCTTTGCTCTACATGTGCTCATAGCACCACAACTCTCAGCATGAGGTGTCGATTCTGATTGTGAATTGCCATAAAAGACCTAGTTAGTATGTGTATCAAACCTTAACTCTTTGTTATGTAAATGAATTAGTCCACAAATTTGCTACTATGTCAAAACATCCAGCAACATGGGCAAACCTCATGCTATTTCACATAGTAGACACGAACACTCCAGTGTCCAAAAAGGAAAAGTTGTAGTAATATAATTACAAGATTCTTGCTAGCCAATGCTCAATACTTGCAGACAAAGTTTTCATAAGAGATACAGATAAGGAGAAGCATTTCTAGCAAGGAAGAGCTTCTATACAAGGAGGAAGTCGTGGATTGTTGTGAATGCTCCAGTCAATGCAAGCTACAAGATATCTTCTATGGCTAACATGGAGGCTCAAACTATTTCGAAGAGCCAACCATACATTGATATCTTGCATCATTGAGTTCCCAATGGATTGCCTAGGGGTGACCAAATAAGCCAGCCCTAGGACTTGTGGAAGGCCATGCAGATCGCCAAAACTAGATGTAATTATTCCTACTTTTTTTATTGCTATATTTGTTCATGAAAGTTTCAAATATATTTTTCATTCCAAGTTTGTTTCAATTTTCAAGTTTTTTTCCTCATTTCTTTTGGACACTGGAACTAGTGCCATTCTTCCACTATATGAAGAATGGCACTTGTGCCATTCGTACTGTACTCTCTTAGAGGAATGGCACAAGTGCCATTCTTCATATAGTGCAACGTGAGACTGACTCTGTGTGTGTGTGTGCGTGCGTGCGTGCGTGCGTGCATGTGTGTGTGTGTGTGTGTGTGTGTGTGTGTGTGTGTGTGTGTGTGTGTGTGTGTGTGTGTGTGTGTGTAAATTCCAATTTCATTTGTGAATACATATACACTGCTATGTATATGTATATGTATTTTTCTCCAATTATCCTTAAATGTAGTTGATTTTCTCTTTAAGCTTCCTTTTTAAACTTCTTTCTTTAAATATATTACGCATTTTCCCTTTGACTCTAACCTTTTAATGTTAGAAAAATCGATTCCCTCTTAACTTATTTTCCAAATTTATTTCTTTAATGTTTTCCTTCTAATTTCCCTTCAAATCCTAATATTTTTTACTTCTTAATTTCCTCTTTCTAAAGTTAATTGATTTTTATTCCTCTTTTTAAAGTTAATTGATTTTTATTAGATTTGTATGTGTTTTTCCTTATTTCTTTCTTTAGCTCTATGGTCAATAAACCCTTGTTTCTTTACTTCTTAATGCCTTTTTAATTTTTCTTAAGAGTTTATTACTGATCTATCATGTGTGTGGATTCCAATGGATTTTTAATGATTTGTCTTGACAAAACATTGGAACATGTACAATTTCACACTAACTTAATGAGAACTTAGTAGAGTCTCTTTCTCCTTTCTCCAAAGCCTTTCTTTGAACGTTTTTATGGAACCTTTGTTTTAATACTTATATATGTAGTTGACTTTATACTGTCCCTTATCAATTGCATAAGTTAATTTTTTTTAAAGGGATGTGGATTAACCCCTTCATTATTTATTTATTTTTATATACTCATTCTTGGACATGGACTACTTGCCTTAGAATTTTTGCATTCTTTCATTAATCATTTCCTCAAAATCTGTATGGAAGTCTTTGCTCCTAGGTAAAGCTATAACAAGCGATTGAGCACAGGCGTTCTCGGTCTTCCCAAATTAAACTATTTTGTTCTAACATATGTTTTATTTGAATGGTGGCAGATAAGTGAACCCTGACCTCGGAATCTAGATTTCTTAATGGATTTGACACTTTGTTCAATACTTTGTTCTATTCTTATGTTCCTTTGTCAAACTCAGTATTATTATAAATTCTCAATTTTGATGATATTTTTGCAAACTCTCAATTTTTTGTAACTCTCAAATTAGGAATCTCAAATAATTTTGTTTTTGTTTGTATATAGCAATTTTTCCAAATGATGGAATTAATTATATGGCTCATTTATTGATGTTACTACACACACACACACACACACACACATTCTAAAATATCAAATCAACCTTGGGTCAATGTGAAAGCTCTTATGATTGATGATGACCACACATTCTATGAGGCACTTTTTCTTTAAGGAATAAATTCTATGGCATAGGCACGGCAACACACACACACACACATTTTCATATCTTGGTTGTGGAACACATGATTAGTTATAGCAATAAGTGTCAAAATATTCTAAATTCCACCATGAATTATTTTGACTACGTCATGGCCACACATTTATGGAACTTTACCCTTAGCTTTGACAAGCTAGCTTGATTACACACAAGGTCCTTGGTACTGCCTTTCTGTCACTCAAGTAGGAAGACTATGATGCAGTAATCATTTTAGACATATTA
This sequence comes from Dipteris shenzhenensis, assembly GCF_047967505.1. NCBI lineage: Eukaryota > Viridiplantae > Streptophyta > Polypodiopsida > Gleicheniales > Dipteridaceae > Dipteris > Dipteris shenzhenensis. The sequence goes on from NC_141610.1 coordinate 39,671,421, forward strand.
CCCCTTCTCCTATGAAAAATAATAATTATATTATTATGGTACCCTTATATCACAAAATATCACAAAAAGAGTGGGCCACCATAGGCCAGCTTGTAATATCTTACATGTAGTGATCTCAAATACAAAGTGACCACTTAGTATTCCAGAGTGTGGTTCATCTAGCACATCTATAAACCCATCTTCAAGGAAATATCTATGCATAATACCATCCTTTCCCATCCAATATAGCTATCCAACAATCTGTTAGTATGGTGTTGCATCCTTGAGGCCTTTTTGTGATATGTCTTTGCTAAGGGCTTTGTCTGGTGGAAACTCATTGGCCACGAGATGACCAATCTCCTCTGCCCATTCAGGTATTAGAATCATGAGGCATCCAGAAGATCATCGTCAATTCTAGTTATCGACGCTTCATTTGGAATCCAAGACATATGATCTACCATGAAATGGGTTTTTCCCTTGTGAACAACAAAATGATGAAATCCAATCCTTAAAAAATTAACATCCATCGTCTGATGCGCCTTGTCATGCATGGCTTGTTTACTAAATAGAGAAGTTCTTGATGGTCTAGAAATATACAAATTTGTTTTCCAACAAGTAGTGGTGATACTTTTTGGCGGCATAAATTCTCGCTAGGCCTTCCAGCTTTGTGTTGTATAGTTCATTTTGGCTTCATTATGCTCACTTGGCTATGCCTATTGCAAATTTTGAGGCATCAATATGGACATGAAATATTGATTTCCAAAATGGTGTCCTTAAGACAAGAGTTGATGCCAAAGCGAGTTTAAGGGTTTCAAATGCGATATGGCACTCTTCTATGCATATGAATACCACTAGAATCTTGTACAAGGGGAGGTGGAACAACCACACAAGGAATGTCCATCACAACAGAAGTACCATAAGAACCTTCCAATGGGAACAACGAATTATCTTCACCCCTGATAACTTTCTCAGCTGAAACTTTGTTGAGAGATCACGTTCAACATCCTGAGATTATATGTGCATAGCACTAACCCAATAGAGTGCTATAAAGGAAAGGGTTAGATGCCCTAACCCTAACCCTAAATGAGTTTGTATATATTCTACATTTTCAACTAAATCTAGTGTATAGATAGTCATTTGTGGTGTGCTCTCTAGCTGTGCCCTCTCTCCTCATCTCCACTCTTCTCCTCTCCCCTCTTCATATCTTGTCATGGTATCAGAGCTCCCTTGTCTTCCAGTGAAACATGGTGATTCTTGTGTAAGAGTGTGATTGATTGAGAGATTGAGAAATTGACTATTCCATTCACTTCTATTGAGTGAGAGAAAATTTAAGTCCATATTTACGTGCTTCTGAGAGTGATTTCCGTCTATGAGAGATTGATCTGTGGTGAGTGAGAGTGTTCTTCTTCCTTTGTACTTTGACTGAGAAAGGAAAGATAGGGAGAGTTCAGAGAGATAGGGAGAGTCTTATCTCTGCTGCGCTCCTGCGAGATCTCTTTTCGAAGAGATAGAGTCAGGTATGGAGATCAAGCCTTGAGAGAATTGGAGTCTCTCATGTAAATGAGAGATCCTCCTGCACCTTAGCCTCCCAGAACGGCTCCTCCAAGTGAGGTCTTCATCGACACGGCTTGCAATAGCCATCAAACAACAGTAGAACAACAAACCGGGAAGCTCTGCTCTAGCACCTTCTCCACAGAAGCTCGCCCAACCTCAACAGCAGTAGCTATCCGACGGCCAACTCCAACATACTCAGCAAGGCAGGCTTTCAAGTGCCTCTACATCACCTTCAAACACTCAAGCCAACACGTTCGACCAGCCTCCTCCAACTCATAGCTCCACAGCGACGTGCATGAAAGGTTGCATGAAAGGGAAGAACGGCTCCAAAGTCCAAATGGGATGCCACAGCTCCAAACACGCAGCCACCACGAGCTTCATCTCCAGCATGCTCACACTCTTTGCTAACAGCTAACGAGCCGCCATTCGTAACTCCACGCTTCTTGCTCACTGCAAGGCGGCCAACCAGCTGCTCCACCGCCATCTACAACAGCGGCTCCTCCACGGCCCTCCAAGGCAACCTTCTCCATCGACTCTAGCTCTTAGCCAGCATAGCATCAAACAAGCTCCCGACCGTCTCTACACCGCCATTGGCTCCTGCAGATGGTCACCCACGACCTCTCCTAGTCACAGCCTCCTTCTCAACAGTCAGGCCTCAGCGAGCGGCTCCCAGAGACTCAAGCCTCAAGCTCCATAGCTCACCGTTTCAACAGACTGCCATCAACGTGACCCGATGGACACAATGCCAGCGCTTCTACAAATCGCTACGACGCCTCCAACACAGAAGCCACCGATCTTTAATGACACCACTTCAACGACACCACCCAGGCGGCAAAACAAACGACTCTACAATGACCATCTCCAAATAGCCCCCGACTCCCAGACGACAGAAGCTCCATTCGTCTCTGTGAGAGAGACGATGCCACATGGCAGATAAGGCCACGTGGCTCTCCAAAGACCATAACCTATGGTGGTCAACTTATAGCCCATAGGTAAGCAAGGCTTAGTTAGTTTTTTGACATGTGGCAGGTAAGATTTAACCGGGGTTAAGTGAAGGAGACCCAGGTTTAAGATGTTGTCAGTTTTTAACCATGTGGCAGATCAAAGAAACCATGGTCAAGTTACATTGACTCGACCAGAATGCCACATCATCTTACCTACACAGTGCCACATCAGCAAGCTGACCTCAACAGTCCACATCAGCAGTGGCCATGTTATCAAGCCATGTCATCAGGTCCACGTCAACAAGCTACCACCTCATCAATGCCATGTGGCACTCTGACCCCCTGCTTGACACAATGAACCCTTCATTGGCACGCTTGGCACTTTCCATGTAAACACACATCTGCCACATCACTCAATGCTTCCTAGGCAGTCTCTCCATAGGCACAGTTCTTCATTTCTGCATGTGACTCCACTTGCCACATCATCACTGTGCATTTTCACTCGTTTTTGCCCCTCCATCTAGATCAAGTCATATCTCTTGATCCAGGAGGAATTTGAGGGTGCTACAAAAAAATGAAACAATCAATTTTTTGTGCTCTATGTGCTTGTCACATCACGTGAACATTTTGGTGCAAGTATCACTCACTTTTGAGCCTCCCTGGCAAATCCACTTCTTACATGCACATCAGCCTCTACATCGACACATCTGACCCTGCACATAAAAAGAACCAAAGAAAAGAAATTATTTGTTGTTCTTTCATCGATCGACGTTTGGTATAGATCTAGATCAGAGAAGACTAGATCGCCATAGAGGAGACGCTTTGAATTTCTCCAAGTTGCCAATCTAAGCCATGCTCGAAATTCCCGACTAGTTCCTACTCAGAGTCAGTCCCTACACTCACATACGATTTCATATCATCACATTACCTGAAACTTGATGTTCATCAATTCAGTGAGCACACTTCAAGAGTGTTCAGAGGCATTGCCGATTGATCAGTGGGCAGATAGCACATGATTTGATTTCACACACACATGCCTTCATTGTAAAGCCTATTTGGCTATTTCACGGCATTGTGCACATCATTTAAGCCTTGTAAAGCCTCTTGGCTATTCCCGACACCATTTGCCATAGCCTTGTAACTCAGATCGGATTATATATTGCAGTTCTACTGACAGTTCAGATTTCACTTGCCACAGTCATTGTTTTGCAGTTGATTCAGACAGTGATTTTCACCACACTTTGAGTACATTTCTTGCACCATGTCTACTCTGGACTAGATTCTTGTAGTCCATGTCCAAAGTATTGCCATCCAATGGTAAATTCTGACGCTGGAAGAACTTCAGTCAGTCTTACTTGGTGAAGAACTCAAGACTCAGGACATTCATGCACGCAAAGGTCATTCTAATGACCAGGCATTCACAGCTTTAGACAAAAGCAGAGGCAGAGGCAGAGGTAGATCATTCCAAAGAAGTGGTCATCATCAGCAACAAAGTCATCAATAAAGTCAAAATCAACATCAGCATCATCCTCAGCAACATCAGAATCAGCAAAGAGGAAATCATTCCAACCAAGGACGATTCCAAGGATGAGGGAATGCATCCACCAATGTGTCAAACATCCAGTGCAACTACTGTCATAAGTTTAGACACTTTGAAAGAGATTGCCACAAGAAGCAGTACAACCAAGGCGGGCAATCCAGTAGCAATCGAGGAAATTTTCACAGAAGAGGAAATCATCGTGGTGGACATTCTAGTCACAGTCATTTTGCAAATGAACAAGCAGATCAAGATCCTTAGTACAAGTCGACCAAGCAAATCAAGATCCTTAGTACATCGACAGTGGTGCATCATCTCACATGACAAATCATCAAGAATGGTTCACACAGTTGAAACCATTAGAGGGTCAAAAAAATGTCATCTACACATCAGATAATACACCAAATCCAGTTCAAGGGACATGCATTATCCCTATGAACAATTTCACTAGTATGAAGGATTGGTGAAAGATGTACTCTACATTCCGAAGCTCCAGCAAGAACCTCTTGTCAGTAGGTCAAATGATGGAGCACAACTACCGAGTCATCTTCGATGGAGATGAATGCACTATCAGAGACAAATCTAGAAGATTTCAGCTAGTAGGAAAAGGTGTCAAGGAAGGACGCTTGTACATAATGCTAGCTACAATACCAGATATGCATGCCATGTCAGCTCAACCACAACAGGTGCCGCTATTTGCAAAATGGCACAAGACATTTGGTTATGTCGATTTCAAGACCTTGCTAGATCTCGGGAGTCAGAATATGGCAATCGGGATTCCTAAGCTATAGTTTCTTGGAAAAGTTTGCGAAGCATGCTGCTTCAACAAACAAAAGGAAACCAACTTTGGTAGAAGCACCTCTTGAGCACGAGGTATTCTTGATTTGATAGATACAGATGTATGGGGTTATGCCCAAACCTGCGGCATCAATGGTTCACTTTACTACTTGACTTTCATCAATGACTATAGCAGATATTGTTGGGTCTACTTTCTGAAAGAGAAATTTGAATTCTTTTCTAGATTTCAAGAATTCAAAGCCATGGTAGAAAACCAAACAGGCAGAAAGATCAAAGTCATGAGATCAGATAGAGGAGGTAAATACATGTCTTCAGCATTCATGAACTTTTGCAGAAGCCACGACATTCGAAGACCATTCACATGTGTAGATACTCCTTAACAGAATGCAAGAGCTGAAAGGAAGAATGGTACTTTAGCAAACAGTGCTGCAATGCTTAGTGAGAAGCATCTTTCGAATCAGTATTGGGTAGAAGCAATAGCCACTACAAACTACTTGATTAATCGGCTTCCTACCAAAGCGATTCAAAGTATGACACCTTATGAAGCATTCACTGGACACAAGCCACACATTGGGCATCTCTGCATATTTGGTTGCATAGCATATGCCCACATACATGATGAACATCACAAGAAATTGGATGCGAAGTCATGCAAATGCATCATGGTTGGCTACAATGAAGAAAGCAAAGCATACAAGTTGTATGATCCCATCAATTGCAAGGTCATTATCTCCAGATTTGTAATCTTAGATGAGGAATCAGAATGGAAAACATCAAACATATAGGAGATAGATGCACCTATTTCACAATCATCTACAGAAAAGATTGATGAAGAAGAGCAAGAATTGCTAGAAGCACCCCAAGCAGAGCCACAGCAGCTCAGATGGTCTAGGAGGGAAAGCAAACCACCAGCCAGATTGACATATGCTCAGAAAGGTGAAGTAATTCAAGTTGAAACCACCAACTATGCTCTTACGACTACCATCATGGCTACAAAAGAGCCAGTGTACTTCAAAGATGCAATAGACAAGCTAGAATGGCAAACTACTATGAATGAAGAAATGGATGCTTTGTATAAGAATAATACTTGGGAATTATGCGACCTTCTACCAGGAAAGAAGTCCATAGCAAACAACTGGGTATACAAAGTGAAGTACAATCTAGATGGCACTATTCGAAGATACAAAGCCAAATTAGTTGCAAAAGGATTTGCACAGCAATATGGTCAAGACTATGATGAGACTTATGCTCCAGTAGCAAAGATGGATTCCATACGGTTCTTTATATCACTAGTGACACTCAGCACATGGAATGTGTATCAGCTCGATGTCAAGATTGCATTTCTCAATGGTTACCTAGATGAGGAAGTCTACATGCAACAACCAACACGTTATGTTGAATCAAGAAAGAAGAATCAAGTTTGCCATACCAAGAAAAGTCTCTACGGCTTAAAGCAAGCACCCAGAAGTTGGTACAGTAGAATCGACAAGTATTTTGCTAATCTGGGATACATGAAGTCCAATGCAAATCATACTGTCTACTACAAAGTTCAAGGGGAAGACATTACTATTGCACTTTTGTACGTAGATGATTTGATTGTGACAGGAAGCAAGGATAGCTTCATCAAAAAGCTAAAACAATACTTATCTACAAAGTTCGACATGAAAGATCTTGGACTTATGCACTATTGTCTTGGAATTGAGTTTTGGAGCGATTCAAACAGCACCTTCATGCTGACAGTCTCTTGAAGAAGTTTCCTATGGCAGATTGCAAGATTGCAGCCACTCCCATGGAACAAAGTTTGAAACTTACAAAAGATTTAGAAAAGCCTACAGTCAATGTCAGATACTACAGGCAGCTCATCAGATCTCTTATATATATGACTATCACATGACCAAATCTCTGTTATGCAGTATGTTCACTAGCACAGTTTATGGCAAATCCAAAACAGTCTCACTAGAATGCAGCCAAAAGAGTCTTGAGATACATCAGAGATACAAGAAATTTTGGGATAGAATACAGAGGAAGCCATCCACAGTTGCATGGATACTGTGACAGTGACTATGCCGAAGATCATGAGACCAGGAGATCGACACAGGGATATGAATTTTTCCTTGGTCAAGGTGCTATATCATGGTTGTCAAACAAGCAGCAAATTGTTTCTTTGTCTTCTACTGAAGCAGAATATAGAGCACACACTACAAGTGCATGTGAGGCTATACTATTGTCAGAAACAGATTACTTTGATGAGTCAAAGCCAACAACAATATACTATGATATAAATCGGCTCAAGCATTGGCCAAGAATCTAGTATATCACTCTAGGACAAAGCACATTGATGTCAAAGAGCACTTCATCAGAGAAAGAGTGTTACTTGGTGACATCACACTGCAACATTCTGAAGCAAAGAGAATGTTGCAGACATCTTTACCAAACCACTCAATAAAGAGCTTTTCGAGAAACACCGACAAGCTCTTGGTTTGACACAGAGGAAGGACATTCCCATTAAAGAGGTGTGATGGAATGTAATGTTCAGTCCTTCTTCAATTCCCCAGAATCATCATCTTGAGGGAAGGCCTACTTCATGATGTAGATCTTGAGGGAAGGTGTTGAGAGATCACGCTCAACATCCTATGATTATATGTGCATAGCACTAACCCAATAGAGTGCAATAAAGGAAAGGGTTAGATTCCTTAACCGTAACCCTAAATGGGTTTGTATATATTCTACATTTTCAACTAAGTCTAGTGTACAGTTAGTCATTTGTGGTGTGCTCTCTAGCTGTGCCCTCTCTCCTCATCTCCACTCTTCTCCTCTCCCCTCTTCATATTTTGTCAAACTTGGGCTCAACAAAAGCAAAAGATCTCTAAGACGTTGCAATCCTACTCACATTTGATACATAGAATATATATCACTTTATTACGATGAGTATCATAGAAGTGGTACATGTGTGAGATCGGAATGTTCAATGGTGCAGCACCGACAACATGAAACATGCCAACAGTATATCCACAAGAACCTGCTCCTAAAAATAGAGTAGCTCCACAAGAACCTACTACTGCAATCAAGGACTTCAAGCAACATTTCTACCAACGAGATGACAACTGCTCGCTAACAAAGATCTCCATTGATGTCTTAGTGACTCTTCTTTGAAGTGATGATCAGACTTACAGGAGGGCCCGAATAGCTATACAATCCATATTCCTCCAGTGGTCTACAAAATGACGTTCTTACTAGGTCTGTCCATAAAGAGCAATAAAGTTATAACATGTGGAAGTCCTAGGTGAAAATAGGCAGCCAATCCTCTTCAGGTCCTCAGCATGGCACACTCAACAAATCACAAGTACATCAGCCCAAGGGCTCCTTGGCCAGAAATCTAAGCTACAAACGCTATGGAAATTTAATACACTAATCAGCATTAACAACAAATCCCGTTAGGAGAGCCAACACAAAACAAGGCCTAAGTCATCACGGTCTTGAACTTGATTTCACTCATGGAATGACAATTGATTCTCCACAAGAAGCTCTCGAGGATGCATTCAACTTTAGGGTGAAGACGATTACACCAATATGGGTTTGGATGAGTTTCTTGTGATCCTCAAGCTTTTTTCACATTCCTTTCAATAACATCACCATTAACTATCTAACTTATATGCATTCTTTTTATTTTCTTTTCTTTCAGTTCTAGCTTAGAAGCCTTTCCAAGAATCCCCCTTCTATAAACCTCTTCACCCATAGTCCTCATTTTAGGGGTTCGTATGGTGTATTATCAGACTCCTCTCAATTTGATGACTCAGACGTAAAAAGCTCCAGATGGCTCCACAACCTTATTGGGCTCAAATATTTCCAAGCAAAGCCCTCAATGAAATATATTCCATAAAATGGATGTTAAAGGAACTTCAATGTAGAGAAGCAAGACAGAATGTCATACACAACTCTGGACATTCAAACATGGCATATCAGTCTGAAGAGAATCCATTAGCAGTCCCACTCAAAGTAACTATGGGACTTAAGAGAGCCAGGATTGTGTCTTGGAGCTAGATGGGATGGTAAAAGAATGAGAAGAGAGAGTGTTATAAAGAGATTATGGTTGGCCCTCTCTTCAAATCGTGACTTGTATAAAAGGCCAAATGGTTAACTTTCGTCTTCATTGTTATATGCACAAGTTTGGAATACAGGCTCCATGTTCTCTTTCAAGAGTGTCTTTGGTTGTTCTCTTGTTTCCCTTGTAGTGCCTTTGTTTTTTCCACTCCATCCCCCTTCACTCTCTCCTTCCCTCCTCCTTCTCCCTCCCTTCTCCCCTCTCCTCTCCCTTCTCCCCCTTCCCTCTTTCTCTTGTGGAAACACATTGCAACAGTCTGGGAGCCGCTTGAGTGACACATGCGGATGACTCGTGCTTTGCATTGCTCTCACAAGGAGTAGCTTGGAGTGGAGGCTCCATCGGCATTCCTTCAAGATCCCCACGACACATGAGTCACCATTGAGACTACACAAGATGTATCAGTTGCAACTATGCACCGACTATAGCATCTCATGGGGGAATTCTGCATTGCCAACCTCCATTATAGGTAGTTCTTTAGGGACATACTCATTGGGCAATGTGGTATGAGGAGAAGATTGTGATGGCTCCCACACTGGTGAGAAAAGGATGTCGAGATCCTTAATAGGTTGTGGCGACAAGGGGAGAGTCATTTCCTTTTCTTGCACCTCTTTACTAATGTTTACGGCCAATAAGTGGGGAATTCTACATTTTTGGGCAGATGAACCATCGAGTTTCTTTGTGGAAGATGAGAAAATGCTGGATCCATTCTTGCTTCAACTGCCTATTGAGCAAAACAAATGTGCGGAGTGGGAGGGAGTGATTCTTGCTACACTTGGCTCCCAAGACTATGGATAGGAATGTAGCTGCTTCCTTGAGTCGAGGGCCAATGATTGTGTGAAGTAGTATTTCACCCAGCCTTGTCACTGGTTGAAAAGGAAAAATGCAGGACTGGCTATTTCTTTGTGGACACAACCCACATTGGGTGAATCACGTATATCGGTGTCTCTCTTTCTCTTCCATTCTATGCGCTTTCTGTATTGTATATTTTATGCATTTTGCTTCTCGCATTGTAATTTGTTACTCCATTATCACATTGCTCCTAACACATAGCATCGAGCCTCAACAGCCATACTGATTCTATCAAATACTGTTGGATTCCATCGAGACACAATGATGATACCATTGCATAGTTTGTTAAAGACATGCCGGCATTTTCCCCAATAGGGAAAAAATTTTCCCAATGTATTTTTCATCAAAATATGCATCAAAACATAATCAATACCTTGTATTGTCAAGATGAATTAATTTTACATTGGTGACATTAAAATGGAGCTATATGTTAGTGTGTACGTTTGTGTTCACAATGGAGGATCCACTTCAACTTCAATTCATGAGAATGCTCATAAACTATTGCAAGAGGGATGTTCACACAAAACTTTGGCCCCCAAAAGCATCAACAAAGTTTATGTTTTGGTGAGTTAGGATTTGCCAATGAGGGGAAGCACAGTTCGTATGAACATGTTTTAGGATGAACACGAGTTTTAGGAAAATTTGATTGGTAATAATGGGAAAAAATTCAATAAATCTCTAATTTGTGATATTTTATCTTAGCACTCCTTAACTTTTATATTAATCGAGTGAAATGATCCTTTCCAAACCCTAATTCCAAGTCTCTAGAACCTAAACCCTAGACCCTATATGATAGAACCTAAACCTTGGGCCCTAAATCTAAACAGATCTCTAACTTGCAATTTGTAGCCCTAGAAATCCTCAAATTTTATATCAAATCATGCAAAAACATCCTTCCCAATACTAATCCTAAATCCTAAACCCTAAAACTCAAATCCTAGACCCTAGACCCTAAACTCTAGATCTAAAATCCTAAACCCTAGACTCTAGACCCTAGATCCTAACCCTAAAACATAAACCCTAGACCTAGACCCTAAATCTTGAATTCTACACCGTAAACCTTGGGTCCTACACCTTAGACCCTAGATTCTAAACCGGGATCCCGAGACTGTAAACCCTAAAACCTTAATCGTATATTCTAAACCTTAGATCTTAAAATGGAAGACCATATATCTTAAACTCTGGACCCTAAATTGTAAACCTTTGATCTTAAAACCTAAATCCTAGCCCTATATCTTAAGCCCTAGACCCTAAACCCTAAATCCTACACTGTAGATCGTATACCCTAAGACTTGAACCCTAAACCCTATCATAGAAAAAGGAAATACTAAACTATCCTCATTGTAAAGTTAAAATATAGTGGTTTGGGCCCTATCAACAACATTGTGGATCAAAGTTAGGTTAAGATAAGTTGTTGTATGCTTGTTCGTTTATCTATTACATAAAATCCATAAAGGGTATAAATGTGAAGACTCATAAAACAAATAAGAACTAAAAAACCTATAAGCAATAGATTAGGTTGGGTGGGTGAATAGCCAAGAGGTTTTCTTTAGTGCCTTAAGATATTGTTTCGATGTTCCTCTTTTCATGATGTGAGTTGGGTGTTTTTGAGGGTGAAGTAAGAATTCTTTCTTCCTTACCTTTTTGAAGGATTACACTAGGTTAGTAGGAGATCAATAAGCTTGAAATGCATGGAGTTAAATGGGTTATTGAGATTGTATGGAGGTTTGTGAGATTGTATGGAGTTGAATGTGTTAGTCAAAACTAGAAGTCACGACGAAGTAATTTGCAAGTGGAGAAGTTTCAATGGAGTTATGCTAGGTGTGTACTTTTGTGTTCACAATGGAGGATCCAATTCAAATTTGGCTCATGAGGATGCTCATAAGCTAGTGTAGGAGGAATGATCACACCTAATTTGGGCCCCAAAATAGCATCAACAAAGACTTATTTACTTTTTATCTGTTAGGGTTTGTTAGTATGAGGAAGGATAGGTTATGTGAACATGTTCTAGGGTGAACACATATTTTAGGAAAAATACGTTAGCAAGTAGGGGGGAAAATTCCAACAAATATCTAACTTTCAATCTTTAAGCCTAGAAATCCTCAACTTTTATATCAAATCAAGCAAAAAATTCTAGAACATAAACTCTAAATCTTAGACTCTAGACCCTAAACATTAGACCTAAATTCTAAACCCTAAATCCTAAATCATAAACCTTAAATCCTAGAACCTGGACCCTAAACACTAGATCTTAAAACCTAAACCCTAGATCTTAAACCTAAACCCTAGACTCTAGACCCTAGATCCTAAAGATCCTAAAGCATAAACCCTAGAACCTAATCCCTAGATCATAAACCAAAACCCTAAATCCTAAACCCTAAACACTGGGTCCTAAACCCTAGACTACATACCAATCCTAAAGCCTAAGTCCTAAACCCGAGGCTCTAAAGTCTTAACCCTAGAACCTAAATTCTAAACCTTAGATTTTAAATCTTAAACCCTAAGTCCTAAGCCCTAAATACTAGACCCTATATCCTATATCCTCGATCCTATACCCAAACCCCTAGATCCTAAACCCTGGATCCCGAATCCTAAAACCTAGATCCTAAATCCTATACCATAAACCTTGAACTCTAACCCTTATCCCTACCATAGCAAAAGAGAAGACTAGAGTATCCTCAGTGTAAAGTTAGAATGGTTGTGTGAACCCTTTCAACAACATTGTGGATCAGAGCTACGTTAGGATAGTTGGTGTATGCTTGTTTGTTTTTCTATTACATAAAAGCCATAGACGGTATAAATTTGAAACAAATAAAAGATAGAAAATTTATAAATAAGAGTATAGGTTGGGTGGGAGAACATTCAAGAGGGTTTTTTTTGTGCCTTAAGACAAAGTTTCGATTGTCCTCTTTTCATGATGTGAGTTGGGTGTTTTGAGGGTAAAGCATTGAGTTCATTCTTCCTTACATTTTTGAAGGGTTAAACTAAGCTAGTATGATATTTGGAAGTTCAAAATGCATGGAGTTGAGTCGGTTAGTGAGATTGCACAGAGTTGACTGTGTTAATGAGAACTAGAAGGAAAGATGAAGTAATTTGGAATTGAAGATGATATGGTGTTATATGTTAATATGTACTTTTGTGTTCATCACAATGGAGGACCAAGTTCAACTTTAGCTCATAAGGACACTCATTAGCTACTATAAGAGGACTGATCATATTAAAATGTATCCCTGAAAAGAATTAACAAAGCAATTCTCTACTTTTCAGTTTTGTTAGGGTTTGTTAATGTGGGGAAGGATAGGTTGTTTTAGGTTTAGTGCAAGAAAATCCTCAGTTTTTGTATCAATCAAGCAAAAAACCCTTCTCCAAATCCAAAATGCTAAACTCTAAAACCTAAACCCTAGATCTTAGGCCCTAAACCCTAAATCTTTATCCCTAGATCCTAAACCCTAAATCATAGAACCTAGACCCTAAACCCTAGATCTTAAATTTTAAAAACCCTATACCCTAAATCCTAAATCTTAAACCTAGACCTTAGACCTGAGATCCTAATTCCTAAACTGTAGAACCTAGACCCTCAATCTTAGATCATTAGTTTCTAAACCTAGAACCTAAACCCTAGACCCTAAACCTAGAGCTTAAATACTAAGCCCTAGACCCTAAACCTAGAGCTTAAATAATAAACCCTAAACCATAGATCCTAGACCCTAAACCATAGAGCCTAAACCCTAGACACTAAACCCTGAACCATAGATCTTAGACCCTAAACCATAGAGCCTAAACCCTAGACCCTAGACACTAAACCCTAGACCCTAGCATAAATCCAAGACTCTAAACATAAACCTTTGATCCTAAACCCTAAATCTTAGATCTTAAATCTTAGATCATATACCATAAACCCTAGACCCTAAATCCTAGATCCTAGACCCTAAACCCAAAACCCTAGATGTAGATTCTACACCCTAGATTCTAGACCCAAAAACTTAGACCCTAAATCCCAAACCCTAATTCCTAGATCCTAAACCTTGGATCCTCAATCTAAACCCTAGACCCTAAACCTTGAATGCTAAACCTAGATGCTAGATCCTAAATCTTAAATCCTAAACCCTAAATCCTAAACCGTAGATCTTAAACTTTAGACCCTAGATCCTAAAACTCAATCCCTCAACCCATATTTTAAACCCTAAACCCTAGATCTTAGACCTTATTTTAAACCCTAAACCCTAGATCTTAGATCTAAACCATACTTTAAACCTAAACCCTAGATCTTAGACCTCAAACCCTAGACTCAAACCCTAAATTATAAACCCTAGAATTTAAACCTTAAACCCTAGACCGTACACCCTAGACCGTACACCTTAAACCCTAAGTCTTAAATCCTAAACCTTAAATCTTAAACCTTGGATCCTAAACCCTACATTTCTCTAGCTAGAATTAAGAGATGTTGTAGATTAAGCCACAAGTTTATTTTCACTCCAAGGTGTTTCTTAAGCAACAAGTTCCATGGAACACAACATTCAAACAACTTGTTATAGTAACACAACTTCTTGCTAGAATCAAGAGACTTTATGATTCAAGCAATAGGTTGGGGCACAACAAAACTTCTGCCAGAATCGAAAGACTTTATTGATTTAAGAAACAAGTTGAGTTGCACTCAAGATGTTGCTCAAGCAATAGCTGGGAGAAAGAACCAACATCTTGCTTGAGCAACAGATTGATATGAAATACATCCTCTTTCTAGAATAAAGAGATTTAGTTGATTTGAGCAACAAGTTGTCTAAAACAACCATACATTGTTGCCTGAGCAACAGGTTGGGGTGCAACAAAGCCTCTTGCTAGAATCAAGATATCTTATTAATTTAAGTAACAACATAGAGACATTACAACCTCTTTCTTGAAGAGATTTTGTTTATTTAAGCAACAAGTAATGTTTCACTCCAAGTGTTTCTTGAGCAATAGGTTGGATGCTACACAAGGTAAAGGCAACGTGTTGCCTTAACCAATGCTTGAATGAATAAAATATATTGGTTTGAGCAATAGGTTGTGTTGCACCCAAATCTGTTGCTTAAGCACCAGGTTGGTAACCTGTTGCTCAAGCAATATGTTGGGTGCAACAAGACCTATTACTCAAAATCAAGATACTTCAAAAATTATTGCTTGTGGTTTAGGATTTTGCTAGGGTTTAGGATTCAGGGTCTAGGACCTTGTGACAACTCTCTATCTCTTCAAACTTCATTTGATTGACTTTTTTCAAAATAACATCTTCCTCATTCAAATTATTTTTAAAAAAGTGCACTTCGGTTAAACATGACTTTTTCAACATCTGGCAACTCTTGTTTGGCCAACCTCATCTCGAGCTTGAAACTCCAAGGCTCCTAATCAACCAACTCTCTATGTAAGTTGTCTGTATCTGTTTCATGTACCTAAATGGCTATGAAAAGATGTATTAGTATTTAGAATGTTCTTTGATCTTTTCTTGCAATTCCATGTATAAGTACAAAACTCCAATGCCCCCTACATGCAACCTCACGAGTATGCTTTCTAGAAAAATGTTATGTTTTAGGAAAAACACAATTTTTATTTTTCTCTCTTGAATAATTGTACTACTACATGTGATATGGATCTGTGATGTAGAGAGCTTGAGTTAGTAGGTGCATTGTGTGTGCATCACTCAACTATCGGATGATTTGCCTAATAATAGATCAACTTCTAAATCAACCTTGTCTTCAATGGACACCAAGAATATTGTAGTTATTCTAGATAGCCTATCCATTTATTAAAAAGTTACATGAACAAAATGAATTGGTGTGCAAAAGCCTACTTTGAGGCAATATCCTTGAATAAATCCTTCGCTGGTTCCAAGGATATATTGATCCATCCAGGTCTCATTCCAAACACTCTACAATTGATGATTTCCTCATGGTCCCACTAGTAACTCCGATTCTATGCGGTGTAGATGCCATTGTTTCTTGATTCCCACTCCCAATGCAATAGATTTGTTTGCGGAGACATAGAACTGCATAGAATGCCATTGTTTATACTCCCACTAGTAACTCTAGTTCTATGCGGTGTAGATGCCATTGTTTCTTGATTCCCCGATTGAGACATGCTTACACCAACACTACTGAAATGGGCTTGAGTAGCCTCGCTGTTTGTGGGAACTCGTATGCTTGGAATGGTGGTTGGAGCTATCAGTTGTAACTTGCCAAATTGTTCTTTGTCGCCTTTTTCCACCTGATTGTAGTTTCTTCCTTAATTATCAAGCAATTGCCATTGCCGCTGGGCCATGGCAAAGTGCAATAGATTTGTTTGTGGAGCCAAGTAGGTGACCCCTTATACGAGGAGCACCTCAAGTTTTACCTCATTATAATGTTTGCATTTTTCATTCAATACGATCATGCACATTGATTGCAAACTCCCATTCTCGATTGTCGAAACTCCCATTCTCGATCGACAAATTTCTATTTTTTACTCCCACTATGAGCGTTTACAGAATCTATGAGAAAGTTGGCAATTTGCCAAAATAGCAATCCAACAGCAAAGCAATCTGACTTCGATGCCCATGCACCCTTTGAATTTTCCTGGGTAGTAGTACTAGCATATAATTCCGGTGCTAACCATGGAAATGCCTTGGGAGGAGCAAAAACTGGACTGTGTGGATATTGACTTTCGATCCAGTGGAGGCTTCTTCCCCAATCAATAATCCCCAGTCGGACAGACCTGTCATTCGTCATGTGTCATGAAGTCCAGCATGTATTTAGTTGCTTGCAGATTAGTGTGCGCATATCTTTGTTCGTGAACTACTTTCAAACCACTGGCAATAGTAGCACAAATGGACAATGCATGACGACAAAATAACCTTCCTCGCAACCTGGTGAGTGGAGATTTCTAGTCAAAGTGAGGTTCTTCTCTAGAATGTGTGGTCTTAACCCATTGCACATATGTCCCACATCGCTGTGGGAGACACATTAGCATATCATGCACGCTTCCACCATTAAAAAAGGGAGTGAAAAACCCCTTTGTGCTACTCTAGAAGCCACAATATAGGCTCTAGATGTACCTTGATAGAACTCTCATGAACCTTGTGTGCAAGGAGGATGCTCCATCCCCTTGTGGTTGTGGAGCTTCATTCTTGACTTGCATTATGGGCTCATCAACCACATTGTCAAAACTAAGCTCCGTATTCTGGTTGTGAAGCTTCATTTTGACTTGCATTAGCATTAAGAGCTCCAACCACGGACATACCAACCACAATCTATTCTCTTGCCTCCATACTTATTTTCAAACAAGTCTTCCAAAACTAGATAGTATCAATACAATCTCACCAAATATAATTGACATCTCACACAAATGTAAGGGAAAGGTGCACTAGAATCCCAATTCAAAAAACAAGTCCAAAATGATCCCTTGGAAATCTCATAATCCCCTTCACATTCATTAGCTTGCAATTGTGATTGACCCTTACGATGCAGTACATGGATACAGAAGCAACCAACCACTTCCACAACCACAATGGATACTCTTTCTCGCCTTCTCTTAGGACTATGGTCCACCTTACCCCACCTCACTCAATGCAAAAGCCATGGACTAAAATATTGTTGTTTGAAAAGCGCTCGCAGCTCTCGCAAGTTTCTTCTACAAGCAAAAAACAAGCAATAAAGCTAATCAAAATTGCCATCAATATACATCATAACACCAATAGTATTACTAGCTATACCGACAATATATAGGCATTTACTAACAATCGTATTGAAAAACCCGCTAGTATATGAGCTTTTAGCAC
The DNA here is from genome assembly GCF_047967505.1 of Dipteris shenzhenensis. Taxonomy (NCBI): domain Eukaryota; kingdom Viridiplantae; phylum Streptophyta; class Polypodiopsida; order Gleicheniales; family Dipteridaceae; genus Dipteris; species Dipteris shenzhenensis. The sequence continues at coordinate 39,688,967 of NC_141610.1, forward strand.
TATCATGTCTTTTGCTGCCAATATTATTCTTACTATCAATTTACTTTATCCAATCCGTCAGCAAAATTTAGTGAACACATTTTTTTCACACTTTTTTGGACCCCACACGACATTCGTGAATGATGATACAACACAAACATGAAATCATGAAAAAAAATCCTTGATTGCTACCTACAAAATTTTTCTTGGCTTTTCAAAGCTGTATTTCTACTAAATCTTGTTACTCTCCCTTGTTGAAAATCATAATTCCTCCACTTTTGCAATACTTTAAAGTACACATACATAAAGTGTGCATGCACCATGCATGCTTGTTGGTCTATGCAATGATTGTTAACATATCACCTAAATCTCATGTTAAATGTTGATATCTACATGAGAACTTATGATGTTAGTGCGCAAGCTTGCAATGATTATTAACACATCACTATATCTCATATTAAATGTTCATATCTACTTGAGAACTAACAATCTCATATTAAATGTTCATATCTACATGAGATAACTTACAATCGTGTGCAAGATCGTGTACACTAAATTTTAAGATTTAAGATTTAACTTGATTGAATCAACCTCTTGAAACAATTTGCTACACAAGTCTTTTATTATTTTGATGCCTTGTAGATCACCGCTAAAAGCAACAAGGAGAGGGAATAACTTACAATGTTTGTGCACAAGCTTGCAATGATTGTGAACCTATCACTAAATCTCATGTTAAAAGTTCATATCTACATGAGATACCTTACAATGCTCGTGTGAACCTATCACTGAATCTCCTGTTACAAGTTCATATCTACATGAGATACCTTACAATGCTCGTGCAAGATTGCAATAAATTCTAAGGATTTAACTTGCTTGAATCAACCTCTTGCAATAATTTGCTACACAATGTCTTACTATTTTGATGCCTTATTTATCTTACCACTAAAAGAATGTCAACAAGGAGAAGTAAGGGTGGTGTATAACTCTTTTGAATATTATGTACCATTTGTTTGTGATTTTTATGGTGTTTCAAAGGTTCACCTTTTCCATTTTCTGTATTCACATTAGAATACCTCAAAACATTTGTCACAGAGTTGCCTAGCATTTGGGTGCTATCACTCCATTTCGAAAAGGATTTAGAGATAAAGATTATATACAATGGCTACCCCAATTAGCCAAATTTTTGTTTCTCTAGGATAGTTTTTCAACATAATGGCATTGGAAAAACTAGAAACATTATGCATTTTGGAGGACTAGGAACAGAATCTCTTAAAGACGCAAGTTTCCTTGCTCCAAAAGACGAGCACCCCTTTTGGTATTACTACAAGGTCATGAATCACAATGTCAAGTACTAGCCCCATCCATGTCTAATCATACAGCAAGAATATTGTCTTTCAACAAATAAGCCATGAATGTACGTATGTGGCAAGGAGATTGTTTTCCAACAAACAAGTGTCCGTGCATGCACGTACATGTGCACACAAGCGCACGTATTATCAATGTGTCATGTACAATGCATACACAAGCACCTTCCTTGCACGCCTTTAAACTTTATGTACTAACAAAGGATTTAGGCACCCCTGTGCTGTAAATGAAATCTTTAACTTGGATTACACAACCGTAAAGACCTTACTCTAGGCAAGCATACCACTAGGCAATGAGGGAGGTTCGGTACTCTCCCCCCCCCCACCCCCGCACGCACGCACACGGCCGTCTACAAGGGGCACACCGACTATGGATACGCTGGCAGGAAACACAGGGTCTCCCAAGAGAACCAATTGCGTACACAGCCAGCTCAAGTGGGCAAACACCAAAGTCCAAATACCTGACAGCAGTGTCTAAGCAAGTCTATGGAGTTATGCTTGTATCAAATCATATATGAATGTCCTCACAGTCAAAATTAGACACATTTAACTAGTACAAAACACTCAAACCTCTCCATACATCATTTCGGACGTTTATGTCCCCCCATCGAAGAAGGTCAATTTGTTAGTACAAACCCAAAATTAGATTCTCAAGTGAGAGCTGTCATAAGACTGTCCTAGAAGAGAAACATGCACACCCTATGGCCTGTCCTTTTCCCCATACCTGCCCATCTTTACAATCAGCAATTGGGGGAAGTAAAAACCTGAGAGATGCACTTCAAGACCTGGAGTTTCCGGTACAACACGCTTTCGAGCGTATCTTACGAAGACCACCAACCACTCGAAGCAGTACGCATGGCTTCTAACCTTTCCAAAAGCGCCTTTTTGTATCATGCATACTGGTACACATTGATTGCCATTTGGAGAGTACAGTACTCCCTGGGAAATACCGGATCTACGGAAATCTCCCATTCCAAACATCCAGCCATGCATTTAACTTACTTAGCTGCTTTCCAGCCAATTGCCGAGAGTAACGCCAGCGTACTACAGAGGATTTTCCAGGACAAAAGCACTTCTGAGAAGCCCTGCAGTTTGGCCACGGCATATAACCTTTTATAAGGAGACAGGCAACTTTAGCGCATTGCTTCGGCACACACTGACTGTAAAGATCATCAGCAGAACCACAGTTCAGGCATCTACGCTCTCTGTGCATGTTCTATTGATGATGCAGTAGCTGTGCGCCTCTAAGCTCAGGAGAGAGAAGGTACTCGTTGTTGACTTCCACCTTTGGGTATGCTCAGTCAACCATTAACTCTCTGCTCTGGTCTTCCGCTTAGATCCTCTAGACCACCCGACTCCTGAAAGTTGCCCTGCCTCTTCAACCTGCCAATTCCACCCACTGGTCCCTTGAGAACAGAAACATGATCTGATGTAGTCTAAATAAACAAATGAAAAACGAGGGTACAGAAAAATAACCTTCTTATTATCCGCAGCAGGATTCTGTAATGAAATCAAGTGTTTCCTGAGTTGGCCCACATCACCTGGTAAAGGTACACATCCAAACTCTGATGTCTGTTGATGTGTAAGTGATGGTACGCACATTGGTAAAATCCCGCCCTTATTTCCAGCAGCTTGTTTCTTGGGAGATGATGATGACTCCGCTGTAGAATTTACATCCGAGTCCGGTGGAGGAGCAAGAGAGACAGCTGGCAGTTGAGCTTCATAATTACCCACCATACTGGGAGAAGTTCGAGGAACTTGTCTTGTTATAGTCTGGAGGATAGATAGCTGATTTTCCTGCTGAGTTGAGACTGGTTTTGCAGGCAAAGCTGAACTAAGTGCTTCCAATGGAGTCGATTCAAGCGCCTTTGATTGTTTTGCGAATGTAGGCACCATCTGATCCCGGCGAGAGCTCCCAGATGATATCTCTGCAGCTTTACCTGCTGTCTTGAGCAGTTCTGTTAGACCCAGTGGCTGGCTTATGCCCTTCATTTCCAGAGTCTCACCTAGTCCCTCCTCTTTTCCATTTGCTGCAGCAGCTTTTAAAGCAGCCTCTTGTTCCCACATTTGTGAGACAGCTTGCTGCAAACGTTCCCGAGCAGCTGCAACTTCCACAATGGGTCTAGGGTAATTACATCCTAGTTCAACACCAGCAGCACGCAAAACCGCTGGAGGGGCATCCCATGGATGATGAATCCATTCTGTAGGTAGTCGTGCCAGCTCAGGCAGCCATCTCCTAACATACTCACCAAATGGATCATGTTTATACCCTTCTGTCTGTAAATCATGCCACATCGTTCTATTTTAGGGTCTTTACTTTTGCATAAAATCCTTGCAAATCCATACACTAATAAAATATCTAACAAAAATTACCCGTTGCTCATACCTGAGGGTTGTCCATCCGATCTAACTCATGACCGTCTGGTAAACTGCCCGATATATATTGCCAACCCAGCACATCAGATTCTAGGTCTGCATCTAAAAGAGTATCCCAGAAGTATTTCATGCCCCATCTCCAGGGAAGTTGAAGAAACTTTACACAGAAACTAGAAACAATTACTCTTACTCTATTATGCAGCCATCCCGTAGCCCAAAGTTCCCTCATTCCAGCATCTACCAGCGGGTATCCAGTGCGGCCTTGCCTCCAAGCCTTAAAAAACCCTTCATCCACCCTCCAGGGAAATGACCTCAGATTTGAAAGAAGAGACCTCTCGTGAGTGAAGGGGAAATTGAAGCTGAGATACCTCGAATATTCTCGAAACCCAATGGACCTCAGGATAAACCCAACACTTTCTTCTCCAACTGTGGAATCATCCTTGGCCCACAAAATTTGTTTTTGCCTTACAAAGTGAAACACCTTTCGAATGCTCACCTCACCGAAGTGCAAGTGAGGTGACAGCAAGGACGTCGTGGGACCGTCTATTTTATGTCTATTTCTAGAATAGTCTAGTAATGGACCAGATGAAAAAGCCTCCAGTGCTCTATCTGCATTGCTCCAGCCTGGTGTCCAAGCCCTTGCCAGAAGAGCATTACTGGGTTTCTCCGTCTCATCTTCAAGACCTAGTTCTTCGGGAACACAACTTGCAACTTTAGCTGCTTGACATACCAAAGAACAAATGCTCATTAGATGTGTAACACAACGCTCCAGGAAAATAAGACTTGTTGGACTAAAAAATACAAGTTGGTAAATGTACGAATTAAAACTTGCATGTACACCTCAAAGACCATTTCTGCCTAACTTTCCAATCCCTTCTTCCACACACTCTCTAGGTGAAATGACATCTGAGACACTAAAGCACAGTTGATTATACGAACCCCACATCACCATTACCTTTGTTAGCACCAACAAGTCACGATACCTCCCCCCCTAGGTTCTTCATAAGCTAGGTTACTAGTGCCCATATTTCAAGAATTTAAAAACCTACATGGAAATTTTACATTTTAGTGTTTAGACTAAAAGAGAGCCCACATTCTCCGTACCCAAGCTTTAACACCACTGTGAAGACAAGTATTCCATTTTTCCCATACCAACCAACACTTGTAGAAAGAAAAGATAAAAGAGGGTAGCTGATAGGGCCACCTATCAGTTGAAATAGTGAGTATATAAGCAGACAGCAGAAGCAACAACTTGCAGAGATATCATTTTTTAATACTGTAGCTTCTGTACAGTTAGAAGCACCAATTTTGATAAAGATAAGTGGAAACCAAAAGATCACTATTAGATAACAACGAACACTGAAAAAAAACTTTTTTAGACATGCGGTCCTACATATCCACGTGTACATACATACCAGCATCCATTTATACCAGTTTGTACTGAGCTTTGGCAGAAACTCAGGAGGAGGAGCGGAACAAGTTGTGATCAAGGCTAACACACAAAGAGCAGGCTAATTAAATAGTAATTCACATCCTCTAGATCTGCTATCCCATTCCCTAAAGGAGTGGAACGATGCCAATATTCCCATGCAAGTAAAGAATTCCATGCAGCAAAACTTTTCCACACAATGCTAGCATAGTCGGGTACAAGGGTACATGGATTCATTGGAGTCAGCATGTGTAGAGACTCCTTAACATCAAGTTCTGTATTGTACGTCCAACTGTCAAGCACCATCCATGTCCATGTCCATGTCCATATCCATGTGTGCATGCATGCGTGTGCATGCATGTCTCACTTTTCAATGTTGTTGGCACCTCCTTAGAGCACACCATTGTATGGTCACCGAGCAGTTGATCTACACTTGCTGCACATAACTAGGGATGTTTTTAGAAGCTGCACTTCTTGATTGCAATTCAGTACTAACCAGATCTAGTACAGCTTTTGTTTGAGCAAACAAAAGACCCAATGGTGACCACAGCTGCACTTCTGACTATCCAAGCATCAAGGGCTACCAAAGAACTATCCAAGCATTAAGGGCTACCAAAGAACTTAGCTAGCAGTAGAGGTAAGCTGCAAAGGAGCATTCAACATCTTCCTCCCTTTTTGGTTAGTTTCGTATATCTATGAAAAACGTATGAAAGACCAAGGCTAGTTAGTGTGGCTAAGCTTTAAGTGCACAATCATCAACAAAATCCCCTTTTTGAGAACACATGATCAAAAGAAAAACTATGTTCTTCACAACGTCGGACAAAAATCATGGGAAAGTCGCTACAACAAGGTCAAGACACGTGTAATTCCAAGAGTCCTCTACACACCATGTGCCTAATACCACAAATATAAATAAGCATTAAACCTCACTTGGTGGTGCTATTAAACGCCTTGGAGGTAAAATTGGGGAATCTGGTTCAAACGGCATGGCAAGACACTTTTGCCAATATGGCTCAAAAGATGTGAAAGGTTTTCCATCTCGATCATAAACTTCCCATGGCTCGTATAATAAATCCCCATTGAAGCTTTGGACCTGGATGCCTCTTTGAGTGAGACCCTGCTTAACACGATGATCCCGAACAAGAGATATAGGATCTGCAACCCACAACCAAAACCATTTTTTGATAAGCCCATATACACTTATAAATATATTGCAGAGACAAACTCCTTTTATATAAGAGAAGAAAAATGAGCTAACAATATTTTTTTTAAAACAGAAGTAAGCATGCCAAAGGTCATTCAATTCAAGTCGTGCAACCATTGTTAAAAGACATTGTTATGTACTAACATGAGAAAAAAACACACATTTTCCTATCACGAGTTAAATTATTTGGTCACAAATTCTAGATCATGAAAATGATTTCAATATTCTCACGATAAGGAAAAAGGTGATAACTCTGCCTCCTCATTGGTTCATTGATTAGCATAACAATGCGATTTGATATTGCAGAAGAATGACAATGAGATTGCTTACTAATCACTTGAGGGTTTATAAATCATTTCAAACCATACTTGAAGTGAATACAAAAGAACAAATATACCTCTTTCTCGAACTTCCTCTCAATTCGTAGCTCACTCAATTCAACCAACCCTCCTTACAAAGGCCCCTCACAATGAAAGACCCAATCTGGTATTTGCTAAGCATGGGCTTCCACCTTAATTCCCCAAAATGCTTCTACTATTTAATAACTAATATAAGAAAGTGTGTGCTGCATGGAAAACCATGACCATCATCAAGCTATATCCATCATCATAGTAAGAATATGCATATTGCTCCAACACTTCTTAATTATGGGACTTAAAAGTGTATGGATCATTACAGGGTAAAGATCATACCAATACCAAAATATCATAATTCCTACAAAGAACTTATAAAGTAGACCACTTCTACAAAAGATGAGAAAGCTTATCAAGAAGGTTCTACACGAATATGCACCAAGAACATGTACCTTCCATGAAGGCCAATAGGTTTAGGGGGGTCACCCTCCCTGCACCATAGTGGGCTCTTCTACTGCAATGTGTAGATCTGCCACTTTGTGAACTCCCTGGAAGCTCCAAAACTGCTGCAGAAATGACTACCTGGGTGGGGCCTATTTATAGGGGAAGCTCCTCTCCAATCTGCCTGACTGGCCCAATAGGGCTGCCGAATGCCCCCCTTCACACACTAAGAGACTGAGAATCAACTTTTGCACAGTATGTTATACCCATTCTTCTTTATATGGATCTAATACTGATATAAGACAGTGTGGAGTGGTTATTGATGCAACTTAAATCTTTGCAAGCTTTCTTAGAGTTGAGACATGAAGATAAACACAGGTAAAACCAAGGTTATGATATCCAATACTAATGAGGCTCGGCTCCAACACAAGGCCTTTCCACTTGCAACAAAGTGGGTTGAGGTAGACAGATTTTATGTACATTTTCACAGGCCCAAGGATAATACAAAACCAGCATGCACGATTGACCAAAACGCATGATTCTTTGCCAGAAATAGAGGTACAGTGTTTCCAAGCACGTTTCCAACACGTGGATACAAGACCACTCCTCTTCAACTCTCTAGTTCGACTGACCGCCTTTATGCACTAACCTCAGAGATGAGTTGACTGCCTTTGAGAGACTACAGAAGATGTCTGCAGGGATAAGGACAGGTGGCTGGAGCTGCTGCAGAATTTCAGGAGGTGCAGCATATATCTGGAAGTGTTTAGGAGTCATCTCGCAGATTAAGACAGTGGATAGAGATGAGGAGGCCAATTGCACCTAGTATTGTCCTTGCACCCTCGTTTTTAACCCCTCTACAACGGTTAGCTTGCCCAAAATCTCTAATATTTCCAATTCTTTACGATTGCCGCTACTCTACACTCGTTTTACTAACATGAAACTTTTGGGAAAGCTTGGAGCAGCCATTTCCAAAATCAGAAAATCATCAAGCTGCAATCAGAGAGTTAAAAATATATCAATTTAGCCCACCCTTTTGCCATTGGTCAAGATATGCCTTAATCTGCAGTCACCAAATTGATCCTTGCTCTTTCGAGTGAAAAAACTCAATACAGGTTTGTACTAAATGATTCTGGAATATGATCTGGAACCGACTGACCCCTTGTTCCCTGAGCCGTCTGAAATACATTACTTGTTCTGACCGTACTGTATTACTAATGTTATTTCTCCCTTTATGTCATCTCCTTGCTGAAGGTATAAATTCTAAGAATTGTTCAACGGTGGAGGTTATTGAAACGCTCATAGGTCCAACTGTGTCTCGGGGTCATGAGTGCATAATACATAGCCAGCGGCCACACGTGATAAAAAACCATAACACAATATTTCTTCACTAAACCATGGTATGAGATTGCCATGCCAAAGCAAATAAAGTTTGAAGTCAAAATCATTCGGTCCATACTTACAAGCCTGGGTCTCAGCAGGCAAATTTGAGATAGTTACAAGCCTCGGTCTCGGCAAGAAAATTTAGGATCTAGCTCCACCATTAAAGTTTGACATTGTGGGATGACATGACCAAGCTTAACCTATCTGCCATTTTCAATCTCCCTTCACTGGAGGAAGACAGGCATTCCTCTGGAACAGAACCTTCACAATTTATCGTCAGACGCCACGCATTTTCAGAAGTTCTCCATGCACAGTCGCCTTTATCTGGGGAAAGATCATGACTACTTCTGTAGACACTTCGATCGCACTTTCCGACTGATTGACTGCCCACTTCAGTATCAACCTCTAAAAAAGCTTTCTGCAATTCCTTCAACTTACACCTCTACGATTACGCTCAGGCCGAAAGCTTCGACGTAGCATTCAAGCACACATATAATGGGTATCCTGTCGTCAAACCCATATCTGATCTACAAGTTTTAACAAACACTTTACCTTCCCTTTACGACTAACCGCCCACTGTTGGACCATTTTTGTCGCAACTTACAATATAGACACTCCAAATCGATCGCATTGCCTTCAACAATTTCAAGAAGCTTACCTTCTTCAAAATGGTCCCGCACATTTCTTGCTTCATAACAAATGCAGTAGAACGCAAGCCATCATTTAGACTTCTGGGAACAAGCCGCATCATGCACGATCGGATAACACCCGCAGTATAGCGCGGAGTGAAGATGAAGGGTGCGTCCAATTTTGGAACCATCCCAAGGACGGAAAAAGAGCATGCCCAGCGTAGGACACACATGCATGAAATTTCGAATTTCCTCTCTTTAATAACGATTGTTTTCTAACAAATGCAAGAGTGATCGAAGAAGTACCAATTGCGCAAGCAGTTAACTGCGCACACAATCGTACCGTAAAGGTGGTTGTAAACGACTTGACTCGCTCCAGTCGCTTCAATGAGCTCGAGGAGGACAGAAAGTGTATCATTCGTTCTTCTCATTGCGAGCGGAGCACCTAGGCTTCTCAAGGAGGCATCCAGCTGAATAAGGCTCTGCTTTAGCCACCATCTGGAGACGCGTCCAGGATGAAACTGGCCCTCCTCCTCCGGGGACCAGATGAAAACAGGAAGAACAGCACCGGCTCTGGCAGCTACGGACAAGGCGGGGTTGTCCTCGAGGCGGAGATCCCTCCTGAACCACACTATAGTGCAGGGATGGACCATGGGAGCGAGTGGGGCAATCGGATTACTCTGGGGCGAGACTGCTGGAATCCGGAGGCAAATTCCGTCCATTAAAGGGGGAAGGGGCGAGAGGTGTGGATGGCGGAAGGGGACAATGCCATGGGGAAGGAGGAGGGAGAAAGCTGTGGAATTGGGAGGAAGGGGGGGTGCAAGGGAAGAAGGGAGGGAGAATAACGAAGCCGGTGATGGAAGATCGGGAAGCTTGAAGAAATCTGGCTGTAGCGGACGGGAGCTCGAAGAAACTGGCTATGGCGGACCGAGCAAAGATTGAAGACGAAGATGAAGATTGTGAAAATTCCCTATTTTTCTATTTTTCCCTTACCCCCTCGTGCCCCCTCCACGTGGCTTCCCCCTATTGGGTCCCTCCCCTTCCCCCTCGTCCTTCCGCGTCGGCCCATCCTCCCACGTGGCCCCTCCGCCCCGCCCTCTCCCCTTCCTCCACGTGTCCTGCTCCCACATGGGCCCCATGTCGCCCACGTGGACCCGCCCGCGGTGTCGGTGGCCGCGCGCCACGTCAGCGGGAACAGGCGTTCCCATTCTCGGATACGGGCCCGGTTTTCTCCCAACCTGAGGCGGTTTCCCGGTTTTCTTTCCAACCCCAGTGTGGTTTCTTCACGTGGCCTTTGTAAAAGGGCAACTATGCCGCCACCTGTCGGTCTTCCGCCCCCTTTCCCTCCACGTGCCGGTCTTCCACCCCCGTTCCCTCTTGGCCACGGCTTGTCCGCCTCGCTGGCCCTCTCCCCGCCGTACATCCTTCCGCATCCGACGGCCCAGGACCTCGCATCGTGGCCTCCCCACGTTCATGATGAATTCTCAGATTTTATATTCCCAACCAACAAAAGTGCAGAGCCCCCCCGATAGTTATCACACATCATTCAAAGCCTATTGATATTTGGCAAAACCTTGGCATTGAATTGAATAATAATAAAAGCTGCTAGATCGACTAAGAAAAGCTGAAACAGCATATTTTAAATCTCAAAAGTACCCTCTCACTTGCTTGGGATTTATGACACCTCGGCGCAATGCTCTAAGCATTCATTCTTTTTTCAATACCTTGTAGACCTATTTCACATATTTGCAATGTTGAAATTAGGTGAGATGCTCAAAGTATCTAACCATGACTAGTTTTTTAATATATGTCATGTGCTCATCAAGTACCTCATGCCAAAAGTACCTCATGCCAAAAGAAGGGAGCATTAGTGGATACACCAGGAGGCACTTTTGGGACTCAACCAATTACATTACACACACTACTCTCACTATCCAAAAGACTTCCGTGCTTGGATATTTTGGATTCCTTCTTGTGTTATCGGATTCAAGGGCATCAAGGCCAATTGGTGTATATCCCTTTCAACACCACTCGATGTATATGCCTTCCAACCATATATGGCCAGGCCCATTGATTTATATTGCTTTAAGCAAAAGCTCCTCATTAGAGCCATTTAAAAAATCAAGCATCCCCTTCTTTCAACAAAGTCACACTTGCCACACATCAAACCCAAACGTAATCACCATGCGTAACAACAAGAGATAAAGAACATACCCTTGAACCTAAGTGTGAGGTTCCACACAACACAACGTTCATGTACAAATTAACATAAATTTATGGAACGTTAGTTTTTGTGATTGCCACTCTCTTTTCCTTCATCCCTTCTCATTCTCATTCCCTTCCCCTCTCTCATTCTCTTCATTCCCTCCTTTCCCTCCCCTTTCTTCCCACATGGAGTCAAAATTGCAATAACTCGAGAGCCACAAAGGTGTCATTTGTGGATGGCTTTTGCATGCATTGCTTTGCACTGATAGTAGCTTAGAGTGGAGCACTCTAGTGGCGCTCCTTTAAGACCCCATGACACATTCATTGTCAGGGAGTTTCGAGGTATGCTTTTGTGTGCATTTTCTTCTTTCATTATCCTCCCATTGCCCAATGCTTAGCAACTTAACAAAAGGCTATTTCTTTTGGAGTATAGGAGGAGTGTGAGTGAAAAGAGGTGTCTGAAAGTGTTTTTGAGTGAGTTGAAGTAATTTTTAAGTGTTTTTAGTTGTCGAATCATAGGAAAAGGTAGTTGAGGTGATTCCTAAGGCATTGTTGCTGTCAAAGGCAATCAAAAACACTATAAATTAAATTTCAAACTAAGGCTATTCCCTGCAATTCATTGTTTCCTCAAGGCCTCTGAATTTTATATAGGATGGCCAACATTAAAGATGTCATTCAAATACTTTGGTGTCTTCTTTTCTATCTCAAAAATGCAAATTTTACATTTTAAACCAAACATGCTTACCAGTGAGGGGCACCTGCTAGTGGCAAAGGCTGACATTGGAAAGAAATTGGATAGGGCATAGTTGTGGGTAATGATGATATTAAAGTTTTGTGCCTGTTTTTTTATTCAACTTATTGACTTCGAAGAATCAACCAGATTTTTAAAGAAAATCCACATACATGGAGTTCCCATTCCTTATTGTCATAACTAGTAATTCGGCATCGAAAACACGTGGAGGACAAAACAAATTATTGTATATCTGAATAGAGAAAACAAATTAGTGTATGTCTGAATAGAGAATCAATATATTTTTTACAGTATTGTGGTGGTCATTAACTGATTTGAAAAGATAGTCTCTTTAACATCATCAGATTTCCCCTCAAGGTCACAAAAACTATGCTGCATCACATTAGATGAAGACCCTTCTAGTATAGAAAAGCATTTTAGACCCAAATTTTTAGGGGACAAAGGGCCTGCCAGAGGGGGGATATTGGAATACACATATAAGTTTCTCATTGTATCATGAAATTTTCTGCAAAGTCCATAAGGGCATCATTGTCCTCCTCCATTAACTAATCAAACTAATCAAGAGATAGAGATATCTCCTAATAACCTTCAAGATTTAATCCACATTTTCCTTTCCCAATTATGAATATTCAGCACTAGTTATTTATAAAAAGTTGCATAACCAATAGCTTGTTTGAATCAGGGTGTTCCTTTATCTTTTGCATGTCTAGGGCAAGAATTCTTTCATGGAATTTCTTATTAAGCATTGTCATAATGGCCTAGCAACCAAGTGACGGTGCTAGCAATGGATCAACATATTTGAGAGCATTCAAAGCCTTTGTGCCATGCAGAGGCTTGCTAAGTAAAATCAAGTGTAACCATTAGTTATGAAATTTTTTGTATCCCAAAATGGTTACACAAGTGTGTGTTCATCCTAGATCTCTACCTTTTATTTTTTATATATTAAGTCAATCACAATTAATGAAAGCAATCCAAGTCCATTTCAAAATAATCCAAAGGGGCCCTTATAGCATTGAGAACAAGGATTCTAATACCGTAAGTCATATCCTTATACATCCTTTTTAACATATTTCCATGCTATTGGTGTTACACAGACAACTAACCATCATGACATAAAGTATGAATCTCAAGGTCAAAAGTTATCTAATGTCCCAAATTATAATCAAAATCATTGTCTACATCATAGAAAAGGGAAATCACATCCAAAATAATATATAAAGTTGCTACAAGCAATTGATCACCTTATAACCATTATGCACACCAATTATGGATCACCTTCATGTCACCATGAGCCCCCAGAGCTCAATTAGGGATTTTATGGCATATCCCTTGGCCAAGCTTTGGGGCTCCTTTTTCTTGTCTTTGTTTAGGACAATATTCCCCTTCACATGAAGCTAATAAGGATGCCCTTTTAGTATCATTGATTATGCTCTTGTTGAAATTATTGATTATTAATAACTCCTAAGTATATATGTTCAAACTATTGATATACAATGATGGTTGGCAAAACATTATGTCCATGCGTAGCATGATAAGTTCAAGCTCTTATGAAACAAAGAATTTTCAACTATGTAGAATTTTGACACTATAACATAAGAAATGGCTTTGTTCATACGACACTGATCGTTTTGGCTACAAACATGACCATGTTTGGAGTCATATTGACCAAGTTATGGCTAAAATAAGATTGGTTGTCCAAGCTCCCCATGGCTAGGGGATGCGTTAGCGTAGCCCCTCAAGTGCTTGGGGGGTTTAGATGGCCTGTCTTATTTTGGCCATAACTTGGCTAGTATGACTCAAAAAATGGTCATGTTTGTAGTCAAAATGATCGGTGTGATATGAACAAATCCATTTCTTGTGTTAGAGTGTTTGTGTTAAAATTATATATAATTATAAAGTTTTGGTTTAACTTTTCTATTGAACACCTACAATTGGCAAATTTTAGCTAGAACTAGGAGGCCTTATTGGCATAAAGGTTAGCTTCGTGTCCATAGAGACCTCCAAGAGTATCTTTATAATTATCTTGTGAAATTATTTAGAGAGCCCAAAGAGCTTCCAGTTGCATTGATCCTCGTGCATCATAGCCTCCTTGTAGCAAGAAGGCTCCCCACAATCAGTAAGCACCACATGGTATGCCCCTGGAATAAATATCTCATGAGGTCTAGACACTCTAGCTGATCTTCTCAAGAGCATTTCAGCTAATTGTCCCACCTACATATCATCCACATTTGGCTCATCATTTCCACCAATATATGATCCCTCATCTACCCTTGATTGTGTACCTATGGGAGTATTTGGTGGCACCATTTCCTACACATTCGGTGCATGGACAACTTGCTATCTATCAACATATGCAGGTGGATTCACATCCTAGAAAGTGATTGAGAACATCGACTATCGAAAAATCATAGAAACGGCTCTTGGACTTTCTGATATATAGGTCACTTGTGGACAATCTCTCTTGCTTGTTGTACATTATGTAAATAGAAGATGAGCTTCTGTAGTGTGTCTTGTGACTTCATGGTCAAAACAAACTTGATTTCTAGTATTCTAAGGGGTTTCTAAAGGTGGATTCTGGCCTTCTTTATCGTATCGTGAAAGAAACTCAAGTCGGGTGTGTGCATTCGAGAATCTGCCAATGTGAAAACCTTCACAAATTTTTCTAGGATCTAAGGTAACTTTTCCCACATGTAATCAAAATCCAAGGTCTGGACATGTTGCTCATGCAAAAAACCCTAACCACATCCCTCATGGATGTCGTATGCATCTTTTTCTCATTGAAGACCACATCATGGCTTCGTATGATCTTCTTTGCTTCTAGATCCCAAAGATGATAGTGCATCTCTCCACTTTCACCATACCATATAAAGATGCATTTCCTAGACTTAGGATCTAGCTTCTTTCAAAACTCTTTTGGCACATGTGCATATGCCTCACACCCAAATATATGCAAATGAGAGTCAGAGGGCTTCTTGACACTCCATGCCTCTTCAGGAATACCACCATCCAAACTCTTACTAGGTGATCTCATGCACTGTAGTCTTCATTGCCTCAACCCAAAAACCACCAGAAAGACTTGCATCAGAAAGAATACCTTGCAACATTTCTTAAATGGTGTAGTTCATCTGTTTTGCAATTGGATTTTGCTGAGTACAAGGGGAAGTGAGCTCCCTCTTGATCCCATGTGTAACACAAAAATGCTGAAAGTCATGAGAGAGATACTCTCCACCATTGTCAGCCTATACACATTTCTCACACATTTATAGCATAAGCCCACACTTTCGTAGTTGCATCATCAATGAATGTCACATAGTATTCAGCCCCGCCTAATGACCATGTAGGCTTGGGACCACATACGTATGAATGCACCGAATCAAGCCTTTCAAGCTCTTTCTTTCCCCTTCTTTTATGGGCTGATTTAGTCTACTTCCCATAGAGATAGTGCTCAAAAACTTCAAAATCGGAAAAAATCTAATGTGGTACATAACCCAAACGGCATAAGAGTTTCATTCCATTCTAGCTCATGTGTCCAAATGACAATGCCACAAAGAAGTACTTGGCTACTCGGTTATTGTAACAACATGATCATATGATGCCCCTGATACACGTAAGGGATACAGTGTCCCACACTTGGCACCTCTTGCTAAAACCATAGAGCCCTTCTGAATTTTCCAACTTTGAAAACCAAAGGTGGTCTGAAAACTAGCATCATCTAGCTGACTCGCTGAAATAAAACTCTTGGTCAGCTTAGGTATATGTCTCACATTTTCAAAAACAAATGCAGACCCATTTGCAAAAAAAAACTTTATGTCACCTGCTCTCACCATGTCACATGCATAGTTATTTCCAAGGGGTGTTTATTTTTTGTGAGCTTTTTCTTTTTTTGCGAGTTTTTCTTGGGCTGATGAGCTCGGGGGACTTGATTTTAGAACATTATATAACACAACTCTTAAGGGACCTCACATGATATAAGACTCACATATGTTGAGCAACACTTATAACACAACACTTGATCTGTGATCACTTGAGAAGTAACATTAGTTTGGCAAGGTTCTAGGCCATGGATTTGGGGGAGTGGGAGAGCTCAAGAAAAGAGGGAGGATTTCAAATGATATATTCTTGTGTGGTTGCATCTAAACATGTATTAATCTTTGAAACAATGTAGTGATTGGAAGCATTTGACTGATTGGAAGCATGCACATCTTCAAAGCAATGCAATGATTGGAAGCATGCATTTTTTATTTGAAGGTAATGATTTCAAGACTGCATTCTTAAAAAACCTTCAAATCATTGATCTTCAAACCAATGCAGTGACTAATTAGAATCATGCCTTCAAACCATCTTTTTGGTCATGCATAAAGAGCATCATGTATTTGAAGGCAAGCATTCCAAACTTGCATTCCATGCAAGCACTACAACCAAGGCACACACACCAATAATGTAATAGATCCTAATCTTGAAGATCTTTCATGTCTCTTTAATCACAAGTATCGATGTGACCACACTTAAATGTGTACTTGGACTTGTGGTAGTAGAGGATATGGCTTATGTAGATGGATGTCAAGACAGCTTTCTTGCATGGGGATCTGCATGAGGAAATTTACATGGTACAATCGGAAGGCTTTGAAGAGAAGGGAAAAGAACATTTGGTTTGCAAGTTGAAAAAGAGTCTTTATGGCCTTAAGCAAGTGCCCAGAGAATGGTATCATAAGTTCAACTTTTTATTTAGTCCCAAGGTTTCAGAAGAAGTGAGATTGATCACTGCCTCTACAATAAAAGGGATAAGGATAATAGCTTAATATTCTTGGTACTTTATGTGGATGATATGCTATTGGCTAGCAAGAACATTTATGAGCTAGATGCATTGAAGGCCAAGTTGCATGAGGCCTTTGACATGAAGGATTTGGGACTTGTAGGTCATATTCTTGGTATGCGCATCACGTGTGACTGGAGTAGGAAACTCCTTTGGCTTTCAGACAAGGAGTATGTTACAAAAGTGTTGTAGCATTTCAATATGGAAGGGGGGAAAAGTGTTGTAGCATTGGCCATGATGGCCAATGTTCCTTATGCATTAGCAGTTGGGAGTCTTATGTATGCTATGATAGCAACTAGACCGGATATTGCATTTGCAGTGGGAGTTGTTAGCCGATATATGGCTAATCCAAGAAAGAGGCATTGGGGGGTAGTTTAAGCGCATCATGAGGTACATGAAGGGTACCAAGGAGTTGTGTATTTGCTTTGGCAGAGGAGAGATGCATGTACTTGGGTACATAGATTTAGATTATGCAGGGCATGTGGATAGTAGGAGATCCACTTTTGGTTATGTGTTCACCTTTGCAGGTGGTGCAATGTCATGGATGTCTCGCACAGAACTGAATTAATTTGTCTACCACAGAGGCCGAGTACATTGCAGGCACAAAGGGTTGCAAGGAGGCTATATGGATTGATCAGCTAGTGGGAGATTTGGGGATTCATACAGGTGTACCGAAATTGCATAGTGATTCCATGAATGTTATTTAGCTAGCATGGAATCCGGTCTTTCATGCAAAGGCCAAACACATTGAGGTTGGGTATCATTTCATTAGGAAGGTACTTGAGGACAAGCGCATAGAGTTTGTCAAGGTTCATACTGATGATAACCCTGTAGATATGTTGATGAAGAGTCTATCTAGCCAGTGGTTTGAGTATTGTCATGTATTGATGGGCATGGGATAGTATGCTCATTAGTTGCTCTCTCTTAAAGGCACATTGGCCTTTAAGTGAGAGGTTGTGGGGTTAAAGGCTCCTGTGCCTAGGTAACCCCGGTTATACACATGTCCTTATACTCAAAGATATAAACAAGATCATACAAAAGATTATGGTGATCTTGTACCCACCAAACTACTAGCTCCTATTTTGCTCCTTCTCTCCCTTCCCATAGGTTTCCATTGTGCGCTCACAGGTAATCCATCTATCCAAATGATTTCCATTCCAAAACGGGAATATTATTAATGGATTAGTATTAGATACTAGACCTATATCTCAGATGATGCTAGGGTGTGTGACATCCCCCAAGGATGTGGCTTCTACCAATGCTTTTGTCTGCAAATCCTCTGCTATCCTGGAGTGCTTGAACACCTTGCAAGCATAAATTTTATGGGGATCAAACGAGCTGATAGAAATGTGGCACATGCTAACATTACCAGATGTGCCCACAACTATTGCTGGTGTGAATCAAACATCTTGTCATTGGAGAAGTGCAAGAGCTGGTCACTATGGCATTCTTGCTTCAACGGGTTGAACATGTTATTTGGGTGGTGTGGCTATTGGTGAAGGCAAGGGGGCTATGGGTGCAGATATGGGTGAGTACAAGGAGAGGGAAACCTATCTAATTGTGCAAGGGGATGTGCAAAAGGTGTGAAATCATGATGTGGACTCTTTGGGGGATGTGCAACTAACTCTGGAATGTGAATTGGGTGTGGATATGGTGATATAGGGGGTGGGGGACCATGTGCCAAAAAGGAAAGCAGTGTTTGTGGCTATGGATGTGGGGCATGTAGTGGTTGTGGGTGTGGATGCAAGGGATGCAGTGGATGTAGCGGATGCAATAGTTGTGGCTGTGGAGGAGGGGGATGCAATGGTACTTGGGGATGTAGAGGTACTTGAGAAGGTGGGTGCTGGGGATGTGGGTGCACAGGTGGAATGAAGGATGAGGTAGCTCCCTTACCCTTGAAGGCTCGCCATACATTTTTTATGTACATGACTCTAACTTGTACGGCAAGACTCTCCCACTTTGTGTCATAGGCAATGATGTCTTGATCTATTTGACCAAGACATTACCGACTCTCCAACACAAAGTGATGCATGAATTGATCTCTAGATTGTCCTAAAAAAACATTTGGAAATCATTCACACAATGCCCTCACTCCACCCTCAGCCATCATCCATGCAAGATTTTGCACGCTGCTTTCACCATAGTTGAAATCAATCTCAATGATGTCCTGATCAACATTCATTAAGAAGTTCACATTCTCACTCTTTACGGGAAGAGAAATAATGAAGGAACTCCTGCAATCCATGATGATGAGGAATATTATTTTCAAGATGACATTCATGGAATAAATGAGAAGGGGTGTCCTGAAGAAACCCCCATACTAAGGAGATAGTTTACAAGGCATGGGAGGAAAAATAGGGATCGAATGCTTGTTGGCCACCCACATGTAGAGGGAAATTTCTATGATGAATCACTTGGATGCTGAACTTAAAACTATTTCATAGGAATTGGAGAGGGAAAACACTTCATTAACATATGCAATGGTGGTTAGGAAGAGTAGTGTGCAGTTGTCAAGCAGTTGAGCAGGAAATGACGAAGCAGAGATTGAACTCCGATCCTTGTAGCCAGAATCCATAGACACAAAGAGGATGTTTGAGCTACAATTGACAATTGAACATCTCTCTAAGACCCTGGTGTGCTTAGACATGGAACATGCTGAGAACGAAGTGTTTTGACACTGAGGCATGTGCATCCAACTTTAACTATCAGTAGGGTCTCATCTTGAGTTGCAAATATATATATTCTTTCAATGTTTCTAATACTTGGTCCATGTTGTATCATGTTTGCAGGTTGTAGTTGACCAGCACTCAAAGAGGTTGTCAGAGTTGGGAGGCTAGCATGCTCTAGCTTTGCAGATGCTAAATGACTTGAAGAGCAAGGGCATGCATAGTTTGTACCTACCCCTCCTCATCCCGACGTGCAGTAAAGGGCCAAATCAATGTCTCAATCTAGTGTGTAGGTTGTGGGATGGCCCTTGAGCATGAGAACGCCATGATGTTGGTATGATTGCCATGCAAACATAGCTACCATGTTCTGTCTTTGCCACAACTTGCTCCATGGGCTCATGATGCAGGGCTTTTGATTGCAACAATGTAATTGATGATGCTATGAAGATGACAGTTGGGGTGTTTAGGGATGATGATACAAGAAAGCCTCTTGCTGGACTACAATATGCAACAACAACTATTGGCAAGGATGTATCTAGTAAGAAGCATGCTGTAAGGTTGAATGTCTCAAGTTTGCTAATATACCTCAAATTAAACATACCTATGTTTTGAGCACATCTATGATATTAGCTCACTTGTGTGTTAGCATATCTGTCATCATATCTATCAACATATTTGTTAACATGTCAATTAATGAAAGTTTGTTGTTAGCAGGTGTGCTATTAGCACACCTACCATTAGAGCATTTGAGGAGCATTTGGTGCTACATGCATATTGTTATTGGCACAACTTATATTATCACATCTGTTAGCATATGTGGAACCATACCCGTTAGCACATATTTTTAGCATATGTGGTACTATATCCATTAGCACAACATCTACTGCCACATCTATTATTAGCAAGTTTTTTATTAGCACTTATAGCAAATCTATAATTGGCATATATGCTAATTAGCATATCTATTATTAACATATGTGCTAATTAGTAGATCTATTATTCTTTGGTATGTTAATAACACAAATATGTTATTAGCATATGTGCTAATCATCATATCTATTCTTAAAATATGTGCTAATTGGAATTCAACATTATGCTCACTTACAAACAAATCCAAAATGTACTATTCAATGGTGCTCCTCAGCATGGTCCATGGAACTACTTTTTTGAGCATGTTAACGTGCTTCCACCAATCCGTTCTCTAAGTGACCCATGATTGATTTGCAAGCCATCGCTATAATCAGTACATGATAAATATTCTAAAATCAACCAAAGCTCAATTTGCAATGTCTTGTGTGTGTGTGTGTGCGTGAGCATGCACAAGCACGTGTGCACGCATGGGTAATGGCTTACAACGTGGGTGTGTGTATGTGTCGCATCTATTTCTTCATGTGTCTTTGTATCTTATGTAAATATCACATGTTGTTAGTTCTTAAATTGCCAAAAGATCAATTTGCAATCTAAGACATACACACTCATAGACACAAACCCTAAGACACTATAAATTAACCTTGGGTCCTGATTTTAAGAACTATGAAGATGTCATTAATAGCATAACTAGCTACACACATGCACACATCTAAGAGTATCAAATCAACCTTGGGCTTATTTTAAAACTATTATCATATGGTCATGATCGTGCACATGCATGTGCATGCATGCGCATGTGTGCGTGTGCACATACACACACACATGCACGCATGCACACACACATGCACACACACACACACACACACACACACACACACACACACACACACACACACACACACACACACACATGCACGCATGCATGCACACACACACACACACACAAATCCTAGGAGTTGACACATGCACATACACATATAAATACACATGTATAAGTTTAATATCTTAAGACTACAATGTGATAATTTAAACTCCTACTGTGGTGGAACTATTTTAATTAACCTTCAATCCAAGTTATACCCTTCTTTTTGGATATTTTGACAAAATAAGTAAATGTTTTAGTGGGGCATTTTGAATGGTAGTGTGAATTCATTGAATCTAACGATATTAGTCATTTTGGTATATGTAAAATGTTTTAGTTCTTTTACTAACTATGTTTAACAAAGGGATTTATTTGTAACTTAATTAAGCTAATAGTGGTAGATTTAAGGGTATTATGTAGTATATTGTGAAAGTGTATCTTGGCGGAAAGATAAGTATAATCTCTTGAAAAAAATCAAATTAGGGGAATTCTCTTATCCTCCTTAGGCAACTTTAGTTTATCTATTCCAATCTTTTGCTTGGAGAATCCCATGAAAGGGGATTATTGTGTGTGTGCGTGCGTGCGCATGTGTGTGTATATAATTATACATTACTTAATAATCTTCTCTGACTTATGATACTCTCATATTTCTTCTTGACTCGACTTTGTCATGCTAATAGACATTCCTATTTCTTGTACTATATTGGCCATTATGGAAGACTTACTCTATGAATTCTTCCTTTAAGAGTAACATTGTCTTTATATTTTGGTCTGTATATTTCAAACCTAAAAATATTGTTAACTTAGCATCTGTCTATTTAGCCTAGGGTTTCTATGTCATTAGGTGCAATTATGCATGATAGTGATAACAAGCAAATGGGGGGTGCTTGGATACCTATCACCCACATGGAAATTTCAAAGTTCTAACTATGGTTGTTTGGGTTGGCTGATAGGTATATTTCCTCATTCCTCGGATAATGGTGGTGGAAGATGTAGGTACTTTGGCTAGTGACATAACCCTATTCTAATCATATTAATATTGGTTTAACTTGATAATCAATTTATTTTATGTGAGCAATTCTTGAATTATTTTAGTTGAATTATTTTTATGTAAACTTTGCAATTCTATTCCGAATTGATTGATGGGATAAAAAGTCTAAACACACACGTGCATGCACACACACACACACACACACACACACACACACACACACACACACACACACACACACACACACACACACACACATTATAGGAATATAAAAATTAACCTTGGGTCGATTTGTAAAATATTGTCATATGGTGATGGCTACAAATTCTAAGACATTGCAAATCAACCTTGGGTTGATTTAAAAACTATGATGATGTTATTTGAAACATAAGCTGTCTCTCTCTCTAAGAGTATGAAGTTGACCTTGGGGTGATTTAAATGTTGTTACCATGTGGTGATGACTACACATTCTAAGATTCTAACAAATCTATGCAAACCATTTTTGGATGCCCTTAATGCCAGTGATTGTAAATGCAAATCATTCATTCACATTCTCCTAAAATAATATAAAGTATTCTTTTAAAAGGAAGTGTAAAAATGAGTGAATGTAAAATATTAATTATTCATTCACATTCTATTTAAAGAATATTCAATATTCATTCAAAAGAAAGTGTAAGAATGAGTGACTGTAAATGCAAATCATTCATTCACATTCTATTGAAAGAATATTCAATATTCATTCAAAAGAAATTGTAAGAATGAGCGAATGTAAGTGCAAATCATTCATTCACATTCTCTGAAAGAATATAAAGTATTCTTTCAAAAGAAAGTGTAAGAATGACTGAATGTAAGTGCAAATCATTCATTCACATTCTCTTAAAAGAATATAAAGTATTCTTTCAAAAGAAAGTGTAAGAGTGAGTGAATGTAAATGCAATGAGTGAATGTAAGTGCAGAGAATTCATTCACATTCTATTGAAAGAATATTCAATATTTATTCAAAAGAAAGTGTAAGAATGTTTAAAATTATAATTACTTCAAAAAAGAAGTAGCAATTATGATTCAAACAAAAATTAACAATTATAATTCACTTTCAAATGAAAAATTTAGACTCTTGCCAAGTAAAAAGAATAAAACAACAAACACCTCAATATGACAAGCTAAACCACAATAACAATTCAAACAAGCCCCACAATCACAACTAGTACAAGAGACCTAAGCCTCTGAACAAGCAAGCAAACACAAAAAAACAACTCACAAAAGAGATCATAGGCACTCAACAAAGAGACCCTTGAACTCCCACATACAAAAACAAATCCAATTTGATTCATACCTTCTAGATTGCTTTTGCAATCTTAGAGGGTCTTCATTCTTTGATCTCTTCTATTTGGCTGGAAAACCGAGCATGAGATACATAGAAATGGCATGTAGCTAGCTTAAATAGAAGAATAGAAAAATGTATTTGGACTAATACATGCTTATTCGTACGAATAGATATTCATACAAATAATTTTATTCGTACGTGAATAGAAGCGAGAGTCCAGTGTGAATATCTCCATCTCAAGGCTAGAGGACTACTAGAGATGGAAATCAATAGTGTGGGCGTGCTCCCGAATTCAAAGTAGATGGAGCTAAACTAACCATTTATTATATTGAAGAGAAGGAATGTGACCATTTATTTTACAAGGGATGCAATCCAAGAGGTGATTGAAAAGGGTGAGGAGAGGACATTTGTGTCACTACCACCATTTTTAGTAGCATTTAATTTGGCGTGGCAAAGTATTTTCCATACACTTTAGTCATTTATTTGAGATTAGGTCTATTTCCCAAGCATGAGCATACAATGCATAAGAATTTACCAAATTCATGCTTTCTATGTGGGAAAATAGGCCATCAAGTCATGGAATGTGCACTGGAGAGGAAATCCAAAGAGAGTGTCATAAAAGAAAAAGAGCAGCAACCTAAGCAAGTGTGGAAACTTGTTCAATGGGGAAAAAAACATAGATTCTAAAGTAAGAGCTCAAGATTTGTTGAGAAAACCAATGAAAATGCAAGTAATGGAACCCCTCTTAAAGTCTAGCAAGATAGTGGAGCATGTTACTATGGAAAGAAATATGAATACATAGATTCATGAAGAAATACCTTAGGATAAGAGAGATAAAGAACTCAAATTAAGTAATAATTGTCAAGTGCTACAACAATTAGAGGATGAGTTCTAGTTGGGTTGAGGGTGCATCAACAAAGGAAGATCTATTATTCAAAAAGGAAAAATGACAAATGGGGAGCTAGTATGGCATGATGCCTTTAGTGCATTGCTTTTTAGAAAGAGCCATGTGAGAGCCACCCTAAACTCTAGAAAAGAAGAGGTGGAGTAAGGAAAGGGAGGGGATTGGGGGAAGGGGTGGGGGAGGGGCGGAGGCACCTCTTCCATTATAACAGGGTGAGCCTTAGCCATGAATAAGGGCAAGAGACGAATTGCCTCCCTTTCTAGCAAGTTAAAGATTAGGGGAGTCATGGCCTATAAAGTAATTGTAAAGGTTGCTATATGAGGACACTTCATTTTATATGAGGCATGGCTTGCAAAGTGATTGCAAAGGTTGCTATACGAGATGAATTGCCTCCCTTTCTAGCAAGTTAAAGATTAGGGGAGGCATGGCCTACAAAGTGATTGCAAAGGTTGCTATATGAGGACACTTCATTTTCTAAAAGACAAGAATGGTGCTCAAAACCAGAGAATGAAGATGCCTCACACTCTCAAATGACTTGTGAGTGCACATGATTTATTTTTTGGCTAAGAAAGAGAGACAAAAGGATGATTGAGGTGGATATTCCATTGACTGATGTGCACTTTGACATGGGTGGGGAGGTGCAATCCGAGAGACACCAATGCATGGGGAGAGGGTGCAAGAGAGAGATGCCCACCCATTCCTTTTTGGTTGTACAAAGGGTTAATGGAAAGTGGGTGATTTTTTTTTTAAAATGCCCTCTTTTCCTCTACTTTTGGTCAAGCTTACCCACTTAAAAAGGTGGTTAGTAATAAGGGAGCAATGCGGTGCTATGGAACAATTGCTGATTGGCCTGTTTCATGCCGAGCTACTCAAAAATCTTGGTGCCCTCTTGTTTGCTTGTTTCCACGTCCATGGAATGGAATCACCTAGGACACAGAAGGGTAGTATTGCTCACTTTGAATCATCCTTAGTAAGCATCCTACGAAAGGCATCCCCAACCTACATCCAAGTTTGTACTTCCAGAACATAAACGACCCATAAAAAATGTGGTGCTGGTCAGGCATACTTTGCTCTTCACCTCATCTATACCATATCACATATATGGCTCCACACCTGATTCTAGATCTTGTGCATTCACATTTTTACAGACACTCTTGAAATGCAGTAGCCGTGAATTCTCAGGCAGTACCCGAGCATACCATGAAAGGTATGGATGTTCTTATGGCGCGCAGTGCCCTGCACATGACGACACCTCAGAGAGAGAGAGAGAGAGAGAGAGAGAGAGAGAGAGAGAGAGAGAGAGAGAGAGAGAGAGAGAGAGAGTGAGTGAGTGAGTGGACTGCACACGTACACTATGTTGTATTGAACATAAACATGAATATATACATGAGAACCCCTTAGGGTTAGGGTTAGGGTTTGCCCCTAATACCCTTAAGGTATGGTGCAATTTACACCATCCTCACAAGATCTTTTTGCGTTTCTTTTGGTGCATATGATAGTAGCCAAAATTGAAAAAGAAAACTACAAAGAATCAGAGCAATATGTGCATGTGTGAGCACAATGACTATGTAGCGGAAGCCTCTACAATGAGTACAGCTTATGATCTAGTACATAAATGTGCATTTCTCCCTCTTAAGTTGTGGGTCATCCTTCGCATTTGGGAACAGAACCCAGAAGATGATCAAAGGGAAGAGGAAGGAAATATGCATAAAGTAAATTCCACTTGGATCAAAGACTGGTCGGTCAAAAGATGCCTGCTTGAAGAATAGCATGTATGGCTGCATGCCAGACATGTCAAAGCTGAACATGTCATGTGTCATCGTGGAGTGTGCATTTGCTCTGAAGAAGAGACATCCGGATGTGAAGCGGAGAAGAATCTAGTAGGTTGTGACAGACAAGGGTGTCACCAACCCAAAAGAACTGATAGCAATGTTAGAGGGATGCTGCAGTAGAGTAATCTCTATCATATGATGCAAGGTCATAGAATACTGCATAATCGGTGTGGACAAAGTGATCTAGGGGCTGCATGAAAACTGGGGCCAAAAGTACAAGTATAATACTATGCTCTGCTGATGAAGAGGCATGTAAAACTGACAAGACATGGTGGCCTGTCAAACTTGTATGCTCAACTATCATGAACTAAAGGTTGCTTTGTGCATGGCTAAACATCAATCGGCATAGGATGCATCATCTATCATAGGCTCAAAGTGGAGATGACAAATAAAAGGCCTAGAAGCCTAAAATATAACTGAGAATGTGTAAGATGTCCTTGAGGCATATGAGGTTCCGAATGCTGATGGAGGGATGGATCTAAAGTTGTGGCTCCAACCCCTAATCTACATCAAGTAAGGACTGTATACGACAGCCATACGTGCATGCTGAAACATTGACGTTCCTTAGGTTGCACTATGGCTGAACCTGATGATGTCCATGGCACTAGGATAGGACTACACTGATGCATAAAGGTCCTCATGTTGAGGAGTGGTCTGCTGATCTAAGGTGGTGGTGATAACTGAATCCAAGTGTGATGCAATGCGGCATGACTGAGCCGATGCTGTAATGTCTTGTAGACTGATGTGCTGATTTGTACTGCTAGTAAGAGCCATGTCCAAGGATGTAATATGCTCTGTATCAGATGTAAAAGCATCAGTGATGGATGCTGGAAGGGAATCACCTATAGAGCTGAAAGCATTGTGGCCAATATCTCTACATGTTGCAGAAGATGTGAGTGCCTCATACTGATGAGGACTTACGTATTGTATATCTGCATGATCACTGTTAAGAACTCTAGTTGTGTATCTCCATTTAATGTGATAGTAGATGGAGTCGGGTCCATGCATGAATGTGATGGCTGTATATCACTAAAATTAGTGTGTGCTAATGTAGGTGGCTCAGGGCTTACCATTAGTTGTGCCTTGTGCTCCAGGCTTACCGACAAATGTGCATGATTAGAAGGTGTGGGCTGATCCATGCTAACATGTGGTACATCTGCATCTAATATGTCAAGACCAATGAGGCTCGAGTCCACATCATAAATTGGTACATACCTTGTGGAAATGAACGGTTGAAGTAGGTTCTCTTTCCACTCACGAATCTCATCTGGAGTCATGACTCATATATCATCCACTGTGTGATGTGAATAACTTCATGCTGGCAGCAACAATCTAGTGCTCTGTGCTAGAGGCTTACCCGTGTACTAGTGAGCGTGTCCACCCATGAGAGCACTGTATAAAAGCTACCACCAATGGGGTCTTATGCTAAACTATCAAACCAAGTCATGGTGGAAGAACCTCTGTGTATGCCAAGATTGTAGTAAAATGATGACAACTGTGTGATGGGAGTAGCGAAGAGGATGTACAAGGCTGATGGAAATGTTCAGGAACCAATGCCAGAAAAAAGTCAATAAATATGATTGTACATGGGTGGCAATAAAAATACCCCTCTTTACTTATGAACTAAGTGATTTTTTTCTAAAGTTGAATTTTAAAACCCCTCCTGTTATTGTAGTCCTGTTAAATTTTTTCAAAAAAGTTCAATTAAAATAACCCTCTTTTTGAATGCACGTGGTACACTAAAATTTTGTGAGGTGAACCCCCCGAGAGCTAATCGTTGTTGCTGCTCGCTATCTAGCCACAGTGGTTGCGGTGATGGAGCCATATACGTTGATGGTGGCTTGGTGTAGCTTGGAGTCGACTAAATTGCAGCCAGCCGAGGTTGAGGTTGCTGAAGGTTTCAAGGGACTCGTCAGTTGCCCTTGCCTTTTATTTCTATCCCTCTCTAGCACACCAAAAATGTCATGCCTAAAGTCATTTGTGTGGCTGCCTAGTCGTAGATGTTGTAGCTTTGTAGGGCAGAGGTTCCAAATAGGGCTGAATGGGCTGAGGTTCAAATAGAACTCTAAAACACTTACAGTGGAAGTGATAGAATAGAACCTGACTTTGAACCTCAAAAACTGAGAACTAAACCTTACACATCTCATAGAAATGAACACAATAATGAATCTTGAAAACTCGAACTCGAGGAATCGAAAAACTCAAAAGTCTGAATACAAAACCCTTTGAATCCCTCAAGGAAGAACCTCTCTCATCTCTGAACACATAGAGAGCTAAATAGTCATATCTCAAGCTCCATAAGGCAGAATCTTGAGCTTCTTGAAGCAAAACGGAGAGGGAGAAGAGCTCTACAAATTGAGCTAGATGAGAGATGACGATGCCTTATGAAGGAGGGCTTGTTGCCTTGACGGAGCAAGGGCTTGCGCCTTGACAGGGGCAAGGGCTTTCTCTCTCAAACGAGGATGCCTCACACAAGGAGGGCTTGATGCCTTGACATGAAATAAGGGCTTAGGAGCACTTGGTGCTCTGATTCCATGATAAAGTGGAGAGAGAGAGAGAGAGAGAGAGAGAGAGAGAGAGAGAGAGAGAGAGAGAGAGAGAGAGAGAGAGAGAGAGAGAGAGAGAGGAGTGCACACGATATAGCTACCTGTACGCCATGTTGTATTGAAAATAAACATGAATATATACACAAGAACCCCTTAGGGTTAGGGTTAGGGTTTGCCCCTAACCATCCTCAACACTTCGACTGGCCGCTTCTTATCCCAACCCAAATAACGCTAAATCGACTTTGTTAATAGATTGTATGCTATTCGCTAGAACACATCAGACCATTTACAAATGCAAATGGTACAACGTACCTCCTCACTCAATGAAGCAAAGACCAGCAACATAACAATCATCCAAAACATATGTACACACTCAAGAAGGGCTACATCAAAATCACTTCCTCCAATGCCTATAGTCACACTGAGCTCCAATATCTTTGCACCAGAAGATTGAAGTCGGCTGCCTGCCTCTACCTCATGCGCACTTGCAAAAACACACATAAACATCAAACAACACACACATGCATAACACCACAAACAAGACCGAGATCTGCACAACAAAAAAACACAAACTTAGCCTCCTTCGCAATGTCGCATGCAGCTTCTACTAACGCCAAAACACCATTGGGAACTCCCTCATCCCATCACAGAAGCACCTCGACAGAAAGCATCTCCAAACGTTACGCCACTCTTGGACTAAGTTCACCCAATAAGCTGATTTATACACCTAATTTGCGGTCCGTCCACCATACACGTGGCGTGCATGGCACTAAGCTGATCCCTCTACCATACACGTGGTGCACATGGAACTAAGCACTGGATTGATCTAGAACAATCATTCTAATCGACCACTACTATTTCTGCACTAATCGACCACCACTAACCTATCCCATCTCGACTTAAATTTAACCACTACTCCCACAAGTATTACTAATATCCATTTTTTTGGAAGGTATTGCAAGGTGAGAGAAAATGTGTGGGTTCCAAACAGATAATGACGTCAATTATAGATATAGTGGAGATGATATGTTAAGTGTTAATAATTTAAGAACTACTCTCACGTTGATTAAAAGGAAGTTGTTTATTGAAAAGAAAGAAGAGTGGAGGTCTTTTTCCATGTGAAAGCCCGAGCATGAAGGTGGCCGAATTTTTATGAACGTATATGCGAATGAAGGTGCGCCAAATAGGCACCATACCACGTGGCAACTAACACCCCTCTATCGTCTCTCCTTGAATACTTTCCGGCTCATCCTTCGTTTGAATCACCCACTTTTTGAAGTTATCCACCTTTCTGCTCTAATGGGTTCTTCGTAACCTTCCCCATCATGCCTTCCTCCTTTGCTCCTTGCACCATCCTCCATCTCCTCCTTCCTAATTTGCTTCTGCCTTTCCTCTTTTGTATCCATCCCGTAGCTGGAAATGTCCTCCTCACCACCGCTAACTCATCTTTCTCTTTCCAATCAACTCAGGCCAATTTCGGTAAGCGCCCAGCAAATCGCTCCTTCCCATGTTTGTTCTGTGCACGAGTACCTTTGACAGCTGGTTGCCGATGCCTAATCATGCAAGATTTTGAATGCCCAAGTCAGCATGTGTCCGAAAAAGTGCGATCTCTGTATTGCTAGCCTGCCTTCTAAGAAATTTCCCATCTCATAACTTTGGATTGTGATCTGCCCAAATCAGCACGTATGGTTGTGAAATCTGCATATCTATGGACAGAGAAAATCTCAGGCCACATAATATAGGAACAAAGCTTGCACTAGTAGTTTTAGTCCATTACCAGTACGTTTTGCGGATGGAAGATCTGACGTGCATGGCTAACCCTTCACAATATTAGCTTCAAAGTTAACACTTGAGCCTTAGAACAAAATCTGAAGCCACACTATGAGAACAAATCTTTGCGCTAGTGATTGCTCTTCTCATTGAAGCAGAGCAGGGATGGAAGTTATACATGCGTGGCCACGGAATATTTTCAACAAGCTTGCTGCAAAGACATAATGTCTGGAGGCTTTGGTTGGGCTAAGAGCAGAAAGAATGGACGTTTATAATTTGAGTGGTAGATTGCAATTCTACACTAATAACGTTTAGGTTCTGAACATTTCATACAATTTTCATTTAAGTAATCCAAGCTCTAATCGAATGTGTCTGTTCTTGTTGCAGGTCCCAGCGTTCGAAATTCAGGTATCAGTGGGTTCATTGAGTGTGCAAGACCATTAGATGCCTGCTCCTCACTTGAATCGTACAGCATCACACCTCAAGGTTCAAAGTCTGTGTTTTTGTTGGCGGTAAGGGGAAACTGCTCATTTGACACAAAAGTCCGCAATGCTCAAGCTGCTGGTTTCGCTGCTGCTATTATTTTCGACAGTGAGTACAGCTCTGAGCTAGTAACTAGTAAGTATCACTATCATACCTCATTGCACAAAGCATTAGCTTTCTAAGAAATCTGTTAGTCTTGTGAGGCAGCTGCATATTATTCACCTTGGCTTGGCATTACATATCTGTTTTCTGTTTCTTTTCCACCAGGCATTGTTCATAGTCTGCCTGCAATTTCTGCTAGCTCAGTTTCTTGCTACATTTTTTCACAGTGGATCTATTCAGAAAGCTAAAGGATACAATTAATGTGTTCTCCGTGTGTGCATCCCAGTGGCTGGAAGCTCACAAGGAATATCTATCCATGCGGTTTTTATTTTGAGAGCAGCAGGGGAGACGCTCTCTGTGTATGCAGGTGATATTAACTCAGTGACTTGGATTTTACCTGATTATGAGGACACCATCTGGTCAATCATGGTGTTTTCTTCCATTGCTGTTCTTGCCATTGCTGCTGCACTAGCTACTTGGCTCACCGTGAGGAGACAGAGAGGCAGGCAGCTTATAAGTAGATTATTAAGACAGCAGGAACCTTGTGTGATGAGCTCACGTGTAGTGAATGCTATGCCAAGTATTGTCTACAGGGCTGCAGGGAATCAGAAGGCTACCCAAGATGCATGTGCAATATGTCTCGAAGATTATATTGCTGGTGAAAAGCTACGGATTCTGCCATGTTGCCACAGTAAGTGTAATTTGTGCACCTGCAACGCTGCTATATTCTGTGATGTGGTTCATGTTTAGGCAATCAAGGGTGTTATGATTGATATTATAAGAGAAATTATTGGGTCAAATAACTAGCACGAGTTGTGATCTCTTTGTCTTGTGCAGGATTCCACTGTACTTGCATTGACGCATGGCTAACAATGTGGCGAGCGTTGTGTCCAATATGCAAGCGTGATGCTCGTCTTGAGGTCTCACAAATTACTGCATCAGAGAGGACACCTTTATTGAGCCCTATTGTCAATGGAGAGCCAGTCTCTCAATCTGGGGGAGCAACCACACAGGCCTCACCATCGGAATCGGCACCCATAAAAATCCCCCCAGCTCAAGAATCTGGCTCTGTGGATATCCCCTCTTGCTCTCGGGATACACCCTTCTCATCTTCTCATCAATTGACGCCAAATCCTGGTAGTCCATACATTGCTTCTCCAGTCTCAAGCAGCCCAAGTTCCTTGAGGCATTCAGCTTTGCAATGTTCAGGTTTACGGCAGGTCAAGAGCTTTTTAAGTGACACTAATGCTATAGAGGCATTTCGTGCATCTCCTTACTTCACTCCTCCCTCTTCGTCTCGCAACCCATCTCCACTCATTCCAGGCTCATATGCAGCTCCATACCTGCTGAACTCTTCTCCAAGTGTAGGCTCCCCATCCTCACCCGCGCTTGGTTCTCGAAGTAAATCGTTCTTGCATCCTAGCAGAACACACAATGGTTCAAAACTGGTTTTAGAGGCTGCCTAGCATGTGTTGTTTGGGGGGCACAAGAGTCGAAGTATCTAAACATGTTGCTGGTTGTGGATTTGAAGGAGTGAGGAGGGCGTGCTGCTTCTTTAGCCCATAATGGAGCACCTATGTTGCAATTGCTGCTCGTTTCCAGCATTGAGAATGTGTTCATCTTGTAAATACTCTGTGGATACTGAAATGTGGACTTCTACTGAATTTCAAGGATATACTCTAGAATTCAATAGTCAAGGCTATTACACCCTGTGCATATCCGTGCCAGGAAATTCCATCTTTTTTGGACAAGGTTATCACATCTTTCAGTAGCACAACAAAAGGAGCTTGAAGATCCTTGTTGAGGAGCTTTCTCTCGAGTAGTGCTGACAAGACCTGCTGCCTTCCCTTCAATGTAAGGTTAGCGGTCTTTTTCTCACATGAAACTTTTCTGGCATCAATGTTTTAAGAATATGTTGATTTGCAGTGCTATATCATTATGCAGCTTATAAGAACAATGCATATGCTTGCAGGTTGGTTTACATCTCAATATGTGGTGTGGAAATTGTATCCCTCTTGTTTTTTAGTCTCCTTTACATATAATGAATGATCACACCAAGATTTTGTTGTAGCCAATGGTTACACCATGATTTTGTTTGTTTCCAGTTCAATTCCTATTTGTCTGCAAGGAGTCATATTGGCACTCTTTTCTTGAGAAAATACCCAAACAGCGCTGCATGCAACCCAACTGTGCAAAACCAAGATGTCGCTCTTTCAGGCTACTATGAAGGAGGTCCATGCCTTGAGCATGCAGACATACTACCGGCAGAGAGAAGAGCATTCATAACTACAGTCCATCACACATATTGTTGACAAAAGGTTCCCCTTAAATATCAACTTTGGGTTCCAATCATATCTGAATGTGCAAACAAGGGAGACTTTGCAATTTGCTAGCTCATGTTTGGAGGAACGTTGCACTCGCTCTAGTGCATTTTTAGGAGTGGTGATGCCTAGCTCGTCTAATGCCCATATTGATTATGCAATGAGGTAGAATTAACAGATTTTGATTTGCTAATATGACCATCAAGATGGACCCCAAAAGGTTTGGATCCGCCCCTAGAAGATAATGACCTAACTTCCAAGAGGTTGTCGTAATCATAACTTCATGCCTTGAGCTTGAGAGCTCAAAAAATGGGAGCTCTTTTAGGAAAAGTGAAGAGCTCAACTCAGGTTGTACAAACAACTAAACAAGCGATAGAATGCCCCAAAGGGAGGGCTTGGTGCCTATAACAAATGCAAGGGCTTGGAAGAGAGCGGAGCTACTTGGGATCTAATGCCATGTTGGAAGATGGGAGAGGAATGCAGACATGTCAAGACTAATTATACACCATAGTAGAGTAAAGAAGAAAAGGTAGTTTGTATATGTGGACAATTCAGCCCATGTGGCACTTGAGCTATATGCTTCAATTGCTTGACAAGTGAACTCAATGTTTGGCCACCTTGTTTTGTAGAGAACTATGGACAAGGTATAAATTTTGTATCAACACAAAGGTATTGGGGAGCTACACAATAGTGCATCTAAAGTGTAATTTGCTTGCGATAATAGAGTTGAGATACCATGGCTTCATAGGAGTGATCTTTAGGATGGTTTGATCTCAAGAAGTGACAAATTGCTAACATCTAACATACTATAAGAGCACCAATATAAACCAGATCCATATTTATCTTGTAGTATCACCAATGATCAATGTTTGAGATGAAAATTGGGTTCATGTAGTGCATGTTGATTCTCATCAAATCCATAGCTCGAATGAACATTAAACCTTTAAATTCTAATGAGCTACATATGACAATGCGATCTCATGTATTAAACAAAAGCCTCAATTGGATCAGCATGTAGGTATCAAGCTCAACCCCTTACATGTGAATACAATACAAGCAATGAGGCTCCCATGCTAGTGTGCACCCCAAAACAATACTCAAGATTGAATTAGTGTTCAAGCTACATGAAAATCTAATATGAAGGATTGCCATTTGGGTACATTTACATTCCAACTCAATCCTTCAAATTTGTAAGCAATTTGCGTTCTAACTCAATTTTACGTATCAAGCTCAGGTATACTTCTACACAAATCTGATCCTAGGATCAAATTAGCATCATGGAAGCCCTTCATAAAGGAATGATTTGTTTAACAAACAAATGTCGAACATATTAAATTTGAAACGAATTAAGATTGTTAAAACTAAAGAATCTTTTCGAAATCTTTTGTTCTTCTTACTTGGACATATAAGAGGCCTTCGTTTGGTCTATGATGGTTTTCAAGTGTGAAAGCAAGAGAGTACACCTTTTTTTGGGAATAGTGCACAGGGGGAGATTAGGTTGCATATTTAGGATTATATAGCCTAGGATAATCACTTTGGCATATAAATTTTTTGAAGTGCACAATTTATATTACTTGAGCTATTTTTAAATAATAAATATTATTGTTATTTCTAGCTTAATTAGTGGGTATTTAAGTTCTTGGTTTATGGTTTGGCTATGATGTGTTTTTGGCCTGCGAGAAGCAGGCCTTAGTGAAGGTTCGAGTTTTAGATGCCAAAAATAAATTTAGTTATTTTCTTGGATGCCAGTTATTTGAGAAATTATATCATTGGTCCACGTAAATCGCTTGCCACGTGTATGGTTTTCTTCATGTTTTTGGAAAGGAAGGGCAATTTGCTGGTCTTCACAATTGGGGAATTAGTTCCTTCGTTGTTTCACGTTTAAGATTTCGATGACTCCGCTGTTTTCGAGGGCAGAATGTTGATGCTTATCCATAATTTCGCACTGGCAGCGTAGTCTGCGGTTCCAGCTTCGTGTCGGTGGTGTACTACTAGTGGCTGTGAATTGCAGGAACGGGAGGGGACCTTGAATGTATATGGGGTCTTGGCAAGATAGACGATAATTCTGTGCATTTCTTCTATAGAGTCTTTAACGCCAGTCCATGAATGGCAAATTGCAAAAATAACAAAGGATTTGGCAGTGGAGAGAATTGTGGGTGAGTTATTAATGTATTCAATGAAACACACAAAGTTGGAGAAATCTTCGTTGCAAATTTGGATGAAACGCACAAAGTTGGAGAAATCTTTGCTACAAATTTGGTCTTGTATGTAGGCCTTTCTGTGCAGAGATTCGTCATACATCTCGGGGTTTAGTGAGGGAGGTGTTGCATGCTTTGTCTGTACATAGAGGGACCTTTGGGAAAGCGTCTGGACTTGCTTGAATTGTTGTTTGGTGCTACAATTCGTTCAGTGATGGCAGAGTGTTGCATGCTTTGTCTGTATGTAAAGGGACCTTTGGGGAAGCGTCTGGACTTGCTTGAATTGTTGTTTGGTGCTACGATTCGTTCAGTGATGGCAGAGTGTGAATCGAGTGGGGAGTTCAACGCTGAGCGTTCTATATCCGGCAATTCCATGCAAAGGAGACAGGGTTTGCCAGAGTCTATGGACGCTGGGAACAACACGTTCCAGAGCTGTGCGTTATTGGGAAATTTCTTCTGGAAACCAACGATGATGCGTTTTGCATGTGTGCTCGATGCTCCTTGGCATCAAGCCAAGCGGAAGCTTCATAATAAATAGCTCGATCCTGGTGTAATGATGTGAAGTCTTATACACAAAGGACATGTGCATTGACATTCAAGCTTACGACAGTTTGAAGTACACCGCGTTTAAGAAAGCACATCCAAAAAACTCCGATGTTTTAGTATGCTTGCTTGAGTTTTTCCCATCGCGCACACACGAAAATCTGTTGGAACTGCTTTACAATCCCATTTTCCTTGAATTGCTTGTGCTGAATCATTCATCATGCATCCAAACATCCCAAACCTTGAACATGCGAGACTCATTCTTAAGAACAGTGCGAACTCATGCGACCTAATACAAGATTGCCTCCTCCGTGCAAGCAAAAACTTGCAATGTTCTTTCGAGGTACCTTGCCAATACACTCTTGGTGTATGTTCCATTGCAAAGGTAAGCAACACTTCACTACAATCCATACCCTCTTTGTAGACAAATTAGGTAGGCCCCTAGAGATAGCGCCTCTCCATACATGCAAACGAAAGCGTTCTTACATTCAATGGGGTGCAGAAAATGGGTTTTGATAGAAACCATGCCACAAGCAATTGTAAAAGACATTGCAACAAGATACTTCATGAATCCAAGCACTCAATGCAAGCCATTGTGACAAGAATCTATGAAACACGAAAGGATTTGGCAATAGGTATGCATTCAAACAATACATGTCCTGTCAACTAATTGACTAACCTACAACAAACATGTAGCTGTAGCGGAGTAGGTACAAACTAACACAACACAATGCAAAGTAAAACCATCAAAATGTATTTGAAAAGCATTAAGGATACGGATTCATTTCCTTGTATTTGTTGTGGGACCTTGGAGTTCAAGACCAAGTTGCATCGCACTTCTCAAACAACTCGTTCATGGTTCAGCATGAGCTTATTCCAACAGATAGTTCATCGCATGGCCATATATGAAAATTGTGCCATAGCCAAAGTTGTAAAGACAAAGTACCCACATACGCCTCTAAAAGCATGCCATTACATGCGCAACAGAAATACACAAGTATGCTCAACACCTTGGAAAGTCGATTGATTGTAATTTGAATACCTTTTGCTCAAATCCATGAGCTAGCTTATGGAGGGCAATATGGTCTCGCTTTGCCAACGTTGATAGAGTATAGCACGTTCTACCACGTTTCCTTAGTGACAGCTCAATAGTCCTTGTACTGAAGCACAAACTAGAGTTTGCTCGTAGCTACATGACTAGCCTTGTACAGCCTACCCTAACCCTTAGAGCGCTTGCTGAACACCATTGTACAAAGAGCACAATGTCACATTGAACCCATTGTGGGATGTGTACATCAAGGCCACAACGGATGAGGTTGATGTGCACCAGTCGAGCCAACCTTTCCACCAAACAGGACAAATTGATGTAATGGATCATACCAAGTTCTATGGTTGTGAGTGATCATGGTCACTCGGATGTAACTTATGGCTATATATTGGGCATATCTCTCATGAATAAACTCTCTCCCTTTTCATCATTTGCGGCTCTCTCCATCTTATCTCCATGCTCCTCCAACAGTGTTATTGAATGCACACATGCTGGATGGGCACGATACTTTGCACTCATGTTAATCCAGCCTATGTTGAGGCTTGTACAAAGTATCATTTAAATCGGATATTATTTGGATTGTCAAACATGCCACAAACCCCATTTTTCACCAAGTGTCATGCACAACCGCCAAAAAACATGCCTTGATGTGTGTTATTCGAATGCGCACATACTTGATGGGCATGATACTATGTGCAAGAATCAATTTAGAATATTTTGAGGCATGTGCAAATTATGAGGCCAATCAGATATGCTTTGGATGGTCAATGTCGCCACAAATCTCGTTTTTCACCAAATAATATGCACAACCGTCAAAAGAAACTATCCGAGGTGAGATGTTCTGTTTTTGTGGAGCCCAAGTTTCTTCTGAGAAAGCTATCAGTGAACTTAATTTTTCATTCACATTGGATTCAGGGATTGAAGGCCTCAAGTTTGGGTGAAGAGAAAGAGGCAGACATGATCGCTAAAGGTGTGGACATGGAGGAGTTGGCTACCAACATGTGAAATGATATAAGCTAATAATTGAAAGGAGGAGTGGCTAAGGAGACCCCTAGAAATCCTCACTTATTTCCAAGGCACAATAATGTGTGGTGTGGAATCTACACTAGGAATCATCCCACCAATGAGTGCCCCTGCCTTAGAGAAAGATGACTCAGGAGCACTCTATTGTGCATTATGGGGGAATCATGAGACATCTTAATGTCAATATCCTAAGACCATACTCCATCCTTGTACCAACCAAGGCTACCAATGACGTTTCCAACACCTCTAAATCCATCCAACTAGGGCAATTTAAGACTCAAAATCTCATGCTACCCCCACCTATACTGGGACCTCAACTACCTCAACTGCAAATCACTTTGATGAACGAGGTGCTAGTGGAGGAATTGCCTTGTGATTGGGAAGAACTGAACTGGATCACGCGCTTAGTGGGAGTGATTACTCTTAATACAATCATACTATGAGTCAGTCCAACTATATAAGTCATTATGTTATGCATGATGACTAAGCCCATCTAGCAAATGGCTCCTATCTCTCAAAAGGCAAGGGATATGAACACCTTGACAAGGAGATCGTCGATTCAACGCTATACATGTCAGGGTCCTCATCGGTCCAATGAGTGTCCATGAAACATAGTAAATAATCTCCTAGTCTCATGCTTTAAATGTCAAGGACCTCATTCCTTAAAAGATTAGCCCTAGAAGGACACCCCACTCGCACGAGTCACGGCCCCTTCAAACACACAAGCACCATTGTGCACTAGGTTGGAGTTGATCACCTCTACAAGGAATTTTGGATGCACGGGCTAGATAGAACGGCTCTTAACCCTAAAGTCATGATTAATTTACTAAATGTTCAAAGAGGCTAGGCATCCTCTATACCATTGAATATAATTACAAGGGCCTAGGACAATGCTTTCAGCAAAGAGCTTTGTAAACAAGTCCAAAGGAGATAAGGCTAATACGTTAAAACCTAGAGAGGCAACTTGATCTACACATGGAAATGCTAAAGGTACCATTTTGAAAAGGGCCAGGATAAGGTCATCATCGGACAGGTCAGATGAAGACCTAGCCACATCAGCTTATTATAGCATTACTTCCCTGAATGGAATCCTGATCAATCCTCCTCCTAAACAAATTAAGGAATCACTAAAAATTTCTATCCAAGGTAGAGCCACAATGCTCAAGGATCATGATGAATACCCAAACCCCTACTAGCCCAATTCATATGATATCATATTGGATAGAACTTTCTTGCATATGGCAGGATTGGTACTGGTGCTCTAATAGTACGTACCTATGAGCAAGTCATGAGGGTGGATCTCCAAACTTTGAAGGCTCACCCTATGTCCGAGAATCTATTTAGCCAAATTTGACTCGATCGACATCGGTAAATGTATTTAAACCTTATAAGGAAGAGGACAACAAGATGAACTATTTGGAAAGCCCTTGGTGTACTTCTTTACCTGAGTTAGAAGACCTACTAGATTGGATACATACATTGGCCACAATAGATCCATGAACTACCAAAGAACCTAGATTATGTACCTTGATAATGATCAACCTAGCACGATTACACCTTTAGCCATATAAAGGGCGACAAAATTTTCCGTTAGCATGCTTCACCCTAAGTTTTTGGATGAGTGTCGGCTACTTTATCAAAGAGTTTACCAGAGGTATAGGATTCCTCCCAACAATGAGCTCACAACCAAGTTCACAAAGTGCTTTGCATTTGAAAAATGCAAAGCAGCCAAAGATGACCCAGAAGGGCACCAAATTGCCTTGGTAGTTTTTGGTGAAAATGTCTTTAAGATGGTTGTGGCCTAAGTGGGTGGCCTCAATAGGAAGCTAGACAATTGGAGGAAGGCCAATGGGCTAGTAAAATCTTACTCAAGTGCAGGGAAGTCAATGCCCATGCAGAAGAATCCAGAATGCAAGCCTTTCCATGTGAAAGAGAAGAAGCTCATACCACCTTCAATAAAACATGTAGACCTCATGGAGGCACATACCACCTTCAATAAAACATGTAGACCTCATGGAGGCAATGCTTGCGAGTGTGAAACTCAGCTTTTCTAGAAAGGAAGAAGCATCAAGGATAGTAAAAGCTAAGTATGAAGAAAAAAGAGATGCTCTGCTTCACCTAGAAGGTTCTTTTATTCAGCTAGAAGGTTCTTTTAGTAAGTTCTTGTTAGAGCTAGAAACATTGAAAAAATAGATGGTTGCAATGCAGGCATCGCCGTAGCCCAACCTGGTGGCCACTGGAAAGATAGAGGCACAAATTCAGCTGTGTGAGAAGTTTTGCGAGATTGACGTAGGCTGCCACTCACCAGTGAAGGAAATCTGGAGTCACTACAGGTAACCAAAACTCAAAATGCTTTTCTCTATTTTACTTTAAAGCTCTTGAAAGCAGCACTTTTAAGTCCTTACATAAATTGGAATTGCTTCGAGCAAAATGTATGGGATTTATACACTTGAAAATGCTTTCCAACACAGCTTTCAAGTGTTGGAAAGCACCATAGGAAGTAGCAGATACTTAAAAGTCCTTCCAGCCACTTAAAGGTGCTTTCATGCACCTTAAATTGCTAGGAAGGAATTATGGTCACCTAAAAGTGCTTTTAATCATTTGAAAGTGCTTTTTCTTTATTGTTCATAGAACTTGAAAGCACTTCAATGTGTCAAGGCAATCATGTTTTAGAGCCTAAAAGCACTTCAAAGTGCTTTTGGCCCATGTATGGGCACTTGAATGTGCTTTAGTCATCTGAGAGTGCCTTATCAATGTGTTGGAAAGCACATTAACATGTTTTAAAGTACTTGAGAGTGCTTTCATGCACCTCAAATTGCTTGTAAGGGATTCCAATCACTAGAGAGTGTGTTCAATCATTTGAAAGTGCTCTTTCTTTATTGTTCACAGCACTTGAAAGCACTTAGATGTGCTAGCAAGCACGCTTCAGAGCTTAAAAATTACTTCAAAGTGCTTTTGGCCCAATTTTGGGCACTTGATTGTGCTTTTTTAGTGTGCTTGAAAATGCTTCAAAGTACATAAAGTACTTCAAATAGACTTAAAATTGCTTTAAAGTATTTCCAAGCACTTCAAAGTACTTGAAAGGGCTTTAGAGTACTTCTTGAATGTGCTACAAAGTGCTTAATGTGCTTCAAAGTACTTCAAAGTGCTTACTGTGCTTCAAAGTACTTGAAAGTGCTTCAGAATACTTTTTGAATGTGTTGCACGGTACTTAACGTGTTTCAAAGTACTTTAAAGTGCTTCAATCCACTTTGAAAACACTTTAAAAAATTGTGCATGTCTCATCAGCACTTTGCTTGATTTTCCAGGTATGTGTGCTTAGTGAAATTCTTTATATGTTCCTTCTCTCTTATTATTTATTATCTTTAATATGTCCATGTAGAAAAGATATGAAGCTGCTATGACCATAGTTGCAGATGCAGAGAGACAATGTCTGTTTACAGAGGCATTAAGTACAACAACTCAAGGTTGGTGAAATGTTTACTATAGAGACCACACCCCATAATTCGTATGGGCTCAACAACATTACTGTTATGGGGAATGTGTTTCTTGTGCCTTATCATTTGAGGGTGAGGATGTGGTTGGTGTCTACGTGCTTGCATGTAGGCACGAACACCATGCTTTGTGCAGTAATAGTGCAAGTACAGCCACATCGACATGTGTGAAGCTTGGTTATAGCCAGAGAATCCCAGAGCTTGCCTACAATTGGGTGTCTACCCAACCATCAATGTGCGTTGTATGTGGTGTGAATTCTTTTCACATCCTCCCTTCAAATCATGGAAAGTGCATTCGAGGATCTTGCTACTCTAAAGCTTTTTGAAGGATGTAGGCTTAGCAGATGGTATGGGAGCAGTACATTAGGAAAAAAGGGAGCTCATTTTTGGGCCTTTTAGGGTTTAGAAAAATAGGCTCTCAACCAATTAGAAGAGGGCCAACGTACCGTGGAAAAATACCAAAAACCATGTCAAAAGATAAAATAAGTCATATTCAAAATCTTTTTCTTTTATTATGTCTGACATACGTGATCTTCAAAAGATGATGTGCAAAATTTAATGATTTTGACATCACCAGCGTGTTTGGAGCAGGAGAGTACCAACTAACCAAATCACGTTTAAGTGCAAATCCCCTATTCCGGGTATTTTTGCCCTTTTTTGGGCCTCCGGGCATTAGTTTTTGGTGTCTCCAGGGTCAATTTGGGGGTTTTGGCCCACTCCGGACACAGTGGCGATGTTAGAATCATTAAATTTTACACAAAAAATCAAGGATCTTATATATGCATCTAATGTGAAGCCTGAGTACTAGACTGACATTTTTGCAGTAAGTATCCGTATTTTATGGCATTTCCCATTTTTTGAGTGCAAAAAAAAAAGGCAAATAGTAAACTTCTTAGAGGGCCCCAAAATGAGTTCTCTTCTTTCCTATTGCTTTTGGGAAGGAAGGGGTAGCCTTTTTCTCCCTTCTCTACCTATTCAAAACTCCCTACATTTTCCAGAGTGTCAGGTCCTTGCTCGGTTGCATCTACTTTAGCTTTCTCATGTTGCCCACTTGCATTTAAAAGATCATTAAACCCTCTTTTACACACATATGTCCACAAAGTTGCAAGAATACCCTGGAACGTATGTGATAGTTCAAGTACAAGTACTATTGTGTCTAGAATAGAAGATAGAATAGTGCCATATGAGAAAGCCTTGAAGCATGTTGATTCTAAAGCAATTCAAAACCTTGTTGGTGGATGACTCTACATATAAGTGTAGTAAGAATCCCCGTGGAATGTATGTGATAGTCCAAAGAATGGACAACTAGCCTCCTATAGAGCTATGGGTCTTAATGATGAGTGACCTCGAGCCATGGTTGCATAAGTGGTAGCTATCAGTTGATCGGGTGGAATGGGCATCAGTGAGAGCACATATAATGCACCCGCACGGGTTGAAAATTAGTTTGTATAGGAGTCTCTTCTCCAAGCAGAAAGAATTTTACCTTATGATGGATGGTTGAACGTGGAAAATAATATGGAAAAGGCTAGCCAAAGGAAAAATATGAAGTGAGGGAAAATTATGTACCACTCCTTATACATTTTTGTATAGGTTGCATTTACATTGTAAACATGGGGAAATTTATATACCCCTCCTTATACATTTCTGTATATATTGCCTTGACAATGTAAACATAGAAAAGTTTATGTACCCCTCCTTATATATTTTTGGATATGTTGCCTTGACAATGCAAATATGGGGAAGTTTATGCACCCCTCTTTATAATGCAAATTATAGCATTTTGCTAGTATAAATGCAAGAAGTTACTGACATTAATGTCATTCAATGTGTAAACCACTTGA
This sequence comes from Dipteris shenzhenensis, assembly GCF_047967505.1. NCBI lineage: Eukaryota > Viridiplantae > Streptophyta > Polypodiopsida > Gleicheniales > Dipteridaceae > Dipteris > Dipteris shenzhenensis. The sequence continues at coordinate 39,732,709 of NC_141610.1, forward strand.
TCATCATGTTCTCTTAGGCATATTTTGATATTCTCAATGAGTACACTTAAGTATCCCCCCCCCCAAAAAAAAAAAAACTTATGTATTGTAAACTATTGGGAAAGTACTTAAAGTGTGTGCATGTAAGTACTTTATAAGCTTCATAGTACTTGTAAAGAGCTTGTATAGTATAATTGTGATCTTCTATTAAGTACTTGCAAAATATTTTATCTTCATGTAAACTAATTTTAGTACTCTTGAGAAACTTTCCATTTACTTTAAATTACTTTATGGGCTTTGCAAAGTGGTTTAGAGTACATTATAAGCTTCATAAAGTACTTTATGTGCTTTGTAAATTGGTTTAGAAAGAGTTTACTTTACAAAACTTAATAAGTTTTGCAAAGTGGGTTAGAAAGTGGTTCTGTAACAAGGTTTAAAGTAAATTGGATCTGTCAAATGGTTTAGAAAGTGGTTTTGAGATTTTGCAAGTTTGAAAGTACTTTTTTCAAAGAAGACCAACTGCATCTAGATAGCATTTATAAATGTAACTACTTAACTCACATGTCATTCATTCATTCTACCCAATGTTAAAGACACATCATATACCCAAAACTAGTCATTCATTCATTCTACCCAATGTCAAAGACACATCTTATATGGCCCGTACTAGGTGTACATACATGAGAATGGGAGATTTGTTGACAAGCAACTCTCACACATCATCGTGGACTCTCTCATAGTAGTATCTCGTAACTACTAGCAATCTAGTAGGAAGAATATTACCCCAATTATCCAACATTGCCCTAGATATTTTTTCCTTTTCCTTATAGCACTTAATAATGTGGAAGTCTTCATGTTCCTCCCTATTACTTGACACATGGATAGCAGAGTTATCTCTCCCACACACAATGTGTCACTCAAGGCATCTGGGTGACTAGCATATATGGAGGTTTCAACATCCTCTTCATCAATACAACTATCATTTGAGGGTCAACGTTTCTTGGGTGTAGCCAATTGTGGAGCTATTTTCGAGGCCATTTTGGGGCCATGACACGATGCACTCCTAGGTGAGATTTTGAATTTTGTGCAGACCCGCGCTCTCGCCGAAAATTTTCCCAACATCATGATTAGGACTGCACTATCATAATAATGAGATGCAATCTATTTATTCTGAATGCCACAGAGCTTGACACAAATTAGCTCTATACTACATCATGTGTCTCTACACTACTTCATGCAACACAGTCTCTGGCCTGACCACCTATCATTGCTCATCATTTTGTCAACTTTATAATGTGCCCATGCAGATAATTAAAATACAAGGTTGGCTTGGAGAGACCACTGCACTGGTTCGCATAACAATGAGATGCAATCCATCATTTTAAAGACCATCGCAGTGCAGTCTTTGGCTTGACCATTTGTCATCGTGTAGCCTTCTACCGTAACTTTTCCACCTGCCACTCGACAATGCGCCCATACAGATCATCGGTTGTCTTGGAGAGACCATCGCGAAGGTTTTTGGCATAATAATGAGACACAATCTATCATTCTGAACATTGCCTTAAAGTGGTATCTGTCCTGATGACTTGTCATTACCCAGAATTCAAGGTTGTCTTGAAGTAACCACTGCGCTGGTTCTTGGATTTATAGCTCCGTTACCTATTTTTACATATTACAGGAGGAGGTCTATGATGACCACTACACTGGCAAATAGAAGGAGATCTATGACAACCACTGTGCCGCTGATTCTTGGAGTTATATATTTGTGTACCAAAGAAAATGTATTTCCTTGTGCAACCAAGGAAAATGCAATTGACGATATGGCCCTTAAGGGGTCCCCTTTAGGGGCAAGGACCATATCAACATGCCATATCTATTCAATGGCATCCTGGATATTGTATAATGCATGTCGATATGGCCCTTGCCCCTAGAGGGGACCCATCAAGGGCCATATCATCAATTGCATTTTCTCATTCTAAAAGTTTAATTGTAATTTTCTAGATGTATCTCTATGCAATCACAACAGTGGGTCGTTGGAGCTATTTTGGTCCTAAACCAAGGAAATTGTAGTCCTAATTTACTGGTATTTTAGTCCTTCTTGCAGTAAATCCTAAATGAGGGCAAAAGTATCCCAAGCCACCGTGGTGACTGGAGGCCGAGTGGTGCCATCCAGATAATCAACTACAATTCATCGAGTGAAAATTGAGCAAAAGAGATTACAATGTACATCTACATCCAATAATAGGTTATATAAAAATTAACAACTTATACTCAACAATTGCTAAGAGCCTGAAAGGCCAAAAGATTACATCTAGCGACCATAACCATTGAAATATAAAAGTTAAAACATTGCATACTAAGAGTCTCAAATTGAACAAAAAGAGATTACATAAATGTAATAAAAACTTAGCAATTGCTGAGAGCCTTAGAGACCAAAACATTACATTTAGTGAGCCAAAATATCGCTGAGAGCCTTAGAGGCCAAAAGATTACATCCAGCTATTGCTGAGTGGTTATGAGCCTAGTTGAGCAAGAGGAAATCTTTCTTCCTTGCACTTAGAGTGCAAATTTAAGCCTCCACTATTCCATTTCCTTCACTGTTTCAACTTCTATCCCTCTTGACCATTTCTATCTCCCTTGCACTCTTCATGCAGCTTCCATCCCCTCTCGGAATGGACCCTGCATAGTTCGAGAGCTCCTCACACAATCTTTCCTCCCCCTCTTCAGCACAGTGCGAGAGCCTCTCCTGCCCTCTTGAAATCGTGACATCTGGTAGCTCCTCACTCGCTCTTCAAAAGCCCAATTTGGATGCTCTCAGCAACCTCACCAGGTTGGTACAGGAGGTGAACATGAAGGAGGGACAAAAGTTTGTCAAGGTTAAAAGATTACCATCACTAAAAGCATCAGAAGATTACCATCACTAAAAGTGTGATTGAAAATACGCTAGGCATTCCTGGAGGCAATTTGCAAGTACACTTCTTCGAGAAGTAGTGGAAGAGATGCGATATTCTTGATGTATACCCCAACACTCAAATTAGTAAAGATGGTGGAGCCAAGCTTTCTAGCTTGCCAACAAACCTCCAACATGTGCTAAAGAGGACAATGCAGTTCTTTCTAGATACGAGAGGAATCATGAAGTTCTGGTAGGTTCAAGCAACAATAGAGCCACTGAAAGGATGTGATGTATCTTTCTCAAGGGCGATCTCCAAGAGTGTGATAACCAACCTAAAGAATTGCAATGGCAAATCCCAATTTTCATCTCAGTCCGTTGGAGTTGCAATGCACCTGATAACATCTACCTCAAAGGGATTTTTGAGCAATACGATAAGAAGATGTCTTAGAAGGTGACTTTCTACAAGAGAAAGCCAATGATGCAAAAATTCTCAAGGAGGATGCAGAAGCCAAGGTAGAGGAGGCAAAAGCGAGGGCCTTTCAGGCACGAGAGTAAGAAGCAGAGAAGTGCATCAAGGAGCTCTGAGATAGGCTTGAAGAAATTAGAAGTGATGGGGACATCACGAAAAATGAGCTAGCAATGATGCTAAATGAGCTTGAACATCAGAGAGCTAAAAAGTAGGGTCTTTACAAATGGCTCTGCAACATGCAAAACACATTGAACATTGAAAAAGACCAGATGATGGATGAGCTAAAAAGGGAGAATGCAGAAACTAGAGTGGTGATACAGGATTTGTGAGAGAGCTTCAAGGCTAGGAAAGATGGGACAGAGAGCAACCGAGGTGGAGAAGACAGTGAGGCAGTTGTCCAGGCTAGGAAGGATGCAGAGAGTAGCCATGGTGGAGTAAGTTGCATTAGCCACAGTGGCGGTTGTTTTTTCAAAACACTGTTGGAAGTTCAAAGAGTAAGTTACAAGGCCCTATAACAAGATTACGATAGGGTTGTGCACGAGCTTGCAGTGGCTTTTGAAAGTTTTGAAAAGCAGTCCGTCATCATGAGAGATTTCCAAACTAGAGTGGAAGTCTTGGAAACAACCCATGTTGAAGTTTTTGAGCAATTTAAATAGCTTCACCAGATGCTAAGGGATTCAGATGAAGCTATTGCACGGAGTGAGCAAAGAGTGGAGGAGACAAAGGAGAACATCCGCAGCTTTAGGGTGAGGAAGGAGTCAAGAAGCAACTTCATCATGTACAGAGCAAGACTGTGGTATTGACAGCCGCAATAGCTAAATCGGATGCCTATTTTGCTATGTAGCAGGATTCGAAATATATGGTCTGCCATACCTCCATCATAGATGACTGCATAATCTGATGGTCTATGTGCTACCACCCTATGCACGTTTTTTGCTTTGCGGTGTTTGTGCATGCAAGATCGCTATATAGAGAATGCCATTTGCCATTGCCTAGTCATGGACATATAAAATGTGACTACCTGCTATAGCTATCTATGACGAGAAAGTAGATGTTGCAGCTCAATTTGCCATTTGGGAAAAAAATGCAAAAGACAAGGAGCTCAAATTGAAGAAGGCCAGACTGTGAGGAAAAGGAGCCTAAAGGGAGGAACCAGGCCCCTTTAGGAAAGGAGCAAGAAGGGCCAATCCTACAACTAGGAAGCTCAAATCAAGGAAAGAGGAAGCGACATGAAGGGAGGGGCCGGGCCCTTGAAGGAAGAATCTAGCCCCCTTTGGGAAAGCAGCAAGGAGGGATGAGCCTGCAATCAAGAGCTCAAAAAGGCAACCCGCTCAAAGCAATGTAGAACCAACCCCCTGAAGGAAAGGAGTCCTTGAGATATAGTTTGAAGGACAGGAGTCTTTGAGATATAATCTATGTAATCTATTGAATTATTAATTCTCTCCAGAGTTTACTTGGGCAATGTATTTGTTTTAGGATAACACCAATGTGGTGGTTTGCTTCTATTATTACATGGGTCAATGTTTGCTTGGGTACAACCAATCACTACACCCAAAAATTAACAGCCACTAACGTGGCGGTTCGCTTCTATTATTACGAGGATAATAACTTAACTGCCACCAACGTGGTGGTTGGTTGCACACTAGGAATATAATTGCCACCAGCGTAGTGGTTTGCTTCTATTATTAATATTATAAGACAAGATGGATGGCATACAATTCATTCATTTAGGAATTGTGGATTAGTTATGGGATTTCATATTTCTCAATGTAAGTGTAGTTGTTAAGATATATATATGTACATATAATAATATATGTATATGTATATATATGCAATATTATTCCAAAGTGATTGAAGTGATGTTTTCTCAACTATGTGACTAGATAGTGTCCTTTGACAAGCCAAGGACCATAATGTGAGATGAAAGATTTCGATTAAATAGCCGAATGATGAGAGGTGGACATGTCATCTTGTATGAAAGAAGAATGAGAAGGCCGGGCTCAATAAACTCTCTCCCTATTTAAGTGCAATGCAGACACAACTAAGAGTCCATTATGAAATCTAGCCTCAGAACTCTATACACCAATCCACCTATTACAAATCTATGGCATACCCAAAAGACTTTGGAATGCTCATGTTCTATCTGAGAACAATGCTGGATGACCTCCTTGTGGAAACAGACCCGAAAAAGAGGGAGGAAAATAGCTACGAGGACATGCTTTGCAATTTGCTGTATCACTTGGAGTCGGTAAAGATGGTGAATATTAATTTCCTTGGTTATCATTTTTCCTGCTTCTTTAATGTACTTGTCAAGCTCATGATGTAGGTTTCTTTTGGCAAGACATGATGGCGACGCGAAGTTGTATAGAGTGCCAATACCAGGATGAAGAGGACCTCAAGCAAATGGAGGAGTTATTATGGGCGTACAAGTCGACAGAGGCAAGCAAGCAGTTGGTGGTCTGAGTGTGTAATGAGGTCTGCGATAGTTCATCAGACTGGCCTAAAGAGTTGGGAGATGCTTGCTATAGAGAGGTTGATAAGATAGTTGGGAGGTTGGAATTTCCTTGAGCCGCAAAATGTCATCGTAATTTTGAAAAAGTAAAAATCTTGCAGGCGTTTCTCAAACTTGTGGACTTTCTCGGACTGCCATCATCCATGATCTATGGTGCTCATACTACATGATTTTGTGTCGACCTGCTTCCATGTAATACTTAAATGTTTCAAGTAGGCCGATGGTTGAAATCTGATAGTTAAAGATAATTAGTCTAAAGGGGACTATTTTAGTATGTCATAGTGTAACAAATTTTAGGATAGCATGATGGTAGTGCATGATAAGTGGTCGCCAGCATGGTGATTGGTTGCACACTAGATATTAACAGCCATCAATGAAGTGGTTTGCTTCTATTATTACAAGATGAATGGATTTGTGGATGTGTGGATGGATTTAATAAAACCAGTGCTGTGGTTTTTTGGGATATACTAAAAACAAGCATGGGATTTATCATTTGGGAGTTATAAAAACAAGTGCAGTGGTAAGCTTGGGATTTACTAATAAAAGAAGCGTAGTCTCAAATACATTTTCCATTTTCTAGGATAAGTGGAATATTGTTTCCTTGCAATGAGACTACATTTTCTTAGTACTATCTTAGTCGTCCTCATCCACCACTCCAAGACACCCTAAGATGTGCTCATGCGTGTCTAAATCCAATTTGAAGACACTCTTGGTCTTCTTTCATTGTGGCACAGGTTGCATTTGAAACTTAAAAACTCTTACTAGATGAGAGTACACAAATGTATGTGGACTCTTATGTAGTAGTTTGTAATTGCGGCCTCTCTTAGTCGTCCTCGTTCACTACTCCAAGACACCCCAAGATGTGCTCATGTGTGTCTAAATACAATCTGAAGACACTCTTGCCCTTCTTTTGTTGTGGCACAGGTTGCATCTCGAACTTAAAATCTGAAGACAGATTGCTAAAAGGAATCATGGGGTGGGCCCAAGGTCTAAAGGGGTGACTAAAGGTTCTAGATGTTCATGTAGAAGTTGGGACCATCACTCGGCTGGGTGGAGATCAAACTAGGGGTTTGTTAGTTTTTGTCTGTTTTGTGGTTGTCTCATTTCAGGAGGCAATAGATGACCAGTTTCTTACTAGATGTCTCGTACACAAATGTCTATGGACTCTTATGTAGCAGTTCATAATTGCGGCCTCTCTTGGATGTTTTTTTGTACCAAAAAGCTCCGACTACTATATCCCACTTCTCATAGGTTGTTCCCCAATTATCCTTAAATGTTAGCTCAACCTTGTGCTTAGGTTTTGTGCACTACAACAAAAAGTATGGGTCATCTTCCTCGTTCTCCCTAGAGGTAGCAACAATTGCAAAGTTATCCCCCTCTTCTAGATAGTCAGTGAGGTCATCAAAACTCTCCCCAAACTATGGTGAGTCATCGTTTGTCTCTCCATTTTTTGTCTCTCCATTTGAAATTAGAGGGAAAACTTGAACTCGCTCCTATGTCTTCATAGTTGTAATGTTCTCACAATCATCATGATCCCCTATGATGCACACACTGTGGAAACAAGAAAGTTTTCTTATTTTAATCAGTTGCTTGTTTGAAAAGCCCCATATGTTGTGCAGACCACGAACTCCTTTAATTTTCTTACAATCGTGCCAACTTCTCCTTTGCACTTCATCCACTTTCACTTCATGAAACACTCTATGTACTACAATATTCTTAAGGCTTTGTTTGCTGTATGTTGAATGCGCGCCTGTGGTGGAGAGGTTGGCTCTAAGCCATGTTACACCATCATGGGAATCATTGAGTTTTTCTTGAGATCATGTTAATTGGTGTTTAAACAGATCTTGCTTAATAACAGCACCACATCCATTATGTTCACCCTTGCCATGGCTAGACCCAAAGAAATTCCACATCATGTCTAGACCGCGATCAGGGATTTGCACCTTGAGACAAAGTAGAATCCAGGGGATGATTTAAATTGAGACATAGCATCATCTGACCACACCCAATGTTGTTTATATTTTTTGCATGGGGATTTTCCTTTTCCAGCCATTCCCAATGCAGTAGAAAAGCATGCTGCACAAATAAGGTGTCATGCTCCCTATCATTTGAAATGTAGAAATGGTATGTGCATTGCACTAACTTGGACTCCTGTGAGTAAGCAAGCAGATTGGCATTAGTCGTAGAAGAATCAAGCAAATGATTGTACGTGATATGCACAAGAGTTGTTATCTACTTGTTGTACCAGTGAGCACTTTGTATCTCATCTTATTCTTGAAATGAATAATTTTCATCAAATTCTATGACAAAGATAATAGTGTCATGGGGAAAATTGGCAAGGCACGTCTTGAACTGCTTATCCTGTCCGCAACTAGCTACTGTGAAATTATGAAGCACATATTTTGGGATGGATTTAACCATGTGACCTATAAGATCCCTCAACTGAGTGCTCTTATATGATAGTAGCCGTCTCTTGTTAATGGATCCTTCAACATTCACATTTTCAAATCTCCTCCATTTTAGAGCAACACGAGTGTCTTCCCTCATATCATTTGGATAGACATGAAATGTCTTCTTCTTCATCTTTAGACTACAATGCCTACATGTGCCATGAATGCATTCAATGTGGTGCCACGCATGATCTCCCTTTGGACAAACCACTGGCTCCCACAAAGACCACAGGCTACAAAACCTGCTCTCCCTTGCAACACACGATGAGGATCCAGGTGGCCTATATACCACGCATTCACATTGGGGAGACATGGGCATCCATTCCCATGGAGCAATGCTCCAATACGATCAGATCTCAAGTCATTCATAGCTTGCAGGGGGCCAGGTCAAAGTCTATGTGTGTTTTGCAACAACAAACATTCATGTCTTTGAGTTTCCTGATGTACTAGGGCTTACAATGCTCAAGGCTCCTTTGCCCAATTGAAATGTCAAGATTCTAATCCATAAACTTGAGATACAACTCCATCTGCTGACCCAACATGCAGGAACAAGAGAACAGTGAGTCCTCTGTTAAATGGAACAACAGTATAGTGAGCCCCCTTTTTGCACTACTAAAAATAAGACAAAACATAGTACGTGCAAAAACACAGTCTAATTAAAGTATATAATGAAGCAAAACAATTTTCAACCACCGTGCCAGTTTAGGATAGTCACAATTTCAACTACTGGGTTAGTTTAGGATAGTCACACAGTTTCAATCACCAAATTGGTTTAAGACACACTTATGATAGTCAACCACCGGGATGGTTTAGGACACATTTAGGACAGTCACAATTTCAACCATCAGGATGGTTTAGGAGACTATAACAATGTCAACCACTAGGCTAGTTTAGCTTGATGGTGTTATTAGATAATAACAAGTATATTCCTTTTCATTGCTTTTTTTCACAATTAGAAAATAACATTTCACAATTAGAAAATAACAATATGTTGCTTTTCATTTGTGAATTCACAATTTCAGTTAGTAACTGCTGTTTGTCTTGAACCAGCACCGGGTTGGTTTAGGACAATCACATTAAGTCCAAGCCATCCTAGTCTAGAAATAGTGATATATGATTCGAATAGCAGGAAATTAAATTTAATGAATTTAAGTACTAAGCTTAAAATACAATAATTTCAACCATTGGGTTGGTCAACAACTAATGTCTATTCAACCATGCTGGTTCAGGACAATCACATAACTGGTGATAAAGATGAACCAGCCACGATTGCATGATGTTCCAACCACCAGGGCTAGTTTAGTAAAATAACAATATATTGCTTTTATGATGTAAAATATATTATTGTTAAGTTTTGCTCAACCACGCCACTGGGTAACCACCAGGCTGGTTTAGTAAAATAACAATATATTGCTATTTTGTTGTGAAATATATTACTGTTAATTTTTGCTCAACCACTCCATCGGATCAAATGCGTGCATCTATAACCGCTTCTTGCTGCTACTCTGTAAAGAGTCTTCTTTCTTCTCGTTGTTTCTCCCTTCGTAAATGTTGTAAAAGTGTCTTCCGTTGCTGTTTCGATACTGTGCCATTGCTTTCCTCGACCCGCAATATGTTCCTTGTTCCTTGACTAGACTTTTCAGCTCTCCTGTCTTGCAGCCTCTGTCTGCTTCTCTTGTAAGCCATGGCGAGCTGCATGTTGCCATTGACACCATGGCCACGATCAGTCCATAATAGACCAACAGAAGCTAGCTGGTGAGGCAAGCAAAGAATAGAAGATAACTTACCCGAAAGAAGACAATGCCAAACAAAGTCTGCGCAAGGTCACGCCGAGGTGCGTGTGGGTTGCAAGGCGGGGGTAGGCTCCAGTTTCTTAATCTTCCAAGATTTGATGGGGCGGGAAGTGTGTGAAATTTTGAAATTCATGGTAGTAGCAAAATTTTTAGTTGCCAATTTTTTCCCCTACGGTGATACATGTCAGCAGAATTGGAGATCCCTAACAAGTGCAATGTGGCCTAAAATGCTTCAAAACACAAATATGACAAAGGACAAGCTATCAGATTTGATGCTGTCTTATGAAATGCAATGACCTTTGGCATGCTTATGAGCCATATAGCAAGCAGGTGCATGGAAAAAGAAATAATTCAAAATTGTAATTTATTAAAAGATTTTTGCACATGCACAAATTGCACATTCTCAACTTCTTTGATTTTAGGGTGAATCTAAATACCAATACCAACAACTATTAATGTTTTAATACCACCATGCAGTAGTCCCACTAGTTTGGATTTCAAAATTTCAATCCATTTTGGTTTTCAACAACAAAAAAAAGTTATGGAGCGTGCCCTCAAATGGGTGTGCATCACTTTAGCATAACATTGGAGGCCCGTTAATCCATGCCTAATGTTCTCATTGAGGTGTTTCCTTGGGTTAAGTAGAAGCTCACAAAGTGTACTTTTGAATAATTACTTAGTTGCATGTATGTAAAGAACAAATTTTGATGTATTTGAATAAATTACTATACCCTATTGTCTTTAGGATGCATGCTTCATATGCAACATAGCATTTGTAATGCTTTAACAGTCTCGTTCCAAATCCTTATTCCATAAAATTTTGGCCTCATGTTCAAGTTGGAATGTGCACTACAACTTGAAGACAAAGTTTGCCAAATTCCGTTGAGCAATGCATAAGTTATGGGTCATGCAAGATACCTATATATAGAAAATTCCATGAACCTCACAAAAAATGGCTACTCCCAAGCAAACAATGACCCTTGATCCTTCACCATCACCCATGGAGACAATAGTACAATACTCCTAACTTTCTACATATGCCTTATTCTTGCATCGTCTCCATTTTTCCTGCATACATGGATCACAAAATAAAGAGAGCTTCCTATATCTCAAGGAACATTTATCTGTATAGCTGAGTATCCATTAACGGAATGCATAGACCGTGAGTCTACCACACACTTGCATTCCCACTAATTATCCCTCTTTGAATTCCCAAAAGACTCTATTCACCTTACTGCCACAAAATCTGGCCCTTAGAAAATTCACCACATTAGTTGTACACTTCAAAGTCCATCCATTTGGTTTCAATTGTTCGTGTGTAAGCTCTCTCTTTATGACAGCTCCAGCTCCATTGTGTTCTCCTTTCCCCGTGGCCTGAAATTGGAAAGCTCCATAAAATTTCTAGGCTAGTTAGGCTAAAGTTCCTGGAAACAAAGTAGAAAGAGCACTTCGCTTTGAATTGGGATGCACATCCGTCCTACCACATGCAATGACGTTTTAGTACAAGTCACTGATGTTTAAGCCATTGGTCATGTAAAAGAAAGAAATATTGCACAAAGAGGGTGTCATGTGTCTTGTCATCTAAAATATAGAAATGGAGATTTTTCCTAATATCATTTTTTTCAGTGTGCACATATGTTATGTGCACTAAGACAGTAACCTGATAATTGTACCAATGCATGGACTATATTTCATTCTGCTATTTAGAGGTATAGTTCTCAGCAAAGTCAATTATTGAGACCACGACATCACATGAAAAGTTCTCAATACAATCTCTGTATTGTTGAGCGTGCCACCTGCAAATGAAGTTGTGCTGAATAAAACTCTTGATGTGCTTTGTAAAGAAGGAAAAAAAAATTAGGAGATTTCATTTGTTGCACCAGAACATCCTTTCTCTTTTTCTTTCCACCATCTTCATCAAGTTTGCATGTCTATATATCTTGAAAGATCTTCATAGGGAGGAGCAAGTAATTATCTATTATCTCGTTAGGACATAGCACCATTCTTGTTATGACACATTCAGCGAGCATTCAGCACATAGTACTATCAAGCATTCATAACTGTGGAACAATGCATCTACCGATATTGGGCATAGTGATGATTCACAAATAGTTGTGATGCTCACAAATAGTTGTGATGCTGTTGTATATATAATTTGTAGCTCCGCACATAAAATTTCTCCTGCCCTTGTCACAAACACCACAGACACATGTGCATAATATCCCATGGAGTCCGAATAGTTTCTGTCACCTATAATCGAATGCTTCTTTTGAAAAAAGCATTTGCACATGTGAAACACAGCAGCAAGTGTATCAATCCTTCAACTTGCGCACAAAGAAGGGCTTGAGGCCCTCAAAGAATCTTTGAGAAATCTTGATTTGTGGGTTGCGGTCCTTGAATCTTTTAAAGAACTCCACCTATCACAAAATAATTATCGGTTAATAGTATATTTGGACCACTAAAAACCACTTAATAGTACTTCAAAATTATATAGAGGTACTTAAGTACCACTTGATAGTACTTTTGTATCACTTAATAGCACCTCAAAACTATTTAATAGTACTACAAAATGACTTAACAGTACTTTCAGATCACATAGAAGTACTTAATAGTACATATGGACCATTTAATAGTATTGCAGAACCACTTAATAGTGCTTCAGGACCACTTGATAGAAATTCTGGACTATTAAGCTTGCTTGTCCAATTCAAGCCTTCTAGTTTATGGTCAAATCTTAAACATGAACAATGATTGAGTTCTTAGATTTTGCGTTCCCATGTTCAAGCAAGACGTACATTCTCCTTTGCTCTCTCTATAAAAAACATCTAGTCCAATTTAGGCAAAGAGACTTAGGAAGACTTGAACATTGTTTGTAGTCCACTTTCTGTCATTGATTTCATTCGATTTCTCATGTCAAACACATCCTATGGAACTAAATCAATATCAAAAGTGGATTACAAATAATGTTATCTGTCCATTCATTTGAGAAGATCCTCTGAGAGAATACTAACAACTCTGGCCTCCTGACAAACCCATCTTGCTTCTTTCATCATCTGTAACAATAGGACTAAGACAAGACTAACCAGAGGGCTAAAAAATGACCACTAACACAACAACACAAAGCAACTATAGACGCGCTTGATAGACGCACAAAATAGTGGGCGCGTTTATAGGCATTGCTTGAATAGAGAAATTATGGGCACGTCTAATAGCGCATCTAATAGCTCATCTATTTACGCGTGTATTGACACATCTATTTGTGCATCTACATTGAGAAAATACGGGTCCGTCTAACACTACGTTTGTCTATGCATCTATTTACGCATGTATTAGCATGTCTATTAGCGCGTCTACATTGAGAATTAGACACGTATTTAGATGCATATAAAGATGCAAAATAGAGAATATAGAAAGTGAGATTTTGGTGTACATCACTACTTTCCAAACATTACCCATGATTACCAAAGCACATAATTTTAACAAAAACATCAATGCTTTTTTGCAAGCCCACATATACAAGAATTAAGTGAGGTGAGAAGAATGAGACAATATATAAAATAGTTTTGCCAATATCAATGATGGGCTACGGTTCAATCTCATCCTCAATGAGATCAACGCTTGCCAAACTATGTACTTCAAAATCCAAACAAGTGTTTAGATCTACAAATACATTCAACCCACTACTACTTGTGCTACTCATGTGCTCATCGAAATCAGCATCACCAATGGTAGGCTCGTCCTCATGGGTAATGGCCTCAATATCTGTATCTCCTATCTCATGATCATCCTCCTCTCTCGTATCACGGTCATCATCACGTCCATGGCCATGATCATCCTCCATACACTCCATATTAGTAAATGTACTATACATCACTTTGGAACGTGGCATAATAGGTATGACATGCCACCATCTGTTATTATCCACCATTGGTTGATAGACAACCTAATTCAAACACAAATACAATCATGTTATTTTCCTTGCATCGAAGGTATCAAATATTTAAAAGTGAGTATTTTTATATGTGTGCACAGTACCTATTCACATTGTTGTGGTAGTACTAGTGTGTCCTTCCTACTTTGCCAAAACTTTGTGGAGTCAATAGTTACAAAGCCACTTACATGGCCTTTGATTGTTGCATTAGGGCCTCTTTCCACCATGTCCTTAAACCACTTTACATCCAAAACATACACAAAGAAGCGTCGAAAGTCAAGCTTAATAATATCTTGGATTATGCCACAATAATCATCCATGGCTCCATTGGCTCCCTCAAAGCTAGCAATGATGCTGCAATCTTGTGTGTTTCTCTTATCATCAATCTGTTGTGTTCGAAAATGCTTGCCCTCACACCATATAGCATTGAACATAGTGCACTACACCAAGAAAAAATCAATTAAATAAGCAATCTAAATTATTGAAAGCTCCTAACTTATGCGTAACATTCTATATACCGACCTTGCTCATGCATCCCCTAGCATACTCCCATTCTTCCATTGTGATATGTATCCCCTTGTCTTTCTTTGCTTTCTCCATTTCATCAAGTAGCCAATCCACATGAATATCCTTTGGAAGTGCTCTTAGATACTGAGGGTATGGCACACGAGATCCGTGGTGTGTACGAAAGAGGGCCCTTTCTTCTTGTCTTCTTGCCTTTGCATCCTCGTATCTTGTCACCCATCTTTTCATCACATCACTATTAAGCACGCAATAGAGGTTGATACTATTATGCAATTTCATGTCTATTACTTTGTTGCATCCTTTCCCTTGAGGCACAATAGAGGTCATCCTTAGGTCTTCATTATCTCTCCATAGTCGTGGGAGAGAGCTATCCACATCAACAAGAAACTCAGAAATATATACAAGTGACTCTTGTACCAACCAACCCTCGGCCATGCTACCTTCGGGTCTTGCATTTTATTTCATGAAGCCCTTCAAGGTCTTCATGAAGCGCTCGAGGAAGAACAACCATCGTGCATGTATAGTACTGCATATAGCAATCTCATCCACCAAATGCACTATAAGATGTAGTTGGCTTATGAGAATAGAACGTGGAAATGTCTCCTCCACTAAACAAACCACCTCCATTGACATAACTCGAGCATTCTCAAGCGTGGTGGGATCTATTTCCTTTGAGCTCACATACCTAGAAATGAAAAAGTACACCATATTAGCAATATGAACACCTTGCATGGAGCATTGATACGCATCATATTTTGTATCATGTAAAGTACCTCACAAGCTTGCCCATCTTGTAAATACAATCCTTCACGTCCTTCGATGCACTACGAGAAATGCTAATAGGTAGTATGAACTGAACCCACGAGGAGGTGGTTGATTAGTTGCTTATAATTATTCACTCACAAATTTGAAAGGAAAAAGATATTATGCACATAAAATACTTACTTGGAGCATCTTGTGCCAATCATGAGATTTCAAGCCATATAATTGCTCTACACCTCTTTTCTTGCTCTTTGTAAAGGCTCCCTTCAAACACCTCATGCATCCAGTGGGAGTATGAATTGTAGTAATAGCACGCTTCACCGCTGCCATCTCTAGCTTTGATAACCTCCACGGTGCATGAGGTAAAAAAACACGCCCATTTGGTCTCTCTTGTGGCCAAGCTTCACGCATCCTCCCTGTGGTACATAGATCCTCCCTTATGCCTACGGAATCTCGTGTCCCATTCAAATGCTCCCAAATGGTAGATGCCACATTCTTGAAGATATACATGGGATCAAGCAGGTGATTGATCTTGAGGTGGGACCAATATGATAAACGATAAAAGATGGAGTATCTAAACAAAAGCTGGTGTTAGCGGGCAATATTTATTTCCAGCCAATATAGCATACAATAGTTACAAACCCTTACCGGCTTATGCCAAGTGGTGGAGGAGTCGTGGAACTGTCCCAAATTCTCATCCAATCTCCCGCGGTGAGTGATTATGGGAGGACTTCATTCCAAGGGGCAACATATCTAGGATGATCAGGTGGAAGAAATCGATGGTGATTCTTATAGATGACCTTATTCAATGCGTGTGCCCGTGAGGCAACTAGCGAAGGACCACAAACAGGACATGCATGGTAACTCGATGTAGTGAGATTTGAACAATAGACACAATTAAGAGTTGAAGTTGGGTTTAGGGTGCCACATCCTTTGCCTATTCATAATTAGAAGTGCAATGCTTATCTGAACACTCGCCATAGCTTGGGAAGTCATGCATCGTCCACATCAAGACTGCTTTGCAGTTGTAGTCTCGTGACGAGGGAGGCCTGCTCACATCATGCACCTCGATACCTCTCCAAAGTATCTCTAGCTCGTCAATCAAAGGCTCCAAATAAACATCAGGATTTTTGACTTTATGTTTCCCTAGAATTAGAAGGGACAGCATAACATGTCCTTTCTTAATAGCCATAGAGGGTGGAAGATTATAATTCACCAATATCACTAGCCATACACTGTAAGAGGTGCTTTTGAGACCAAATGGGTTCACATCGTCCATACCCAATCCAAGTCTCAAGCTCCTAGGTTCTTCCTTGAAGCTTGGCCATGTGTCTTCAATATGCTTTCACGCAGGAGCATCTGTGGGAGTTCTCCACTTGCCATCGGTTGATCGATGGGAGGAATGCCATGACATGAGCTCTGCAATGGATTTGCACTTGAACATATGTTGGATGCGAGAGATTATGGGAAAATGTCGTAGAACCTTACGAGGCACATCCAAAGTTTTGAGATCTGCTCTATATCTTGCCTCTCCACAAGTAGGGCACTCTCTTGCATGTAGTCCACGAAACAAAACACAATCATTGACGCATGCATGGATGCGCTTGTAATCTAATCGTCCAAGAGAGGTCACATGTTGCCTTGCCATATCTCTTGAGGTCGGTAATTTATTCTCCCTTGGAAGCATTTTACACAATAGCCTGCACGTGAAGACCATAAATGAGGAAAAGCATTCGAGTAATTAACCCACTAGCATAATTCACCATGTTTGCAAAATAGACTTTAAAGCTTACTTGAGTAATGCATTCAAGCTTGCATTTCTCCATCCATAGATGGTTTGCAAGTTTAGTAACTCAAGGGAGGCACGTAGAATAGAGAAAGTGCACCCCTAAAATAGTGGAGTCGATGCTGTAGTAAAAAGATTGTCCTGCTACATGCTATCATCCCTCCCTTCGGATTGATGGACATATAAATCCCAAACCATATCATCAAACACCTCCTCCTCCACGGCTTCATGAGGTAATGGTGGAGGGCTACTATCACCATCACTCCATGCATCCGTAACGGTCCCTCCTAAAGATCCCACCTCATATCGCCGACGCTTCGCCTCCTCACGGCGAGCATAGGGCAACATATGTGAGTGTGGCACTGCATCCTGTATCAAATTAAAACGGGATCATATCTCAAAAATATGAACACCCATAGGTATCTCAATCAACCTTAACTCTTTAACACTTATCATGTTTACGGTCGCATCCCATTCTCCATACTTTGAGATGTGATTGACTGTAATCTTGCATGCACGATACATGTTTCCTCGACATCGATCACACATACATTTGATTTTTTGCTCCAACCACATTTCGCGATGGTGGATATGGAGGGATTCATCCTCACTCGAGCTACTTGTTGAAGATGAAGACATCCTACAAACAAACAACCCAAAAAAATTTTCTTTTCTTCTAATATTTAATTTTAAAACTCTGTGGCGCGTCTGTTTTGTGGTGCATGTCTATAGGCATGTCTAAAACCGTGTCTGCTCTGTGTATGTAGACACGCAATTACATGCGTATTTAGACGCGCTATTAAATGTGCTTATAGACATGGTTTTCAAATCTGCTTTTAGCGTGCTTGCTTTGCTTTTCTTCACATTACTGATACTTCACGCGGCTTGCTTGCTTTGCTATTAATAGATCCACAGTTTCGACGCTTAAGAGGAAGGCACCCACACTTACTTCCAAGCTTACACTTAAGAGGAAGGCACCCACACTTACTTCCAGGCTTACAGGAGAAGATGGTGAACAAGGAAGAGAAGCAACTTTGAAGAAGGAGAAGAAGCTTCCATACCTCTATCCAAGGTAAGTCTCTTTACGGTTGATCTTTTTTGGAAGTTGCTCTCTTTGGATTTGTCCTTTGTCATATCCAAGAAACGAATGATTTTGGTATCAATGTTACGTTGTTATGTCGGGCGCATGTCCTTTTCTACTTTTTAGAATAGTCCGTCTGTTGGAGCGCATCTATAGATGCGTCTCAGAGCGTGTCTAAAACCGCGTGTAGACTATTTGCAGACACATACAGCTGCATCTATAGACGTGCTGTTATACGCGAAAATAGATGCGCTTCTTAGACGCGTCTATAGATGCACTTCGACAGTAATCTTTTCTTCCCTTCCCCTTTCTTCTTAGCTCATTAGTAATCGTTTTTTTTTCTTTTTTCCAGTTCATCATGTGGCCAAGAAGCTCTTCGGGCTCACTTGATCTTCGGGAGTCTATTTTTAGGGACTTATATAACCTTTTAGGGCACCTCCTAGTCTTGTGGAGTTATACGAGTATATGATGGGTACTCTAAACACCCCCCAGGAGTCGGCACTACAGACTCCAAACCACCCCACACTAGCTGAGATTACCCCAACAGAGTTAGCACAGCCTAGCCGGCTACACAGCTGAGGCCCTTCTCCCATGCCATCTTATGCCCCTTCCCCCATGCCGTCTTATCCCCCTTCCCCCATGCCATCTTAGGCCCCTTCCCCCATGCCGTCAGGAGGTCCTTCTATCTCGCAGAGCCGTCGGCGTACTCTTGTGTAGTCGAGACTCGATTTTCCAGCTACGAGTGGTTCACGTAGTCCCATGCAGTCTGTAGCTATGAGTGGCCAGCGTACTAGCTCGACACGACACAGTAGCAGGCGTAGTAGTAGGGAGAGCGGTGGGGGATGCATGGCACAATGCTTTGGGAGGGGTGGTGGTGGGGACGATGATGATTCAGATGATTTGGACGTGCCTCCGGGTGATGGTACGATCTTCTATGACATCACTCAGACAGGAGGCATCTTGATGGATGCACGGGGGAAGGACATCATGGCCTTCATGCGCTCTGTAATTGCTAACAATTACAGAGATTGCTTTATCCACTACAAAGACCATCCAAAGAGGTTGGCTAATGAGGCCCTCACTGTTGTTCGCTCTAGGTATCCTAACCCCCCCAATCGTCAGTTCACAAATGAATGGGCCAAGTCAAAGATTGTTACGATACTTGGCAATAAAAGATGTTCGCTTAAGAGGCAGGCACTAGTGGAGCTTGCCAGGCTAGGGGAGGTCAACCACCAAGGGGCCCGCCCCACACCGCTCACAAGCATGAGTGGAAGAAAGCAATGAAGTCAGCGAGGGAGGACCCTAGTCTGCAGCACGTGGAGGCACGAAGGATCCAAATGGAGCAATATGAAAGCGTGCATTTTGGAGCAGGGGGTGTTGAATCATGGGAGGCCCAATTTGTAAGTATCGATCTCAAATTATATTGCCTATGTAGTTTATTAGGAGGTTGTTTCTTTGTACTAACCCCTTCGCAAATTGTGTCGTCTTGCAGCTTGAGACCATGGGTAGATACCTTACTCCTGTCGAGACAGCCTACCACTGCCACCATCGCAGAGGAGATACATGGAAGCACTTCTATCATGATGGGTTGATTACTGAGGAGTAGTATATCCGGGCTACTGGAGCGGCCCCCGAGGTATTTGAAAGTAATTAAATAATGTCAATATTATAAGTAAAGATTTGATTTTTCATACATTGATATATGTTGTCCCTTTTTACAGGTCCCTGCACAAGAAGACGAGGAAGAAGACGAGGAAGGAGGCGGAGAAGGGAGTGCAAAAGGGAGCATAGAAGGGAGCGTGGAAGGGAGCAAGGACGTGGAGAACATAGATTAGTCGTAGAAGTAGTGCTAGCTACTCTTTTTTGTACTTAAAGCCACTGGCTTGGCTTCATGCCTCTTGTATATACACTGCTCTTATTTTTTGTACTTGAAGCCACATGACGTGGCTTAGCTTCGTGCTATATGTACATACAAGCACTTTTTGAGCTTTCAATTTTATTGCGTTTTGGAGTTGTAATGTTTTATTTGGAATTGTAATTAAAATGCGGTTGGCTGTAAGAATTGAATTACACAATGTGGAAATGGGATTCTTGTAACTATATAGCATACACAACATACACAGCATTTTGTAAATTAAAAAAAAAATATTATGTAGCACGTCTATCAGTGCGTCTATAAATGCGTCTATATACGCGTCTGTCTGTTTGGGGAGCGTCTATAAAAGCGTTTATAAGATCGTTTATAAATGCGTCTATACACGCGTTTAACGATGCGTCTGTCTGTTTTTTAAATTTTTTAGCAGAGCGTCTATTTAGGCGTCTAGATGCACATCTATACATGCGTCTGTCTGCTATATAGACGTGCTGTTAGACGTGGGTCTCTAGACGCGCCCGTAAGTTTTTTTTAAAGTTCAATAAACGCATCTGTGTGCGCGTTTGTGGGCGCTTTGTCTTGTCATATAATAGTACTTTTAGACCACTTAATAGTACTTAATAACTATTTAATAGTATTATAGAACCACTTAATAGTGTTTCATGACCACTTAATAGTGCTTCAAGACACCTAATAGTGCTTTAACACCATTAAATAGTACTTCTGGACCACTTAAAAGCACTTATTAGTACTTTTGAACCACTTAATAGTACTTAATAACTATTTAATAGTATTGCATAACCACCTAATAGTGCTTCAAGAACACTTAATAGTGCTTTAACACTACTTTATAAAACTTCTAAATTATTTAATAATACTACGAAACTACTAAATAGTGCTTCAAAACCACTTAATAGTACTTTTGTAGCATTAACAAGTACTTTAATACCACTTCATAGTACTTTTGTAGCACTAACAAGTACTTCAATACCACTTAATGGTACTACTCGACCATTAAGAAGCAATTGGGAATGATATATAAGTACTTTAAGACCCCTAAGAAGTGCTTATAAACTAGTCAATAGTACCTCTAGATCACTTAGAAGTGCATTTTTCATTACCTAAGGACCTATAAGAAGTAATTCTAAGAGGAGTTTAGAATTGTTTAAAGTACTTATACTTGCTCCCTAAGTAATTTACCTTCGCCTGAAGTCCTTTTCAGATATCTGAAGCACTTTTAGGTGGCCTTCAAAAATAAATTGGCACAAAAGTACTTCAGTACCACTTTAAAGTTCTTTTGTGCCATTGAAAGTCCATAGAGCTATTAAAAGTACCACCTGAAAGTGGTTCAAAGCTATTAAAAGAACCACCAGAAAGTGCTTCAAAGCTATTAAAAGCACCACCTGAAGGTGCTTTTGAGTGCCAGAAAGTGCTCCAAAGCTATTAAAAGCACCACCTGAAGGTGCTTTTGAGTGCTTGAAAGTGCTCTAGGACTGCTTTTATTTTCAGGTGACACTAAAGTTGTTCCAAGTGGTACTAAAGTACATGCAAGTACTAGAGTGTCTAAAGTCCTAAAGTATATGGAGTACTAAAATCGTTCCAAGTGGTAGTAAGGTACATGGAAGTACTAAAGTATGAAAGTTGTTCCAAGTGGTACTAAAGTAGTAGAGTGTTTGAAGGTGCTCTAGGACTGTTGTTACTTTCAATTTATTTTCAAGTGACATTGAAGTTGTTCCAAGTGGTACTAAAGTACATGGAAGTACTTCAATATCACTTTAAAATCATGGGAAGTTATTTTGTGCCATTGAAAGTCCCCCAAAGGGTGTTGCACAGCTATTAATAGTACCACTTGAAAGTGGTTCAGAGCTATTTAAAAATGACTAGAAAGTGTTTCAAAGCTATTAAAAGTACCACCTGAAAGTGCTTCAGAGGATCTGAAGGTGCTCTAGGACTGCTATTATTTTGCTTGAATAAAAGTAAAGTGCAAACCGGAGGCTCATCAAGCAAATGTATTGGATGCTTTTAAAAAAAACGTCTCCCCATCCTCTTGGAACAATCATCTTTTTTGTTGGGGGATACTCGAGTCTCGAGTGTCCAAAATTCAAAAACAAGATCTTTAACACGTTGTGTGATAATGGTACTTATAGGTTATTGCCTATGGCATGTTTGTAGGGGCAAGCTTTTAATTGTAGGCGAGCGTTGGTTGCACAGAGGCTTGTCTTATGGATGCCCAGAACATTTGCGACCTTCGCCAAGCTGATAGGTTTATTGTTGCCAACTTCTCCATTGAACCCATTACCATTAAGTACCATCATTAGAGATGACCTCTTCAAGAAAAGTTCATCTTTTGAATGGGCACTTTAAATGTTGGGAATGTTGGCCAGCATAGCTTGTTTAGAACTCATTTCTTTAAGTAGAACATCCTTGAAAGTGGGATGGCAGAGGAGTTCTTGAAATATTTACTTGCGAGTATCTTTGTCGAGGCCCTTTGTCTCCTCATATTAGGAGTTAGCTATGGTTCTACAAATCTTCTTTCTTTCCTTCTCATCAATGGACCTATTCTCTTCCTCACTTTGCTTCTCCTTAGCTTTTTGTCGATGTTCCTTTTGCTTTGAAGCCTAATACTTCCTAATAAACTCTATTCCTTCATGACCATGAACAACCATGCCTCCATTTGCTTGCGGTACTACACTATGCAAAAATTGATCTTTTGTCATTGCATGCCCATTTGCAGTGTGCAAAAACTGATCTTCACCCATTGCATGACCATCCATACTCTGCAAGTTCCTTCAACCTAAAAATGTGCAATGAGATAAGTGGAGAGAAACACACTTTTTATATGTGGAGAGAGAGAGAGAGAGAGAGAGAGAGAGAGAGAGAGAGATGTACCACAACTCTTGCTAGCCCCAATAGACGTGGAAGAACGAGTGTGAAGCATTCTCTGAAGTTTGGGAGACTCTATTTCTCATGTACTATGAAAGAAACTAAAATAATGGTTCACCATAAATCCATATTTTCTACTCAATCTTTCCATTGACAAAGCACTACCCATTCTATTTACTTGCACGTTAGTACCTTTACCCATTCTTTCTTACTCGCACGCTCTTATCTTTAGCCACTACTTGTTAGCACTTGACAAAGTCTCGAGGGGTGCACTACTAAGAAATACTAGGTATCACATGCATTCAAGGGGTATTTAAAAAACCCTCAACTAAATTTATTTCCTCAATAAAACCACCCCGCTTTACTTATGAACTAATGGATTTTTTTCTAAAATTGAATTAAAAAACCTCTCCTGTTATTGTAATCCTCTTGAAATTTTTCGAAAGTTGGATTGAAATACCCCTCCTTTTGAATGCATGTGCTACACTAATATTTTTGGAGGTGAACCCCTTGAGGACAAAGTAATATCAATGACATTACTTTTTGAACCACTTATCCATGCTTCCACCCTGATGCAATACTTTCTGACAAACCAATGGAAAACTTGAAATTTCTTTATTTTCTAAATGAAGAAAAAGATGGTGAAGTCAGGTCAAGGCTCTAGAAAAGTGACTTCTTTCTTGGGGGGCGTCAAGGCTCCAAAAAAGTGACTTCTTCTCCATTTGACTTGGGTAGTTTTTCTTGGGTGTCAAACGGTAATACCATTCAAAGGGCCAAAGAGCTTGCCAACAATGGAATATGAAATTATTGATGACAGAGATTCAAAAGGGAATTCTTGTGTAGAGGATGAGGAGTTACTCTGGGACACGCAATTAGTTCTATATAGTATTTCTCCAAAGGCTTTAATGGCTCTACAAACTCTAAAAGGGTTGTATCACAATAGTAGACGTGTCCATATATTGATAGATAGTGGGAGCATGAACAAGTTCATCAGTCCACATCTATTTAAGCAATAAGGACACATCCAAGAATGTTGGAACATGGTCTAAGACTTGTTGTGGCTAATGGTGAGCATTCCATCAGTGATCAATGTTGTCATACCACTAAAATACAACTTTCAAAAGATTTTACTTTTATTGGGGATTTATATGTTCTTGATATAGGACCCATTGAAATTGTGTTGGGCTATGAATGGTTGAAGAATTTGGGTGACTTTTAAATGAACTTGAACAACATGAAGATGAAGTTTCTACATTTTGGAAGCAAATATTCAACACCCTAAGCTGGCATTCATTTCATCATCAAGATTGGCAAGAGACCTCAAAGTTGTTTATGGATTTTTTGCTATTCAACTTGCCAATATAGAGGATCAATGGACTGGTGGTGGAGGAGAAAGACATGCAAACATTACTACGATAGTATGTTGATGTTCTACTAACCTTCCTCAACACCTACCTCCAAAGAGGGATGTAGATGATTGTTCTTGCACTAGAGTCAAAACCAATAAAAAGGCACCTTATAGGCTTTCAAGGGATGAAAGACATGGGGTGACAAGTCAAATTCATAAGCTTTTGAATAGAGAACTTATCACCCATAGTCAACCTCGTTTTGTCGCACTAGTCCTTTTGGTCAAGAAGAAAGAAAGATGGTTCCTATATGATGTGTATTGATTATAGAGACCATAGTATAAAGAAGAAATCTCCTATACCTATAATAAATGAATAGAAGGTGTTGAGTTCTTTGCAGCTGCTATGAGATCTAGTTACCAAGCTTATCCCCTTTGGCCTCACAGATTCTCAAGCAACATTCCAAGCACTAGCGAATAAGATACTCTGACTTTCTTTGATGATATACTCATGTAGAGCAAGTCCCATGTATTGAACATGAAATAGATTTTGGAGGAGTTATTTAGTTTGTCATAGAGCTTATTGTCCTTTGGATAGGGCTTGTTGAGTATGTCTATCTAATGACTCACTTGTTAAAACCTAGTGTATGTTCTGGTGAGTTATTTGGGTCTTTTAATTCAAGCTTTGTTGTGTATGCTATGTGGCACATTTGGATCAATCCCATATACAATAGGTTTCACAATAAGGTGCCATGTGTTACCCCTTGTAAATACAATTACAAATAAATTTGGATTTCATATAATTGAGTTGACTCAAGGATTGCTAGAGCTAAAATTCAAGGAGTTTCATATTCTATCCATGTGCGATGCTATTGTTGTGAGTAAAAACAAGTCAAAAGATGCATTTTAATTAACTATTCTATCCATGTGCAGCCGAGAACATTACTGTTGTGAGTCCCAAGTCATCACAAACCATAGCATATTTATAATTTTCAAGACGATAGGATGAGCATGTTATAAAGAGGTGGTTAATAAAGAGCGGCTAGTTTTCCTTTACTTTTTTATCGATGAAATGGAGGACCCATGAAATAACATCAACGTCCTTTTATGATTAATGAAATTTTATTTTTTCAAAATGATCGACTAGAACGACGTGACAACTGCACAGCGTAAACAAACATCTTCTCTGAAGAATCAAGACAGGTAGGGACACTTTTTTCCACTCCAAAACTGTGGGAGAGTTTCTTGCTAAAATGACCTGTCCCTTCCGAGATGGGGAGAAACGTGCGACTTCAGAAGAGCTCATAAATACTAAACTCGAACATTTTGAAAAATCCTGGGATACAGCTCAAAACAAATCATACGAGTGCACCTTTCTTTTCACAACCGAGTAATGGATAATGCATTTACTAAAACTACGCATGAGATTAGGGACGCAAGTCGTAAATCGGCGAATATCCTAATCAAACTAAAATGGATCACGCAACTGCAAGAGAAGAGCACGACAAAGCTTCACCCGAAGGCAAAAGCAACAGCTGAAACAGTAGGACAAAATCCTTATACCATTCAATCAAAAATCCTGAGAAAGTGTCAAAACATGTGTATGTGTAGCTGTAGTCAAAACACATCTGTATGTAGCTAAGCCGCCAACTACCGGCAGCCAAAAAGAATTTGTCTGATACAAAGGCACAAATGCAATAGTCAAAAAGACCCTTCTGCACACTAATGAGTCCACGTCAAAAGTAGAATGGCAACCGCTATAACTACCATCTATACAAAGCGACTAATGAATGGGCAACAACCCGGACAGGGGCTGTGGACAAGAGAAGAGGCGCTCAAAACAAAACGGGTTGTCGTGATATACACATATACAACGACGACAGACAGCAGAGAGAAAGCTCTCCACCTTGATTTATGGTTTGTAAGCAAAGAATTATTAACTGGGTAGAGAGAATTAGATGAGATCTGTGATCCTTTGATATGTCAATGATAGCACATCTCAGATCTGCCAGCTTCGTGGTGGAAATTTTTCGTTGTAACTCAGCTCTCTCAGGTATATGTGACATCTATCGTCTTCTTTGTAGTAGATCTGTAGACGGCGATCTTCTTCTTTCTTGATGCTGTATTGTCGATCGTGAGCACTATCTTGCCCGGTTCTGCAGCTTTGAAAGTATTTCGGATGGGCTCTGTTGTTGGAGGCACCTTCTTTGCCTTTCGAATGATTATGGTGTAGCCGGTCTCATCGCTGGGGATGAACTCCTCCCCGTAGACCACCTCCCAGCCCACAACGGAAAGATCCCATACGAGCGTGCTTCCGGCCTGAAGGAGCCAAGCAATATTATATATAAGACAGAACGGCAACAATATTAAAAAGTAATTGGAGTATCAAAGTAAAAATCACAGCTGGGGAGTTGCAGCTTTTCTCGAAAGAACTAATCACATTCTTTTGTCAAAAGAACTTATCACAGCTGCGGCAATTGATCCATGGAAATTTTTACTCGGAAGAACTAACTCATCACATTCTTTCGTCGAAAGGACTAATCAGAGCTGCGGCAATTGAATTCATTACCTCCGCAACAGGCAGATCTACAGCGCGCTTTTCACCAGGCTTGACAAATATTTCCGTTACTTTGGCATCGGATCCTTCAAATGCCGTGTCTCCAGGCCTGCTCAGCCCCCCGTACTTGTTGGGCACCTGCTCCGGTGAAATGTACCTGTTCAACCCAACACGCACACAAACACACTTGCCATCGTCATTCAAAACTTGTTGATAGATCAACTCACTCTGGAGGTTGTTGACGGTCGATATCCACTCTATCAACTCACTCTGGACTCTGGAGGTTGTTGACGGTCAACATCCACACCTTCACCCACAGATGGACAAAACGGAAAAAGACATTCTAAGGCCAACCAGAGTAGTTACTTGAATAACGTCTCTGTGCTTTTTCCTGGCCTGGCCAGCACCACCTTGCGCTCCATGCGTGGAGTGAAGAGCCGCCCATATACTCCATATATTGCAGGGAAATACCACGGTATATTCAAAATGATCTGGTTAGAACAAACCGTTAGAAGCTGACGAGCAGCACTCAAATCTCGAAATTACACAGCAAGCACCGACCGATAGTGTACGACTGGTGAGATCAACAGTTTCAACAATTCTTCTATTCGCTTCGAAAACTCCTGCTGAACAACCACTGCATAGGCGGTACAAGCGTGCGTCTGTCTAATCACACAAGGATAAGCTACCTGACTATTTCTTTGAAAGAAGGAACAGGAGCTGATCTTGTTGCCCAGAAAGAAGTGCCCGATCATCTCGCAGATGAATTGAAATCTTACCTGCTTGGAGACGAGCTCAGGATAATTGTCTTGAACAAGATTGACCGCTTTCTTCGGAAGTTGGCGACGTTTCAAGATGCCAGGGGAATTCTTCAGGTCCACTACCTGCACCGTGGAATTCACACCCCCAGGCGTGAAATCGAGCTTCCGAACGCTCTTCTCCAGCACCTGGATCCTCCATCGCAAGAATTTGTTGAACCCTTTCTCATCCCCGAACGTCTGCTGATACAACTCCTTGTTCTGGAAGGCCCCGTATTCGTTGTAACAAACTGGGTGACCCTCCTTGTCGTAGCCATGCATGTATGCTAAGGCCTCAAATTCGTTGCCCAAATCTTCATCCACAAGGCTGTCAGCAACAAAATCCTTCCTCCAAGCCACCGTGCTCTTGAGCATGCTGAAGGCGTCGTTCACCTTGAAGTCTCTGGCGCGCAAGAATTTCAAGAGAACTACATCCGTACGCTCATCTCCGTCATGAATTGGGATATCCCACAGATAGAAATTCTGCGGACCAGGAGGCACGGACTCCTCAATTACAGCTTCTCTCTCTGTTGTCTCCGTAACACCCTCACCTACAACTTCCTCAGGAGCCTTCTCGACCACAACATCGACATCAGTAGATTCTTCTTTGCTAATTCCTGATTCATCCACCTTCACCTCCTCCGTTGTGGTGGTCGTAACCTCCACCACTTCTTTTTCTGCGGCAGCAGCTTCGGTCACCTCTTCAGCCTTAACTGCTTCGGTCTCCGTCGGGGGGTCCTCCGGCGCTGCTGCCGCCGCCTCTTTCTTCGACTCCGATTTCTTCTTTTTGAGCAAAGATTTGCTCTTTATCGCTTCTTCGACTTTCAGCCTGAATGCTTCGAGCGCCTTCTTCTCGGACTCTTTCAGATCTGCGACGTTGTAGCTTTCTTCTTTGAAAGAAGGAGTCTCAGTGGGTGCACCATCCGTGTCCGTGGGAGTCTCGCTCGCACCCACTCCTTCACCCTCTCCATCTTTTTTCTCTGACGGGGGCTGCGTTTCCTCTTTTACTTCTTCAGTCTCTCCCGTTTCTTCAACTTTCTCCTCTTCAACCTCTTTCTCCACAGTTGGTATTTCCTCAATAGGGGCTGGTGCCGCCTCAGCCTCTACCGGAGGAGTAGTTTGATCCACTTCCGACATGACGAACAGCTGCAGCAACAATTCGAATGATCTCTTAGCCGCTCGTTACTTTAAAAGGATTACAAACCCTGAAAAGAAAACTACCAGACTAGCATATCCTCCGCACACCTTGAGTGTGACGAATCACGGAGGCCACAAAAACTTGGGGTCGCACCACAATTCCAACGAGCGCCGGCCTGCCAACACAGAGCCACGTCTAGAAAGTGTCCGCAAACGCTCGACCAAAACGAACTTACGGGAGGGTTGATGGAGGGTCGTTCTCAGGCTTCTACGGCATGTCGTTCTGGTACAGAAGCAGCGGACGCGTGAGGGGGGAAGATGGCACGGGGTCCGAAGAGGTACAGTGGGAGCTCTGCGGCAAAGGTGCTGCTGTAATGCTTCCAACCGATGAGGGCAGTAGCGTGCGAGCGAGCTAAGGGCTAGAGATTCGAGCCGGGGAGGATCTCTCTAATATATATTTACGTTCGCTCTTTCTCTGTGCAGGAAGGAAAAGCATCCGATGCGCTACTGATGCAAACTGGAGGGCAAGAAAAAAAGGTACACGATGCGATTCATGCGAACTGGAAGACTGGAGCAAAACAGAAAAGTTGAGGAAGGAGAGGGACGTACGAGGCAAGGTACTGAGAGGCAATTATAGCAGAGAAACGGGAAAGGAAGCGGCCGAGGGATGATACAAACGAAGGGAGAAGATTAATCGATGATGGAGGCGGACTGAGGAGGCCGGAGAGGAGACAAAAGGCGAGAGGATCCAACGGAGAAGAGAGGAGAGTGGAGGATCTAGATTGATGAGATGATGATGATGAGCGGATGATAAGGAAGGGGGAGATCTAGAGGGAGATTCTAACAACAACAGCAAAAATAAAACTTGCATGGATAAATACTGCAACTACATAAATCAGCACAACGGTGGATAAAGCCAGAGGAATCGCTCTGGATAAATCAGCAACAACTATCTGGTTGAACAACACAGCAGCGAGCAACAACAACTGTTGTTTTGAAAAATCATGAAAAGATACCCATGGTTACAGTCGTTTCTGAGGTTTTTGAACCTTCTGAGATTGTACGCATGGACGCATATTTACAGTTGTTTCTGGGGTTTTTGAGCCTTCTGAGATCGTACAGTCGTTTGTCAGGTTTTTGAACCACCTGAGGAGAGTGAAGTGGAGCAGAGTCAACTAGTGAAGAGGAGAGTGAAGTGTAACAGAAGGAAAGCAGAGGCGGCAGCTGGCCTAAAAGCCAGCAAACCAAACAGCCCAGCCAGCCAGCCAGCCAGCCAAGCAATGCTAAAGAGGCGTCTAAAGACGGCGACGTGCATGTGCATGCTTCGCTTGATTCCGTTCACATGCTTAAGCGGTTGCTGTGCGTCCCTCGCGCTCCACCTCACACTCACTCCTCATGCCCCGACAAACGCTCCCCTCTATTTCTTTCCCCGTTTTCCTCCTTTTTTGGCCTCCCTATTTTTAAAATCCTCTCCCAATTTGAGCCTCTTCACACCCACCCCTCCAATCCTTTCCTTTACCCACGGCCACACTCTCTTGCAGCCCACTCCCATGTGATCCTCCCTCCTTTCTGGCAGTCAAGTCAATCATTGGCCCCTTCTTGCCCCCAAACATTTCACGCCACCAACGCAAAAAGAACTAATAAATTTGCCTTTTCTTCAAGCTTTTCTCTCCCTCTTTGTTGCTATTATTCTCAAGTCATCAGAATGATGGAGACTCGGAAAATTCGTAAATTTTCATTTTCTCGAGCTTTTCTCTCCCCCTTCACTATTATATTCCAGCATGATAAAGACACAGAAACTAGATCTCCTCAGCCACACCAATTCCTCTTTAATTCATCCTTTCCCAATGTATACATGTCCCTCGGCCACAACAATTCTTGTTTAATTCATCCTTCCCCAACTTCTTGGCATACATAAGAGCTAAGTCCATTGTTCTAGAACAACACACCCTTCGAAAAACCGCCCTTTTTCTACCCCTAGAATCTTTCATCCTTTTTAAACAAGACATGCTCATCCTCTAAATAATTCCTATGTGCCGCCGCAGCCTATCAATAGCTCAAAGCTATTTTTGATCACCGTGACAACAATATTGCATCATGGTGTACGCCAAACTCAACGTTCTCCTTTGGAACATCACATTACCAGCTATACATATGTGTTTTTCATACAACTTCATAAATGTCATCTAATATAATCTATACCCATTTATAGAGAAGTGATCTGATGTACAACGTGAGGATCTGAAATCAGCAAAGAACTACTCAAGAAAACCTTGTTCTTTACTATATTTATTTGCTTCAATTATATTCAAAGTTGCATATGGTTTCTTCTACTTTGTTCCTATGTCTAAAGTCATTCTTTGTCTTAGTCACCTTTTGCAACTATATTGATTAAGTAGCTATCATGAGAGTATCGTATATCTTTCTTTGTATACTATTTTCTAGAACTTTTTATGTGGCAACTCATCTCCAATTGTACCTTGTCCATATCCAATAAGGTGACCTCTAAAGGTATAAAAGTTTTTTAATTCCTACTTACTATGTATAAAGAGATGAAGAGCTTTGTCATGATTATATAGATATTTAATGAATGTAAAATTTAAACACATGGAGTTTATAGGCGTTGATGCCTCACCTAGATGTTGTTAAGTCCTACCAACACATGGGTTGATGTGTGGGATAATTTATATCTTTCAATGTCTTATTACAAGCCAAACCTTACATACAATGCAATCAACATTTTGTGATGCTCAATTTTTGCAAAGTAAAAACTAGTACATGCATCCCAATCATTTATAGAATATCAAAACATTTCACAACATACAGTTAAGGAACCAATAAGCATTAATAATAAATCATGAGTTTCTTCGTGAGATTTCAACACATGGATCTTTAAGAGTTGTTGGTAGCATGCTCGAGCTATTGCAGTTTTTCTTGGATATCATCTAAAATTGTCTTCATTGCTTCTAAATCTAGTTGTCTTAGTGATCATGTTTTAGGAAAAGTAATGTAATGGAAATGAAAGTTTCAATGGGTCTTCTAAACTAACAGTTTTGAATTTAAAAAAAGGCCCATCAATATGGAAGGCAAATTTCATAAATTTCTTACGTTTGAAATGAAATGGAAAAGTGGGAGCATAGTAAGAGGATGAATATTGGTGTATCTTAATGTATTCTAGGTATATCTTAGCCATTTTAGATTCAATGACAAGAATTTCAATTATGAGCTTGTAGATCTTATACTAAAAAATGGATGTATCTTGTTGTGTTTCGTGCATGGGATCCTACCAAATTGATGCCAAGGCACTCATGTTTTATCCATCTCCAAATTTGTAAATTTGAGAGGTCAATTTCTAGCTAAGTCAAAATGCATAATTATTTATACCAATATAAGGGGTTTTAATCTAGGTCTAATTGTATTGATGGTAATCCAAGGACTATCCACAGTGGTGATGGTCACATGGGAAGGATGAAGAGGTAGAAAGTGGTGTCCAAAATGGGATCAAGAAAGGCATGGATGATGATGGGTGTATATCCAGATTGCTTGTTCGACATGCATTTTCAATTTAACACTACTTCAATGGATTGAATTCTATTTATGACTTTGCAATCTCCTATGATAATATCATCAACATATTTAGAAATGCAATCATGTATATGAAAGAACATGAAAGCAACTTCAATTCTGATCATGATTATGAGATACATACCTCTCAAAAGGGAAAAGAAAGATTTAAAAATTGGATATCTTTTATATGGCTCTCTTGACCTTCTCTATTGAGCAACCCTAATGTGCTATTAGAATAGTATTGAAAAGACAATGCATTAGTATATGTGCAATGGCTGCTACTATTTAGATGTATGTGTGTCATGAAAATGTGAAACAAAAGAAAATAGATGATAATTACTATATCACCTTATGTGTGAAGTATGTTGACTTTAGAACACTTTGTCTTCCATTAGTGATTAAATCATCCTTCAAAGAATGCATGTACCCAGTTGGAGCTTTCATCTCCTGATCCTCTAGCCGACCCAATGTTCAAAGGTTTGCTAGAAGCTTCCCCCTTGCTGATTAGTCATTAGCTTGCAAAAACTCTAGCACAAGATTAGCTATTTGCAGCAACATAAAGGAGAGCAAAGCATAGCAGCAAAGCTTTGAGTGATTTGGTTGTGAAGGCTAAGAGTTTGTCAAGAAATTTTTATTGCATGAGTTGAAATGAAAACCTCAGATAGTGCTTCATCTATTACTTGAAGTCCTCTTTGTGTTGTTTCTCCCCTTGAAAGTCACGTAGCTTTAGAATCATTTCTCAATAGAAGAAGGTCGATTCTTCACAATCAGTTATCACTTATCCATTTTTAAGTGTCTCGGTGTTTGTTGGTTGATCATTTGCCTAGGCATTTTTCAATGTTGGAATGTGCTTGGTCACGACATATTACTTAGAGGACTGCTACAAGTATATATGAATCCTATTGTTGCTCCTTATGATTTTAAAAAAAGGCATGTGTTGTGGTTCATTTGAGCTGCTAATTTCTAATTCTGATCTACTGCTGTTGCATTTCTCCAAGGAGCAATCTAAGAAAAAGAGTGGAAGCGCTACTGGTTGTTAGAAGAGCTTCTCTCATTCATCAACAATGAATGGCTTTTGTCTCAATTCTTACTACAAAGCCTTTTAGAAGCTTGCTAGAAACAAGCATTATAGTTTCCTTTGGTTCATGTTTAGCTAGAGGAGTTTCAAAACTCTATTGAACTATTGTTATTTCATCATAGTTTTGAGAATTTTAACCAGCAATAATCATTTGAAGGCTAGTTTTGTCTCTATTGTGGTTGTCTTGTATCCCAGGGAGGGATTATTTTTTAGTGCAATACTCTTCCTACTAAGGGAATTTTTTGGACAACAATTTTCAGAATCGTTGGGCTATTTCATTGGAGTTTATGCCTCAAATGCTTCAGGTAAAGTTGGTGATTGGCAGTTTGCAGTCTTGTGACAGCAGTAAAAAGTGAGTAGGTGGTTGTTTTCAGAAGTGAATATCAGAGAATCCAGGAGGAATTGTCTTCTGAGTTGAGCTAAGAAGTTTTAGTTTTTTGGACAATCTACAATCTTGTTTTTGAAAGCGTTTCAATTCGAGATTTGGAGAAAAAGTAATGATGCCTGGGATGCCCATGATTTACAGTTTTGATAGTTTATGACGGTAGCTAAAAAAAGTGAGTAGGGGGCTGCCTTTAGCAATGAATATCAAAGAATTTGGACCTATAGTAAACTAAAAGTTTGTAGATCTATTGGTTGTCTACAACTTTGGTGTTTATAGCAAAGGCAACCGAGTTACGGTTGAGAAGATATTGACAATTCAAAATAGGACAAAATTGTTGCAGACTGTTATTACATCAATAAAAGTTTGCAGGTGGTGGTTTCCAATAGCAGATATAAGGAAATTTGTAAGGATTTTGGACCTGCTATAAACTGAGAAGTTGTAGCGTTTCTACATTTCTTTTGTTTACACTTTTTGCATCGGAGCTACCGTGCAAAAGCTATTGGCTAGTTTTGGGATGCCCTGAGGTCACTTATAGCAGAACATGTATTTGTGATAGTGACAGTGTGGCTATTGTCATTGCATTTGATATTTTTTGGGCTTGAGTTTGGTACATTGGTGCAATGTATCTTGGCTGTTCTGTCATCCATTGTGATGGCTTTGGCATCATAGAATGCATTGTTTAATATTGAGAAGTTGGATGGCACAAACTTCTCCTATTGGAAGGAGCAAATCTACAATGTTCTGGTGCAGAAGAAGCAAGTAAAGCCTATAAAATGCAAAGGCATAAAGCCAGAGGACTGAGAGGATGATGAAGAGTGGAAGGAATTGGATGAGCTTGCATGCTCCACAATCATGCTCACACTTTCAAAATCGGTGTATTTCAATGTGAAAGATACTACAGGTGGTACCTATGGTGTGTGGACAAAGTTGCATTATCTTTATAAGAAGCAGAGTGCTGCTTGTCAAGTGTATTGGCTGAAAAAACTTGTCTAGCCATTTAAATGAGTTTAACACAATTTTTAGTCAACTTTTAGCTTAGAAAATTGCCTTTGATGACTCAGTTAAGGCAATGTTCTTATTGGTCACCCTTCGTGAAAGTTGGGACACTTTTAGGACTGCTATAAGCAATTCAGCCCGTGCAGGAGGCCTGACAAGCACTGATGTTGAGAGTAGCCTTCTCACTGAGGAGGTAAATAGAAAGAACAATGCTGGAACTAAAAGTTCAAGTGCTCTCAATGTGAGAGGGAGGTCATATTCTAGGGGGAAATACCAAGACAGAAATACAAGCAAGCCTAGAAGCAAATCTAGAAGAAAATCCCATGCCAAAAAGGAATTGGAATGCTTCTATTGTGGGAAGAAAGGCCATTTCAAAAAGGA
Organism: Dipteris shenzhenensis; assembly: GCF_047967505.1. Lineage (NCBI taxonomy): Eukaryota > Viridiplantae > Streptophyta > Polypodiopsida > Gleicheniales > Dipteridaceae > Dipteris > Dipteris shenzhenensis. The sequence goes on from NC_141610.1 coordinate 39,767,889, forward strand.
TTGCTACAAATGGAAGAACGATAAAGGCAAAGGAAAGCTGTGCAGCCCAAGAAGGAAGAGAAATCCACGGTCTCTATAGAGGAAGTGAATGCCATAAGCAACAATAGTGACGAGGGTGACATTCTTTACGCCGCTATGTTTGAGCATGCTTTTCTTGTGACTAGTGATGATGCATTGTCACAGAATTGGATCCTAGACTCAGGGGCATCTTTCCATGTCACTCCACATAGGATGGACAACCACCATATGAGAGGCATGTATAGCCTATTCCACATGATGCAGGGCATGGACAGCCCATAGATCGTGAGGTGGGAGAGCCACATCTAGGTGGACCAACCTCAGGTTTTGCAAGAAAATCAGTTGGGACAGCAAGATGCTCATGGTAAGTGTTGAGATGTTCCACTAGAGTCTCATGACCTCCACAAAGGATATGCTCCGCGTCTCTAGATTATGTCATGTTGACAGATTGTGGTGAGCCTTCATGCTTTGAGGATGCTATGTCTAGGGATGACAAGCATAAGTGGGAGAAGGCTATGCAGTCAGAGATGGATTCTTTGATGAAGAATGCTACTTGGGATTTGGTTTATTTGCCCAAAGGAAAGCATGCATTGCCATGCAAATGGGTTTACAAGCTGAAGATATCTCCAGCAGATGCATTGCCTAAGTATAAGGCAAGGTTGGTAGCCAAGGGTTTTAAGCAAGAGAAGGGTATTGACTTTGATGAGATCTTTTCCCCAGTGGTGAAGATGACTACCCTTCGTACAATGCTTGCATTGGTTGCTAGAGAGGACATGGAGCTTGTCCAAATGGAATTCTTCTTCTGCCCCTTGTTAACCTTGTGGCAACAAGGACCAGAAATGCAGTCTAGGACAACAACTATGGGAGCATTGTGTGTGTGGAGTAGCGGCAAAGCTCCTCTTGTAATATCTTGAGCTTGAAAGATAATATGATAAATCTTAAAGGATGAGGATAGCCAAAATCCTCTCTAGAAAAGATCCAATCATACTTGCAAAATCAGGATCTAGAGAGAGAAAGACTAAAAGCCTACATTTTTAGAGGTCCCTCCACTTTGTGTAGAGACCCAAAAAGTCCTCCCACTTTGTGTAGAGATCCAAAAGGTCCCCCCACTTTGTGTAGAGACCCAAAAGGTCCCACCCAAAAGTGGAGAGACCAAAATGTATGAATATCTCTCAATGGAATGAAGTGTTAACGAAAATGAGAGAGAGGGAGAGATAGGAGTGCACACAAGATACTAACTGTACACTAATTGTATTCCAAGGAAAAAAGGAATATATACATGGATCCCTTAGGGTTAGGGTTAGGGTTTGTCCCATAACCCTTATGGTGCAATTTACACACACCATTCTCAACACCCCCTCTTAAATTGCACTGCATAAGAAGAGGGTGATTTACAAAACACAATTTTTGGATTTTCTGAATGTTGCATAACGGCAACAAAAATAAAGATTAGAAAAGATGCACAAGAGTGCAAAAAGAGCACAGCGGAAAAAGTATGTACAAAGGTGTACAACTTAGCATTCACTTCCCCCTATTAAGTTGCAATTGGCGAAGGTCAAGCTGATGTCGAAAGTCTGCAAACTTATCAAGGGAAAGTGGCTTGGTGAAGATATCTGCGACTTGTGCTTGTGTGGGACAATGTATCAAGTCGATTTCTTCATTAAGGACTTTCTCACGAACAAAGTGATAATGCACTTCAATGTGTTTTGTTCTGGCATGAAACACTGGGTTCTTTGCCAATTGAATGCTACTCATATTATGTGAATAGAGCATAGTAGGGTCTCCAGAAAGTATCTCAATCTTTGAAAGAAGCCTTCTAAACCAAATTGCTTCACATGTTGCATTGGTGGATCCTCTATACTCTGCTTCGGTGGAAGACAATGCCACTATTGGTTGCTTCTTGATTTGCATGACAAAGCTGTGGAGCCAAGACTAAAGCAGTATCCACTGGTGGATCTTCTATCATTTACACTTCCTGCCCAATCAACATCTGCGTAACCATGGAAGTGTAAGTCGGATCACCTGGCATAATGTAGCCCATGATCCCATGTACCATGAAGGTATTTGAGTACTCTCTTCGCTGCAAGGAGATGAGTCTTCTTGGGATTTTGTATGAACTGGCTAAGCACACCAACTGTATAGGATATGTCCGGCCTGGTGATAGTCAAATAGATTAAGATGCTAATGAGTTGTTTGTACTGTAGAGGATCTAAAGCTGAAGAAGTGTCAAGTGGTGACAACTTGATATTGCATTCCATAGGAGTAGGGAGTGGCTTGCAGTCATGTAGATGAAACTGCTTAAGTACCTTTTGAGTGTACTTTCCTTGAGAAAGGGTGATCCCTATGTCATCTCTCCATATTTCTATACCAAGAAAATCATGGAGTTCTCCCATATCCTTCATGTCAAACTCTGAGGTAAGCTGACTCTTTGTTTCTGAGATGAGATGTCCATTGGAGCCGGTGATGATCAAGTCATCAACATAGAGTACTACAAGAAGGACGTCTTCTGTAGTTTTCGTGATGTAAAGAGATGGATCTGAATTTGATGGCTGAAAACCAGATGTCAGAAAGTGATGATGAATCCTTGCATTCCATGCACGAGGAGCTTGTTTCAAACCATAAAGTGATTTCTGCAACCTATAGACCTTTTTTTCCATCCTAGTAATAGCATAACCTGGAGGCTGTATCATGTAGATTTCTTCATCTAGAAAACCATTGAGGAAGGCATTCTTCACATCCATTTGGTGGATGGGCCAATCAAAGTGAGCTGCAAGAGCTATGGCTGTCCTGACGGTAATCATCTTTACAATTGGTGCAAAGGTCTCCTCATAATCTGTGCCATACTCTTGGGCATATCCCTTGGCTACCAACCTAGCCTTGTATCTGTCAACCTCACCAGCTGAGTTGAGTTTGACTTTGTAAACCCATTTGCATCCTATGGGCTTCTTCTCTGTAGGAAGATCTGTCAAGGTCCAAGTCTGATTCTTGAGAAGAGCATTGTACTCTTCATCCATTGCATGTTTCCACTTAGGGACTTGCACTGCATCTTTGAAGGAGGTTGGCTCATCAAACTCCATCACTTTGGCCATGCATAGTTGCTCTTATAGGTCCACCTCTCAGGTGTCTTTCGATCACGAGCAGATCTTCTGAGATTGGAAGTGGAGCTTTCAGGAATCTCAGTGATGACCATGGTAGTTGCTATATCCATCATGTCAATAACCTTTTCTTTGCCTTTACTCTGAGTGGTCACTGTGGACTGCATACTATCTCAATCTATAGGCAAAGAAATCTGATGTATCACTGGCACTGATGGCTGAGGCGTAGTAAGAACTGTAGTTGGCGGACTATCAAAGTATGATGATGCCTCGTCAATGATAACATCCCTGGATATAATCAACTTCTGCTTGATTGGATCATAGAGTCGGTATCCCTTCGATTCTGTAGCATATCCAAGAAAAACACACTTGATTGATTTGACATCAAGTTTAGTCCTAAGTGCGTCAAGAACATGAGCATAAGAAAGAGAGCCAAATACTCTCAAGTGACCAATAGAGGGCTTAGTTCCTATGAATGCTCTTCTAGTGTTATATCTTGCAATGAAGTAGTGGGATTCCTGTTCATCAAGTACATAGCTGTGTCACATGCCTCAGCCCAATATTATCTTGGAACATTCTTCTCATTAAGCATGCACCTAGATGACTCTACAATCACCCTGTTCTTTTGTTCACCAACCCCATTTTGCTGAGGGGTATATATGCATGTGAACTGACGTGTGATGCCATGCTGTCTGCAAAAGGCATTGAACTCTGTGGACTTTCCATTGTCACAATGGAGGATCTTTAGGTACTTGCCGATTTGCTTTTCTACCAAGGCTTTGAAGTCTTTGAAGGTGTTGAATGCATCAGACTTCTGTTTTAGGAAGTACATCCAAGTCTTCTTTGAGTAATCATCGATGAAGGTCATGAAGTACAAAGCCTTGCCAAGAGACGGTATAGTAGACGGACCCCATAGATCTGAATGGATGATCTGAAGAACATCGGTACTCGGAGTCGAAGATGTTGGAAAGGGCTGTCTGTGTCGCTTACCCATGCAACAAGCCTCACATACATCTTTGAAAGTACAATTGTGGAAGCCCTTGTACCATGTTTGTCTTTTTGAGGGCTACAAGGCTTCTAAAGTTGAGGTGACTACACCTCTTGTGCCATAATGTACTCAAATAGGCATCTTGATTCTAATGATGAGCTGCTAGGGATCTCTCGATCGGAATGGCAGAAGAAAGCTTGAACATTCTTCCAATCTTAACACCCTAAGCAATGATGCATTTAGGACTCTTGAGCTCTCTCACGGTACATCCATACTTGTTGAAGACGACTTCCATGTCACTCTCAATCATTTGTCCAACAAAGAGAAGGTTCTGTGCCATTGTGGGGACATAGAACACATCTCCAATGCTCCCTGTAGTTCCTGCATTATTATGCAAGGGTATGCTGCCAATCCCTTTGATTTTGTGGAGTGTGTCATCCCCCATCATGATGTTCTCTTTTGGATTTTGATTGGGACGAAGATCAGAGAACCATTCTTTATCAGGTGTCATGTGGTTGCTTGCACCAGAGTCAAACCACCATGTGTCCTCATCCTTCTGAATCTATGATGTAGACTGTGATATGAGAACTTTGTGTTGATAGTCTTGAGAGTTGTCTTCATCGTAGGTATAGTGGGCAGATTGCCGTTGATGATGCTTTCCTCGATAAGGGTTGTGAGACTTGTTTGACTAGCCTGCATTGCCTAAGTCCCTTTGTTTCTTTCTGCATTCTAGTTCCCAATGGCCTGGGATGCCACAATAGTTGCAATTTCCCTCGTGTCTAGGAGTACTTCCTTGATTTCCTCCTCTTCCAGAGTTACCTCTACCTCTGGGATTCCACGTCCCCCTCTGAGCGGGCGGACCATGACTATGAGTCGATGAAGATGGAGATTGTCATCCCTGGTACTGACCTCTACCTTGATTGCTAGAGCGTCCAGAGTTCTTCCCTTTTCCCCTATATGATCCTCTTGTACCTCCTCTTGCTGTGAATGTAGTGTCATGATTCTTTGAATCTATTTTGAGACCACGTCTCAATTGCTCTTGCATGAGCATGTCTGACATGAGTTGAAATGTTGGAGGTGCATCTCGAGTGACTAATGTGGTCACAAACTGCCCATAATCTGATCCAAGTCCATTGTGGCATTGGACTAGTCTTTCTTCTTTGACCACATGTCCTAGTGATAGGAGCTGATCTCCAAGGTCCTTCAATCTAAGTAAGAAGTAAGGACCTGATTCATTTGGAAGCATTGGAGTGTTGTTGAGTTGATTCTCTAACAAGAGAATACGTGACATGTTGTTGGCATTGTACCTCCTTTCCAAAGCTTTCTAAGCAAGTACAACTGAAGTCTGCTCACGAAGAAGAGGGGTCATCATATCTTTTACATTGAAGTTGATGATATTCAAGGCAAGTCGAATTGGCATCCCACTCTTTCTGTGTCTTGGTGAGCTCTAGTTGCTGATCTACCATAAGAGGAGTTGTTGAAGTCGGCTCAGGTCTCTTTTCATCTTCTATGACTATGTCCCACAAGTTCTTTAGCTGAAAAATGTTCAGCATCTTGAACTTCCAATTGCCATAGTTATTATCATCAAGCTTGCTACTCTAATCAAGAAATATGACATCATCATATGTGTTTTTGCCATGCTGCACCAAAAAACAAATCCTGTATACAAATAGCAACGAAGTGCTAGTGATAGCCAGAGGCTTTACGAGGTTTGTAGAAGTGGTGCAAAAACCGAATGCCAAAATAGTCAACTAGTGACTTTACAATGTGGCAAGTGCGTGCAAAGGTGCAACTATCCTGAATTAGGAACCCAAACTACCAAGTGATTCAACAAGAGTGAATCTGCCCTCTGTCAAGGAATGAAACAGGTGTCGGTGTGTGTGAGATGAATGCTGATGAGAGGTTCCATAGGGACTGACACCGTTCGGGAACTAATTGGGAACTTTTGGGCAGGGCTTCATATTGGCTTTTGTGGATTATCTCCTCTAAGGTAGCTAGTCCTATAACTAGTCTATATGTCGAACGATATGAAAAAGTAGCAAAATAGATTTTATCTTCATTAGGTTTATGCTGGGTTCGGAGAGGATGCGATCTGATCAGGAGTGGTGTCGATGGAGAGGTTTCTACAAACACTGTAAACTCAAAAATCCCAAAAGTGAGAATTGATGTAACAAGTGCGTAAAGCACAATTTGGTAAGCAATTTTGGTTTTTGGCATATGCACACACATGCCACATCATTAGTGCATTTTTGAGCACCCTTGAGGTCATATTCTTCCGTGGGCTCTATCTTTCAATCCAAGTGGAATTTTGAAGCACATTTGCTAAGGTGGCACAATGGGCTAGCACTGCCACATGTCAAGTGAGGTGGCAGTAGTGATGTGGCTTACTGGACCTGAGTTAGGAAAGCTTTAGTCAACCCAAGCCATGGTTAGTTGACCATGATGATGTAACCATGGTTAGGGTTAACTGTGGTTAAGGCTAACCAACCTTGGGAGGATAAGCCTAACCTTTGGTTAACTTAATCTAACCCAAGTGGAGGCCTATCTACCATGTGGCAGCTAGTGATGAGGCCTGAGAATGTAGAGAGAGAATAGAGAGAGGAGTTATGTCTCTCTGACATCGATGGCGAGAAGACGACGGAGGTCCTGTGAGACCTGTGAACATTGTTGTTGGGTAGGGCGGGTGCTATAGTCGGCCAAGAAGACGTTAGGACGTCTGTAGCACTGGGAGCCTATTGGTTGTGGGCTATGGTGAAGGAGCTTGGTTGCACCCGCGTTGGATGAGGCTGGTCGGCCGATTGAGCCTAGGCTCTGTTGGAGCTTTGTATGGCCAATCATGCATGGAGCCTTGGTGCTCAGTCAAGTGTGGAGGACGTAAGGGAGCTTAGGCGCTAGACTAGAGCTTGCAAGATGTCGCTTTGATGCGCGGTGGCCATGGAATCTTGTGTAGAGCCATGGAGGAGCTGTTGTAGAGGTCATGATAGTCCACAACCTTGAAGGAGTTCGTCGATTGAGTTGCCTACCTACATACAAGTCATTGAAGCCATAGAGGGTTCGCTTTGTAGAGTCGAGCCACGTTGAAAGTTTGGGATTCACCAGGCTAGAGCTTGGTATTGCTAACTGGTCACACTCACTCTTTGCTTGCAACCTTTGCTTGAAATTTCAGAACCGGGCTGCTCTGCATGCGTTGGAGGTGATGCACACATTGCATGCCTGCATGCGAGCTCCGAGCCTCCAAAAGGGAGAGATAATCGCTTCTTAGATGATAAAGGAACTTCTAAGCTGTTCTCTGAGTATACCTGCAGTTATGCTGCCCTCAACCTCGTCGTGCAGTAGCTCATGTAGTAGCCTTCTTTGGAGATGATAAAGAAGGTGTAGGGTGCCTTCTTTTGGTGATGCAACCGCCTATGCTATGGATAAGTTGATGTGGACCTGTTGAAGAAGCTGATGTTGGAGGTGGACTTGTGGAGGTCAGGGTTGTTGATAGGTAGTCAGCCAGGATTCTTCTTTTGCGAGGGTTGCCGAAGTTGGCTGGGGCTGCTTTGCTTGTGGCAGATGCCTAAGGAGACCTCCGAAGTTCATCTTCTTCCACACACTCATAGATGGAACCTCACTTTCTCATGGAAATGAACCTTAAAGTCTCTACAAAAAATGATTGAAATCTCTCTCTCAACCTCTAAAGAGTAAATGATAGAAATCTCAAGAACTCTCCCTCACATAAAAGATCTCTCAAACTCACAAAGTGGAGATGTAGGATGCCTCACATGTGGAGGGCTTGATGCCTTGACAACATGCAAGGGCTTTGGAGTACCATAGGCTCTGATACCATGTTGACGGAAATGAGAGAGAGGGAGAAATAGGAGTGCACACAAGATACTAACTGTACATTAACTGTATTCCAAGGAAAATAGGAATATATACATGGACCCCTTAGGGTTAGGGTTAGGGTTAGGGTTTGTCCCATGACCCTTATGGTGCAATTTACACACACCATTCTCAACATGAAGCTCCCACTCTTTGGGGTTCAGTGTTCAAGCTCACTATTGTGTTCATGCGAATGATCTCCATTGCGTCCATGCTCTCTTACACTATTGTGTTTAAGCATGCCCTTACCCTTGCACTCTCTACCCTTGAACTCCCTCCTCCTCCTTCCTCCCTCTTCCTCCCTCCTCCTCATCCTCCTCCCTCATCCTTCTCCTCCATCTCCTCCATCTCCTCCTCCTCCCTCCTCCTCCTCCTCCTCCTCCTTTCTCCTCCTCCTTCCTCCCTCCCTTCTCCTCCCTCCTCTTCCTCCTCCCTCCTCCTCCCTTCTCCTCCTCCTTCCTCCCTCCCTTCTCCTCCCTCCTCCTCCTCCTCCCTTCTCCTCCTCCTCCCTCTCCTCCTCCCTCCGTCCTCCTCAACCCTTACCCCTCAAATCTGCGAAGGAGACTAGCTCTCCACTCCTCAACCTTGGACTCCTCCTAAACCCTGCAACCCCCTTTGAACCCTGAAGCTCCTAGTTAACTCTCTCAACCATGTCCCCCTTTCCAACCCTGAAATCCCCTTCTAAACCCTTGAACTCCCGTGAAGGTAAAAGCCTCCATCAATCGTTATAATCAATCCATCTTTCTCATTCACACGCGCATGAGATCCACTTTCCACGCTTTAGCCTACACCTCTCACTGGAACACGACCCAAGGACCTATGCTACACTTGTGAACACCTATGCTACAACGAGCAACAACATGACTGTAGGTGACCAACATCCTTGGAACCTGCACTTGGGTAAAAAAGAGACAACATTTGGCATCGTTGTCGGGGAGGTTAGCACTTGAAGTGAAAGCGGAGCACGTGGTTGCATGTGTGAAAAAAAGAACCCCCTACGAAAAACCATTCAAGATACATCCCTCAAGGCAAAGGAGTGAAAAAATGCTTCCAAATGATGCAAAAGAATAATGTTAACATACAAAATCACATTAATATATTAAACACCCAAAATTAACTTTTAATCTCTCCACATCCTATAAAAGCAACACCAACCCCCCTCATTTCTTTCCCCACACTTTTGCTAGCCACTTCCTTCTTTAAATTCTGTTAAGCCTTCATAATTTTTTTCTTTCTCTATTTTTCGTCCTCCAATTTCCATCCACCACCACCACCAACACTTTTTCCGTCAATTCCCCCTCCACCACCACTTTTTCTGTCACCCCCCCCTTCCATCTCCATCTCCACCTCCCATCATCTTCCTCCCCACCACCTCCACTTTTTCCGTCCATCCCCCATCTCCCCCACTCAAGGTAACCATCCTTTTCCCCTCCACCATCTCTCTATCCCTCTCTACACCCCATCTCCCCTTTTCCCCCTCCCCCTCCACCTCCCATCTCCTCCACCACCCCCCATCTCCTCCACCCCCCATCTCCATCACCCTCCACTCCACCATCTCTCTACCTCTCTCTATCTCCCACTCCCTCCACTCCACCGTCTCTCTACCTCTCTCTATCCCCCACTCCCTCTACTCCACCATCTCTCTACCTCTCTCCCTCCCCCTCTCCCTTCACCTCCCATCTCCTCCACCCCCCATCTCTCTCAACCTCCACTCCACCATATCTTTACCTCTCTCTATCCCCCACCTCCTCCACCCCCATCTCCATCAACCTCCACTCCACTATCTCTCTACCTCTCTCTACACCCCATCTCCTCTTTTTCTCCCCCACCCCCATTTACTTCCCTCTCCCCACCCCCCATCTCCACCATCTCTCTACCTCTCTCTACAATCCCACCCCCCTTCTCCACCTCCACCCCCCATCCCTGTGGGGGTTAAAGGTCATTGTGCCTTTACCCCGGTTATGTACAATACTCAAACACATATATAAATGAATGAAAAAGAAGATTAGGGTGGTTCTGCACCCACCAAAACTTGTGTGGCTCTCTGTCTCCCTCTCTCTCTCTCTCTCTCCTTCTTCCATTCTTGCTTCCGTTGAGAGCACTCTCAACTGGTATTAGAGCCCGGGTGATCTAGCTGAGCGTGCGTGAATGCTTGAAGCTCAGCAGCTCTGTGGGAGGAAGGAGAAGCTCTGTAGGAAGCTTTGTGGGCGACTTTACTTGCATCCGAGTGTGCAGAGACCTTGGAGGAACATTTGGAAAAGTCACTTTGGCTTTGCGAAGTGGTTTTGAGAGCCTGTTAAGTGGTTTCAAAGAAAAAGTCGTTTTTTGAGCTTTTCCCTGTTCCGTTCGATGACAGAGACTCCATATTGACTTGTAGAGGCAACTATTGCTTGCTTTTGGTGTCCACATTACTTCAGGAGCTTGGAAACACCTTCATTCTTGAATCTGGGATCATTTCATTGGATTTCTAGCTCACTATGTCAGTTCCTGCGTTTTTTGCCCGGGTGTTCGAACTCAAGTTTGGAGCAACCATTTGCAGATCTATCAGTTCCGGTGGACTCAGGAGGTCCTAAAACTTCTATGTTGCTCATCATTCGCACTCCGGTGGAGTTTACAAACAGCTCTGTTTCAAAAAACGTTTTTCAGCCCGTGTGTTGGACCCAGTGATTGAGACCACGGTTTCCAAAACCGTCTGTCCCATTGCGTTCCAGACGCCCAAAAACCCCTACCTATCAGTTCTTGCGTGATTTGGTGGAGGATTTTCAGAGTTATAGATCTCTATGTATTCGATTTCGTCTCTCTGTTATGCATTTTTCATTCTAAGGTTTTGAAACCTTAGATTTATGCCACATGGCAGTGGATAAGTGTTGACTCCTATTTCTCACTCATCGGTTGGGATTTTGGAGTTCTGGCAGAAGAGAGATATTTGCAGATTTTCTTGCTGATTCCGATTATGCAATGGCGCCCATGTTTTGAAGCATCTCAGGTTCTATCGTCAGTAGCGCTCATTACCGTGGGACTATGATTTCTTGAGCATACCTTATGCAGATCACTCTGGTTGGTTTGAGCAGTGTGCGCTCATTCGTGGTATGCATTGGGTTGCAATGGATGATTTATAGGCCATTTGGATGCATTGCAGTCCTTGTTGGATGCGCTGATAGGCCCAAATTGCCTTGTGGGATGCTATTTTTTATGGACGCTTTGCACATGGATGCTATTTTATGCTGAGGGACAGCTTTGAAACATTGCAGGTGATGCACTGAGAGTGCTATGCTCTCTTGGATGAGATATTATTGATGCACATGCCAGTGGACGGTGTTTATGCTTGAGTCATTTGGCACTTATTGGCATTTTCTTTTGGGCCAGATTTGCTCATATGGATGCATAGTATATGCACATGAGTCAGATGCATCTATTGATGCTTTGAGCTTTGAATTTTGGTGATATTTCACTCTATTGTGGCATACACATTTGGGTGCACCTAGTATTTGGTGTGATTCTCTCTTGCAAGCACTAGCATTTGGGATTTTGTTTCATTTGCATCATGGCATCCTCTTCCATGTCTGAAAAGGAGTTTTTCAGCATTAAAAAGTTTGATGGGACAAACTTTTCTTTATGGAAAGAACAAATAAGGGATGTGCTTATTCAAAAGAAGCAGATTAAACCCTTGGCAAGGATTGAAGCTAAGCCTGCAAATATGTCTGAGGATGATTGGAATGAGTTGGATGCATTAGCAAAGTCTACTATTAGACTTCATCTTGCAGAGTCAGTTTATTTCACAGTAGTAAATGAGCAGACTACTGAAGATTTGTGGAAGAAACTGTGTGCCACTTATGAGAAGGAAACTACCTCTAATAAAGTTTACCTCATGAAGAGGTTGTTTGAGCTGCAGATGAAGGAAGGGGTCTCCATTGCTTCTCACTTGAATGAATTCAATATTATTTTCAGCCAACTTTAGGCTCAGAAGATGAATTTCGATGCGGAGACTAAGGCAATATTTCTCTTATGTTCATTGCCATCCTCATGGGATACCTTCCATACAGCTGTCAGTAACTCTGCACCTGGTGGAGTACTGAAATTTGATGATGTTGTGGGTAGCTTGTTGGCCGAGGAGATTAGACAGAAGTCTATGGATGGCAACAAGCAGGATGCAGCCTTAAATGTGCAAAGGGGCAGATCACAGTTCAGGGGGAAGTCCCAAGAAAGAGGGAAGTCTCGTAGCAAATCCAGGGCACGGAACATTGAGTGTTACCATTATGGCAAGAAGGGCCATATGAAAAAGGATTGCTACAAGCTGAAAAGAGAGCAAAAGGATAAGAAAAAGAATGCAAATTGGGGTGCAAATCAAAAGGAAGAGAGTCCAAGGGAGGACAAAGGAAAAGTGAAGATCGAGGAGATCAATGCAGTCACACATGATAGTGACAATGATGTTCTCTTCATGTCTAGTTTATCTGCAGAGTTGCTTACCACTTCAGATGATGCATATTCCCAGGATTGGATTTTGGATTCTGGTGCTTCATTCCATGTTACTCCCCATAGGGAATGGTTCTCCACTTATGATAGTGGAAAGACAGGTTGTGTGCATCTTGGAAATGACTATGCATGTGACATAGTGGGAGCAGGTGACATAAAGTTTTCTTTTGCAAATGGGTCTGCATTTGTTTTGAAACATGTGAGACATGTGCCTAAGCTGACCAAGAGTCTTATTTCAGTGGGTCAGCTAGATGATTCTGGTTTTCACACCACTTTTGGCTTTCAGAGTTGGAAAATTCAGAAGGGCTCTATGCTTTTGGCCAGGGGTGCCAAGTGTGGGACTTTGTATCCCTTACATGTATCAGGGGTATTTGATCATGTCGTTGCAATAACCGAGCAGCCAAGCACTTCTTTGTGGCATTGCAGGTTGGGGCACATGAGCCACAATGGAATGAAACTCTTATGCCATTTGGGTTATGTACCGCATTTGAGTTTCTCTGATTTTGAATTTTGTGAGCATTGTCTCTATGGGAAGCAGACTAAATCAGCCCATAAAAGAAGGGGAAAGAAAGAGTTTGAAATGCTTGATTTGGTGCATTCAGACGTATGTGGTCCCATGCCTACACGGTCATTAGGCAGGGCTGAATACTATGTGACATTCATTGACGATGCAACTAGGAAAGTGTGGGCTTATGCTATAGCTCGGAAGAGTGATGTGTTCCAGGTATTTCAGAAATGGCTGGCCTTGGTTGAGAATCAGTCAGGTAGAACGCTTAAATGCCTACGGACTGACAATGGTGGAGAGTATCTCTCTCATGACTTTCAGCATTTCTATGATACTCGTGGGATTAAGAGGGAGCTTACATCCCCTCGTACTCCAGAGCGAAATCCAGTTGCAGAAAAGATGAACTATGCCATTCAAGAAAGGTTGCAATGCATGCTTTCCAATGCAAGTCTTTCTGGTGGTTTTTGGGCTGAGGCAATGAAGACTACAGTGCATGTGATCAATACATCACCTAGTAAGAGTTTGGATGGTGGTATTCCTGAAGAGGCATGGAGTGGCAATAAGCCCTCTTACTCTCATTTGCGTATATTTGGGTGTGAGGCATATGCACATGTGCCAAAAGAGCTTCGAAAGAAGCTAGATCCTAAGTCTAGGAAATGCATCTTTATGGGTTATGGTGAAAGTGGAGAGATGGGCTATCGTCTCTGGGATCCAGAAGCAAAGAAGATCATACGCAGCCATGATGTGGTCTTCAATGAGAAGAAGATGCATAAGGCACCCATGAGGGATGTGGAAATGAGGAGAATCACTTTCCAGGATGTGAATCCACCTACATATGTTGATAGACAGCAAGCTGTCCATGCACCAAATGTGCAAGAAATGGTACAACCAAGTACTCCCATAGGTATACAATCAAGGGTAGATGATGGATCATCTATTGGTGGAAATGATGAGCCAAATGTGGCTGATATGCAAGTGGGACAGCAAGCTGAAATGCCCTTGAGAAGATCATCTAGAGTGTCTAGACTGCCTGATAGATTTGTTCCAGGGGTAGACTATGTGATGCTTACTGATTGCGGGGAGCCTTCTTGCTATAGAGAGGCTATGATGCGTGAGGATCAACACAAGTGGGAGTATGCTATGCAATCAGAGATGAGTTCACTTATGAAGAATAAGACTTGGGACTTGGTTTCTTTGCCACATGGAAAGAAAGCATTGCCATGTAAATGGGTCTACAAAATGAAGGTCACAGGTGATGATGTGCCTAGGTATAAGGCCCGTTTGGTTGCTAAAGGGTTCAAGCAAGAGAAGGGTGTGGACTTTGATGAGATATTCTCTCCAGTTGTGAAGATGACCACACTTAGATGCATGCTTGGACTAGTGGCAGCAGAGGATATGGAGCTTATGCAGATGGATGTCAACACAGCTTTCTTGCATGGGGATTTGCATGAGGAAATTTACATGGTGCAGCCGGAAGGCTTTGAAGAAAAGGGCAAAGAGCATTTAGTTTGCAAGCTGAAGAAGAGTCTCTATGGTCTTAATCAAGCACCTAGAGAATGGTACCAGAAGTTTGATGCTTTCATTCGGTCCCAGGGTTTTAGAAGGAGTGAAATTGATCACTGCCTCTACACTAAAAGGGCTAAGGATAATAGCCTGATAATCTTGGCACTATATGTGGATGATATGCTATTGGCTAGCAAGAACACTTATGAGCTAGATGCATTAAAGGCCAAGTTGCATGAGGCCTTTGATATGAAGGATTTGGGACTTGCAGGTCATATTCTTGGTATGCGCATCACGCGTGATCGGAGTAGGAAACTCCTTTGGCTTTCACAAAAAGAGTATGTTACATGGAGGGGGGGAAGGCAGTGAGTACTCCATTGCCTCCATATGTGAAACTGAGTCATACAGATAGTCCCAAATCAGATGAGGAGAGGGCCATGATGGCCAAGGTTCCTTATGCATCAACAGTTGGGAGTCTTATGTATGCTATGATAGCTACTAGACCAGACATTGCATTTGCAGTGGGAGTTGTTAGCCGGTATATAGCTAATCCAGGAAAGAGGCATTGGGAGGCAGTTAAGTGCATCATGAGGTACATGAAGGGTACCAAGGAGATGTGCATCTGCTTTGGTAAAGGAGACATGCGTGTACTTGGTACACAGATTCAGACTATACAGGGCATGTGGATAGTAGGAGATCCACTTCTGGTTATGTGTTCACCTTTGCAGGTGGTGCAGTGTCGTGGATGTCTCGTGCACAGAAGTGCGTGGCTTTGTCTACCATAGAGGCTGAGTATGTGTTGCAGCCACAGAGGGTTGCAAGGAGGCTATATGGCTTGATCAGCTAGTGGGAGATTTGGGGATTCATACAGGTGTACCGACATTGCATAGTGATTCCATGAGTGCTATTCAGCTAGCACAGAATCCGGTCTTTCATGCAAAGACCAAACACATTGAGGTTAGGTACCATTTCATCAGGGAGGTACTTGAGGACGAGCGCATAGAGCTTGTCAAGGTTCATACAGATGATAACCTTGCAGATATGCTGACGAAGAGTCTACCTACTCAGCGGTTTGAGTATTGTCGTGTATTGATAGGCATTGGATAGTATGCTCACTGGTTGTTCTCCCTTAAAGGCACATTGTCCTTAAGTGGGAGGTTGTGGGGGTTAAAGGTCATTGTGCCTTTACCTCGGTTATGTACAATACTCAAACACATATATAAATGAATGAAAAAGAAGATTAGGGTGGTTCTGCACCCACCAAAACTTGTGTGGCTCTCTGTCTCCCTCTCTCTCTCTCTCTCTCCTTCTTCCGTTCTTGCTTTCGTTGAGAGCACTCTCAATCCCCCCCTCCACCCGCGCACCTTCCCCCCCTCCACATCCACCCCCTTCTCCACCTACCCCCCTCCACCCCCCCTTCACCCCCATCCCCCCCTCCACCCCCCCTCCACCTCCCCGCCATCCCTGCCTCGCAATAACAACAACAATGGCAGATGACACTTTGGTAAATTGGAAATGCTAAAGTATAATGGACGAGGGGACCCCACCAGATTCCTTCAAATCTTTGACGTAGCATGTTGTGCTAGAGGCAACCAGTCAAATGGAACCAAAGCCGCTTAGTTCCCGATGGCCCTAAATGATGAGGCTTCGGAATGGCACCTCGACCTTCTCATAGAGGAGAGACCCACATGGGCACTACTATCTGACCAGTTCAGAAGAAGAGGCCAAACAGAAATGCTGCAAGATGACCCCACATTACAACTCGACAATATAGATATGCGCAAGAAAGAAAAGGTCAAAACATACCTGGGACGAATGAAAAGATTAATAGCAAAATGTGATCCCCGTCTAGATGACAAGTACCTCATAGCATGGTTCACATATCTGGCTTGAAAAAATCCATTCGCAAGGATATGAAAAAAGTCAGCAACAACTATGCACATTTCAACGATGCTCATGAAGCTGCAATTGACATTGAGGATGGCATGACCGATTCTGACAGCAGTGACAGTGATGGCTATAAATCAAGTCATTGCGACAAGAAATCTTCAAATAAGGGAAGCACTTCCCACAAAGCTCTCACCACCGAAGATAGAGTGGAAGCCATGGCCCTAAGAGCAAAAGAAGAAATGATGCAGGCCATCGAGCAAAAGTTACGTGTCTCTCAGCCACCACAATACCCACAGAGAGAAAATATTTGGTGCCCACATTGTATGGCCAACCATACAGTCAATGAATGCCCAATCTTGAGGAACAGACTCAACCCACCAAAAGTGGCTCAGCCCCCATGCTTATGGTGCCCCATTTGCAATGCTGCAGGGCATGATGTAAATACTTGCTTCTACAATATGAGGGTAGCACAACCCCGGCCCCAACAATACCAATAGCCACCGCAAATCCCAGTGTACAGACAATCAGGACTGGCACCTAATGCATAAGTACCATGTCTCAACCCACTCTTGGTGAGAACACAAGTGCCTCAACTAATGAGGAATCCCAATCCTCCACAATATCCATGGGCTCCCAATCTTGCTTCAGTAGTTCTGGTGTAGCAACTCCAAACTGAAGAGCTGGAACCTCACTATGAGTATGAAACAGAATGCCCTATGTACTACATGGATGGTGTTGAAGGACTCATCTCAGTGTATGCAAATCAACTAAGACTTGGTTGTGGAGAAAACCACCGCATAGCAAAATGCCCACACAAGGGTAACCCACTTCGTTCCAACCTGTGTGTAGGGAATGCGGAGTTGGGCATGCTCTCATGGATTGCCCACTAAGAACAAATCCTCAGCCAACCACGGAAGTAAAACTTGAAGTACCCCTGGAGATGATAAGTGTCGAAAATCACAATGTGGCAACACGAAGTGTGGCATCACAACCGGTCTTGATCATAACAAGACAGCAAAAAGAAGCGGCACGGTAAAAACTCCTTTCTGCTCAAAAAGCAAAGAGTCCTTTAGCAAAACAAGCCATGCCAATCCCACAACACAATGAGATCATGCCTTGCACATCCATGGAAAGTGCCACCCAAGGTGCCAAGGAAGCATACCCCAATGTTGAAATTGAAAAGACACGCTACCAAGCCTTGAAGCAATGGGTTCAACAAGAACAAGAAAAATTTAAGGCAAACAGGATGGCAGTAGTAGAGGTTAGAGCACCATCAACACCTAGCATTGACACAGTGATTGATCCCAACAACTTCTAAGAGGAAATAGAGCAACATGCAAAACATCCCCAATTGAATGGCACCGCTCTAGCAAGCTTGATAAGCTGCCCAATCACAATGCCAATTGGGACCTTACTAAGAAATTGCCCTACAATGTGGGAAAGTTTCAAGGGATGGATTGAATCTTCACAATACTTCCCCCCACCTGAAGAAGAGGAAAATATAATTTTGGTAAAATTCGATGCTTGGGATGACATAACAAATGTAACCACCCCGCTGGAGCATAAAGCCTTTGGTCAATGCGGAGCTAGAGTAACATTCTAGCAAGAGAGCTATATGAAGAATGGGGCCTACCTCCAATGTAGAAGGCCACATTTAACATCCGCCTAGCTGACCACACAAAAATGAAGCCATTGGGTATTGTTGACAATGTGTCAACAAAAATTGCTGGAGTAAGATTCACACTCTAGTTTACTATCTTGGATCTTCCCAAGGGTGCCACAGCATACCAGATATTGTTGGGAATACCGTGGCTTCAGGAAGCGTCGGTACTCCATGATTGGGGCATTGATAGGATCACTATCCAAAATAGAGAAACCGCTATAAAGATAAATCTGGGAATAGGGAAAATCAAACCCACTATTCCGAGAAATGTTGAAGACACTTCTTCCACTACAGCCACCAGTCATGCATCCCCTGAACCTACCAATGCACAAAAGCCCATAGAAGGGGATACACAAATTGACATCAACAATTGGATACAAACGTTGGCTACAATAGATAA
Source organism: Dipteris shenzhenensis (assembly GCF_047967505.1). Classification (NCBI taxonomy): domain Eukaryota; kingdom Viridiplantae; phylum Streptophyta; class Polypodiopsida; order Gleicheniales; family Dipteridaceae; genus Dipteris; species Dipteris shenzhenensis. The sequence continues at coordinate 39,786,288 of NC_141610.1, forward strand.
TTGTAAAACAACACATCTAATGTTGCTAGATGTGGATGCCCAAATGATACAACTAGAAGCACCAATCTAGGATGATGAATCAGAAGTAGTGGAAATGCCAATCTTCATAACAAGTGTTGAATGGGATAGTGACCCTAAAGAGTCCATAATAGAAGGCTACAGTGCTGACATAGAGTGGGATCTCGAAACAAAAGTTGCTGATAATGCATCCTTGGAAGGCCAAGTATTTGACAATGACTTGGCAATCCTACAGGCACTCATGGCCATTGAATTGCCCAAGATTGACCCTCCATCACAATCCAAAAGCAACCGGTCTAGGAAAAAGAAGGAGGGTGTACAATGCCACAAGGCCAAGATAGAGCATTACAACGAATTTGAAAGAATGCAGACAAGAGTGGTAGAATTATACTTGACTAAGCCCACAAAAGCACCTGAGGGGCACCTGAGTCCCCAAATTTTAAATGGGATCCTAAAGGGCTTGAAGTTCTTTGTATGGCTGAAGAACCACTCCTTGGGAGTGCAACTCCTATTAAAAATCCATCACTGGTCTCACAAAGAAAAAAGCTTAGAAAGTTGAAACCCAATGTGAGAATGAAGAGTGAAAAGGTGAATAGTAACAAAAAAGAAGAACAAGGGAACACAAGTGAATTGGACCAAACATATTCCAATGGAGCTAGCAGCCAAGCAAGCACCTCAAAGTGCCATTAAGGCCTAAGGGAAGTTCCTGATTACTTCAAAAACTACACTAGAGGAGAAGCAACAATAGCTATGCCTAGGCTAGTCAGGGAATCAAAGCTCAAAGAAACAGAGAATACTGAGGATACCCTAGTTTATGAAGGACCAGCCAAGACAAGGAAACTGAATCTTGCCTTGGACGGTGAAGAAGAAAAGCTTGTGTACATCAGTGAATAGCTCACTCTAGAAGAAGAAAATGAATTGAAAGCATTGCTAATAGAATATAGAGATTGCATGGCTTGGTCCTACAAAGAAATCAAAGGGATTTCCCTAGAAGTTGCACTACATACCATACCAATAAGGGAAGAATCCAAACCAAAGGTATGTGGACCTTACAGGACAAATCCCAAGTATGGCACCCATGTCTATGAAGAACTAGAAAAACTACTGGAGGCTGGTTTCATTTATGAGATCGAGCATACCGATTGGGTGTCACCAATTGTGATTGTTCCTAAGAAAAACAAGAAGCTCAGAATATGTGTGAATCTCAAGAACATCAATGTAGCAACAATTAGAGATCATTATCCCCTACCATTGACTGAAACAGTTTTAGAAAGAATAGCAGGATTTGAAGTGTATAGCTTCTTGGATGGGTTCAACGGGTACAACCAAGTACAAATTGCACCTCAAGATCAGGCAAAGACAATGTTTGCCATAGAATGGGGCATTTTTGCATAAAAAGTCATGCCATTTGGCTTATGCAATGCTCCATCTACTTTTCAAAGGGTAATGTACACCGCCTTCGAGGAATTTCTCAACAAGTTCCTACAAGTCTTCCTCGACGACTCGTGCGTACACTCAAGAAAAAAGGATCACTTGAAATGCCTTGAAGCCTAGTTAACTTCATTTGGATAGACAAATGTGAACAAGAATTCGAAACTCTCAAGTGGGCCCTTGTTCTAATGGCACCAAATTGGGACATAGACTTTCATGTACATACTGATGGTTCCAATTATGCAGTAGCAGCAAAAGGAACACAGGCATGCTACATCATTGTGACCACAAATTACGTTACTAAGTGGGCTGAAGCTAAAGCCATAAAAAAGGCAAATACCAAAAGCACAGCAAGGTTCTTGTACAAGAATGTGATCACCCGATTTGGATGTCCCATTGAAATTGTGTCAGATAGAGGCACACATTTTTTCAATGAGGTCATCTAAGAACTCTTGTCTGGCTTTATGGTGAACCATAGAAAGAGCACACCTTACTACCCCCAAGGGAATGGACAAGCCGAATCCACCAACAAAATTCTATGTATTGTCCTCACCAAGGTAGTACAACCAAAGTGTTTTGATTGGGCAGAGAAACTAAATGCAGCCTTATGGGCATATAGAACCACACTCAAGGTCAGTACAGGAAATACACCTTTTCAATTGGTGTATAGCCTTGAAGCTGTGGTCCCACTGGAATTTGTAATACCTAGTCTACGCATAGCAGTACAAGAACGTATGGGAGATCATGAGTCACTAAAAAAAAAACTCTACCAATTAGAGAAGCATACAGAGACCAGATTAGTTGCCTACCATGCCATGACAATAGAAAAACGAAGAAGGAAGGCATGGCTTGATAGAAACCTCAAAGACAAGGACATCAAGGAAGGTGACCTAGTTTTGCTATACAATACCAAAGTCCATAAGGGCAAGTCAAATTTTTAGGTCAAGGACTTTATAGAGTCAAAAAAATGAATCCCATTGGAGCTGTGCTACTAGAAACACTAGATGGAGTCCAGTTCACAACAACAATAAACGGGAGCCGACTGAAGTGCTACTACATCAATATGCAAGCCATCCTCGACAATAATGAAGATTTGGGGGTCCTAAGTCTTCGATAGTTAGGACTAGATTGTTTCACGAGCACTCACTAGCATATGTACGCCTTCGCACATATAGGTAGTTTCAATCGATTTCAACCTAGGGCTCAGAGGTGACTGAGTCCTAGCTGCCCCATGATTCCCTTAGCAAATTAAGCATATAGGAGGAATGCCTACCTCACTAGTCATGCATAGCGCACCCACATGTTTCGAGCACCACGAATAAATTGCACAAATAAAAGCCCCAAGAGATACTTGTTTTAAATCCACACACATAGCACCCTCATCACAAAAAGAATAAAATGCATTAGCCACTCACAAAAGAAACATGCACTCTTGGCAAATGGCACTATATTGGCATTGTTAAACTGGGACCTGATTCATGTGTGCAATGCTAGCATGAAGACAATCCAATAAGATGGGAAAAAGGTCTACAATGCCATCGGCAAAGCAATACCATGCCAAATGGCCTAAGCCTCAACCTCAACAGCCCTCCTCAAATCACCAACCTGAAGGACATAGTGCAGAATTACCTACCCAGAGGTCAGCACCACAACGACCATAGCTAGTGGTTCTGGACAGTGATACTAATGATCAAACAAATGCAACATGCCAAGAAGAAATGCCATAGAAGCAAGGGATACTAGAGGCAGGAGAAATTGAGCCAAAGCAAGTGACTATGCAGGATGCAAGTGCAGAACACCTTGAGGACCAGACCAACAAAGAGCTAGCAACATATGGAACAATACAGCTTGTCCACGAATCTCAACGTTCGCCATGTCACACAATGCTTACAACTTCTTGCAGTCAAAGGGACTAGGTAGTCTTTTTGAGAAGCTAAAATCCTTCTCACCAACACCTGCTATGACAGAATACATTTGTCAATTCATAACATCATATAAAAGCAGAGAGTTAGAGAAAGATAAGTATGGAACAATAACATATAAAGAAAAGACCTCACAGATCTACCCAAGTAGATCCACTATGCAAGAGTCTTTCTCATTTCCAGATGCACAAGAAGAATATATCCAAAGAAACATTTGGATGTAAGATTCTTTGATATTCAGGATTTATTCCCACCTAACATGAAGTCACAAAGCGGGGGAATATGCCATCATATGATTCTGGACCCCATATGCAAAGAGGCAACTAAGTCTTTGGCTGACATTTTTAATCATTCAAGAGTGAGAAAAAACTATATGTCAGTAAAAACTCTTACACTCCTTGGTAGAGCAAAACTACAAGATTGGGCTCAACACATATCCTTGCTGCTAACCAATTATGTATCCCCACTACCCATAATGGGCAAAAGCTACATTGCCCATATATTGGCCATAATAATTGGGTTTGCAATAGAGCAAGAGGATGACTCTACACCCCTCTCAACATAAGATATAGAGGACTTTGAAGCATTGACATTATTGCCACAATGGGAATTAGAGCCTCCACCTACTCTCAATGAGGATAGCATGGAAGGGCAACAATCCAAAGAGACTTCAGAGAATGACAATGTGGAACTTTGCCAAAGAATACTGCAACTTAGTTAAGTCTTGCTCCCACAACAAAAGGATTCAAGCTAGAAATCCAAGAGGATACCATTCCACATAATGGCTTTGCAAGAGAGCCAAATAGCATACCTCTCCAGGAATCACAAGTCACCAATGTTGACGACTCCACAACTCTAGAGTCACAACCCCCAATGTCTCTAGTGGCACCATACAACAGACTGTTGTTCAATACATAGATCAAAATTCCACATAGGCACATGGGAATCAATTGTATGTCCAATGCAAGCAAGGCCATAGCATATTCCAGATCATACAACATCATAGCCAACAATTGCAACAATGGTCTCAATTATTTGCTACCATGGTGTCAGATGAGCAGGAAAGAGAAATGGAAAGACAGATGCTCCCATCACTCCAATCCAAGTTTCAAAGTGCGGAGACTGAAATTATGAAGCTCAAGGAAAGCATGGCTTAACAAATGCAGCAACAACTCCTTGCACACAATGCTCTAGCAAAAAGTAGAAAGGATGCCCTACAAGCCACAGTTTCTCTCCAAGATAAACACCTACAGATATTTGAGGCCTTGAACCAAAAGGAAAAGGTCGAATTATCCCTCTCCCATATGCAAGCCACTTGTGATGATATCAAGAAGGAATTGGTGCAATTAAATGAAAGATTACTACTTAAAGAGGATCGGCTCCATGCCACATTAGACACAAACAATGAGTTGCAAAACAACCTCAAAGAGGGTGAACATCAAATTCAAGCACTAGAGAAGGAAGGCATGGCATCAAGGGAGATACTTGTGCACACCAAAACAAAACTGGACACTCAAGAACAAGAGATACTCCAACTCCGCGTGCTTAATGATCAATTTCTAGGGCATCCAAAAGCAGCTCAACAATTCAATAGTCTAAAGCTTGCATACACCTCCACATTGGGTAAGTATAAAGATAAGTGCATGGAGTGGCAAAATCAAAAAGCTATAATTTCCAAGTTGGAAATTCAACTACTGGGTCAAGTCGATGACGATGCGGAGGGGTCAGCACAAGATCTTTTAATACAAGGCATCACTACATTATACCAAGAGCTTGTTGCAATCCTCCAGCAAGAGGATCATCTTGAAGGAAGAATACGCTTACTCTGGAAACACTTGCAAATCAAAATGTTACATGCACTATCTGGTCTTGATTAGACTAGACCAGTAAGCACAAAGAATCTCCAAGATCTATGCCAGCACATGGATGAAGACGAGAGGAATGTGTTTCATCTCTCAGTGCATGCAAATCTCATACGGGTAAAGGCTAATGCAATACTACATTATGAATGCTTGATGAGAAGCCCCCCTCTTTGAGTAATAGCTGGACTCCTACCTTTATTGCAACAATCACCAGCAACTTCCATGGGATACAAATCCCAAAAAATTCCAAAATTAAAGTTGTCAATGCCTACCAGAAGCGATAGGGATTTGCCAGAGGAATCTAATCTCCCCTATCTTGCCACTCTCTATTCTGATCTACTCACATCCTTGCCTAACTCCAGTACTATCCTCCATACCTTTCCAAAAATCCACACTAATCCATATTCCTTGCCATGCCTCTTTGCCCATGCCTCTCAACACTATCGCCTAATCCAAGAATCTAACTCCTATCATCCAGTTACACCTAACTTTTTTCCAACACTTGACAATCCGTCCCTTAAGGATTATCAAGTTGCTAAATCAATTTGTCCTGCTCTCCCTCTACTTTCCTCCAACATCCCTACTTTTAACTTCTTGAATTCATGCCATATCTCTTCAAGGGCATTATGTGTGTCTGTTTGAAGAAATGGTTGGAACTGGCTTCTTAAAAATTGAGCAATCAATCTACGGTGTTCGTGGATTACAAGGGAAAAATCGACAAGAAGCTCGCTCCATCTATCACTACCGCCATCTTTACCATACTCATTGGGTAAAGACAACTGCATCACAACATCATTTGTAGACCCAACCATAAGCAGAGGATGGGTAATCAAATCGGTCTAGGAGAGTTGTTAACCCTGTGGCAACAAGGGCCAGAAGTGCAGTCTAAGACAACAACTATGAGAGCATTGTGTATGTAGAGTAGCGGCAAAGCTCCGCTTGTAATATCTTGAGCCTTAAAGATAGTACGATAAATCTTAAAGGATGAGGATAGCCAAAATCCTCTCTAGAAAAGATCCAATCATACTTGCAACATCAGGATCTAGAGAGAGAAATACTAAATCTAGAGAGAGAAAGACTAAAAGCCTACACTTTCGGAGGTCCCTCCACTTTGTGTATAGGCCCAAAAGGTCCCTCCACTTTGTGTGCAGGCCCAAAAGGTCCCCCCACTTTGTGTAGAGACCCAAAAGGTCCCCCCACTTTGTGTAAGGACCCAAAAGGTCCCCCCCAAAAGTGGAGAGACCAACATGTATAAATATCACTCAATGGAATGAAGCTCCCACTCTTTGGGGTTCAATGTTCAAGGTCACTATTGTGTTCATGCGATTGATCTCCATTACGTCCATGCTCTCTTACACTATCATGTTCTAGCATGCCCTTACCCTTGCACTCTCTACCCTTGAACTCCCTCCGCCTCCTCCTTCCTCCCTCTTCCTCCCTCCTCCTCATCCTCCTCCCTCATCCTTCTCCTCCATCTCCTCCTCCTCCCTCCTCCTCCTCCTCCTTCCTCCTCCTCCTCCTCCTCCCTCCTCCTCCTCCTCCTCCTCTTCCTCCTCCTCCTTTCTCCTCCTCCTTCCTCCCTCCCTTCTCCTCCCTCCTCTTCCTCCTCCCTTCTCCTCCTCCTCCCTCCTCCTCCCTCCTCCTCCTCCTTCCTCCCTCCCTTTGCCCCCCTCCTCCTCCTCGTCCCTTCTCCTCCTCCTCCCTCCTCCTTCTCCTCCTCCCTCCCTCCTCCTCAACCCTTACCCCTCGAATCCGAGAAGGAGACTAGCTCTCCGCTCCTCAACCTTGGACTCCTCCTAAACCCCGCAACCCCCTCTGAACCTTGGAACTCCTAGTTAACTCTCTCAACCCTATCCCCCTTTCTAACCCTGAAATCCCCTTCTAAGCCCTTGAACTCCCATGGAGGTGAAAGCCTCCATCAATTGTTATAATGAATCGCTCTTTCTCATTCATGCATGCATGAGATCTGCCTTCCACGCTTTAGCCTACACCTCTCACTAGAACACGACTCGAGGACCTATGCTAGACTTGTGAACACCTATGCTACAATGAGCAACGACATGACTATAGGTGACCAACACCCTCGGAACTTGCACTTGGGTAAAAAAGAGACAATACCCCTTCTTAGCCCTGGGGTTGGGTCTGTTAACTTGCACAGTGGTAGCCTTGGATTATCTCCTTTGTGTTGAACCACAGTGAATGCCTTACCTTGTTGGCTAGAGTCATCCTTATTGGCTGGAGCACCCGTCAACTACTCTTCTCATGATTCCTCTTCACTCTCCTCTATCTCTTCCATGGCATCCTCTCTGTTGACTTCCTCTTCAAATTTCTTTGACAACCAGCCCCTAGGTCTACCAGAATTCTTTTGTGGGTAGGACTCCCTGATCTACCTCTTTATCTTTGTAATCAACTGCCCTTTTTATGTTGTCGCAGCCTGGGAGAATTGCTTGGGGTAGAGCAGGAGAACCTTATCAATCCCAGGTGTAATCCTCAAATATGCATCAAGATGGATATAGCTGAGGAGATGCCTAAGACCCTTATTATTCTTATAGGGAGAAACCCTTGATCTATAAGAATCTGCCAAACACATGTTTTCATTGTGGTCTTTCCACATGTGGTAAAAAACTGTCCCCTAAAGAGGGGCAAGACTAAAGATGCTGAGCCCTTTGTGGTCAAGCAAGCTGCCCCTATTGAGAGGTGGGTTCCTAAACCTCAAGCACCTCCTTTGTAGATTATATGATCATATATACCTGTTAATGAGGAGCTTTGTGGAAACATATGTAAAGATATTTTCATTTAAATATAATACAATATAGTCTTTTTGCTCAAAAAGATGACTTTCAAAACCAAAGTTTAGTTTGGCACATAACCAAATACTTATTAAGATTATTCCAATAACCAAAGATTACTACAATACAATTTATTACAATATAGCTTTTATGCTAAAAAAGATGACTTTCAAAGACAAAGATTAGTTTGGCACATTACTAAGATTATTAAAATACTTCCTATGATTATTCATACACTATACTTCTTAAGATTAATAAAATATTTGCTATGATTAGTCTATCTTAGTACAAAAAATCATACCCCAAAAATTTTTTATATAAAAAGAGTTATAATACAAGGATGGAGTTCAAAGTTACATTATCATAAAATCATTAAAGGGGATTTTTTATTCCATCAAAAGACAGTTACTAACATCTCAAAGTACTTATGGTGTTAAAAAATTTCCTTGCATGGTTGCAAAAATGCATGCACATAATGACTCTCTATCTTAGAGGCAATGCATGTTCTGATTGTCTACATTAGAAGAAATGGAATCCTCTATTTCCTACTTCACTTCTTTGACAATTTATTATAATAAGAGAAGAGGAGCAAGGAATTAGAGATTTTTTCTTTCAAAGTAAACTCTTTCACTTGGTCTTGTTCTTCTGAAGATGACCCATGATGAGCTCTTCTATAAGGCATCTCGGTAAATAATTGCACTAGATTTTCTCTAGTTGAATGTATTTTTTGAAGTGCATGTCTGCTCTCTTTTACTTTCTTGAGCTCTTTTTTTGTTTTTGCATAGTAAACTCTTCTTTCTCATCCTATGTGAATGGTTATTGTCCTCTCTTTTGCTTCTATCAACATATGGTGTTCTCAACAATCCAATCTAAATTAGTGCTTATGCTTGCTCAACTTGAGATATTAGTTCTTGTAGAGCTATAGCCATATGTTTGTAAATAGATTAGTTGTTATGTCAACCATAATTAGGTAGCCACGGCTTAGTTATGGTAAGGTGGGAAACCAAGAGGGGTCGACAGTGCTTGCATTAATGGGACTTTAGAGAGACGGGGTCTAAGGACAATCCTAGGCCTAAGCAATAGAATGGAGTGCAAAGGTAAGGCATAAAGAGGCATAGAGGTTCTAAGGTCCACATGGACACTTGGGAACTCAAGTACACTCCATGTGGCAAGCACTTGGCTAGGAAGAGGATTCTACATGAAGAAGGAGGTATCAGGGAGAAGACCTCATGAGAGGCAAAGAAGAAGAAAGTGAGCTTTGTCTAGAATTCATGTCTTGGTGGTTACGTAGAGGAAGCCCTCTCTTTTGTTCATGAAACATTGGTATCAGAGCGGTTAGATTATCCAAAGGAATGAGTTTCAAGCAGGTGTTGTTTTGTCACTAATTGACAGAAGTGTTTTTATGAGTGTGACACAATGTGTGTCAACAGAACTTCAACTACAGTTGTAGAAGGATTTCTTAAGCTGCCTTCCAAAGAAATTGCACATATCTATTTTTAATGCTTGATGGGGTGGTCGCCTTTTCTTCTTATACATTTTGGATTAGCTTGTACAGAGAAGAAAAATGAATTTTGCTGCGTGTTTGATCACCATGACGTTATGTGTGCACTTCCTAGGAGGAAAACCTTATTGGATGAATTTATTCTCTACTTAGAATAAGGGAAGGATGATGTGCTAGTTGCAAAGCTAGAGAGGTCCCTACTTACAAGTCGTCACTTGTTCCTCACCTCTTTCTCTACTCGTTGCTCTTTCAAAAGAATCATGATACTTTCAGTAGCAAGGTAGACTTGCAATGCTCAGCTTGAATTTGTTAGATTATCCAAAAGGAATGAGTTTCAAGCAGGTGTTACTTTGTCACTAATTGACAGAAGTGTTTGTATGAGTGTGACACAACCTGTGTTAGTAGAATTTCAACTACAGTTGCAAGAGGATTTCTCAGAAAGCGTGTTGGGAGTTCACGCTCAACATCATGTGATCATGTGTGCATAGCACCATCACATGATCATATGTGCATAGCACTAACCTTATAGAGTGCTATAAAGGAAAGGGTTAGATCCCCTAACCCTAACCCTAAATGGGTTTGTATATCATTAGGGAAAAAGGGAACTCATTTCGGGGCCCTGTAAGAAATTCACTATTTTTTGATTTATTTCTCTCCTAAAAGACCTCAAAAATAGTAAAATATGGAAACGTGGCTCTGACTATCAGTAAGGACTACAGAACTATCAATTCAAAAAGGAATAAGATAATCTTTTGTCTGACTAACATGATTTTGCATTAAATATCTCCTTAGATTTTTTTTTGTTTACCAAAGAGTCCGCATCTCTTTTGCCGACGTGTGCAGGCCTTTCATAAAGAATCCATCACTGAACTTGGTGATTGCAAGTTTTCAAAATATTCACATGGATACCGCCACACTTCCACGATTCATGTTACAAAATGACTATGAGATTGACAAACAAACTTCGCAACCTCAGAAGCACAAAAAATGGCCGATACTAGTGAGTCACTATCTCAGAAGAAGCGATTACACCATCTTCACATCGACTTAGAAGAACAATATGCTCCAGCACAAAAAAGACGAAAGGATATGGTGCTGAATGCTCAACAGCGGGAAAATATGAGAAGAGAAGGGCTTCAACATATTGACTTATGGTGCGATGGAAGCATATATCCAAAATGTCAAGTAAAAAACTCTACACCTCCATTTGTCAATCCCACCACATTACTGAGGTTTGTCGACGATGGACAAAATGGACTTCTTGGTTATATTTCAGCGCAGTCTGCATTTGCGAAAACGTATAAAATGATGTACCTACAAGAAAAGGGGGCCAAGATGCAGGAGATAGCCATTCGTGCAAATTTGGAGCAGCAGTTGCAGAATGAAATTGAGGAGTATTCAAAGAGTAAAAAAGAGTTGACAAGAGCAAGAAAGAAGAGAACCGTGCTTGGAGATAGACTACGTAGCAGGAAGATTAAAAACATTGCAAATTTGAAGGC